>NC_064836.1:82596466-82904447 GCF_024166365.1 Elephas maximus indicus | reverse complement strand
ATGTTAAATATATATGATATTAACAATAATATTAATAAATAAAAATGTTAGTTGTTGCATGCCATGGGAGTCAGTTCCAACTCATAGCAACCCTATGTACAACAGAACAGAACACTGCCCAATTCACCACCACCCTCGCAATCATTGCTATATTTTAGCCCATTGGTGCAGGCACTGTGTCTGTCCATCTCATTGAGGGTCTTCCTCTTTTTCACTAACCCTCTACTTTACCAAGGGTGATGCCCTTCTCCAGGGGCTGATCCCTCCTGACAACATGTCCACAGTACCTGAGATGAAGTCTCACCATCCTTGCTTCCAAGGAGCATTCTGGCTATATGTTTTCCAAGACAAATGTATTTGTTCTTACTGTTGGTCCAAAGTATATTCAATATTCTTCACCAACACCATAACTCCAAAGGCGTCAATTCTTCTGCAGTCTTCCTTATTCATGGTCTAGCTTTCGTATGCATATGAGGCAATTGGAAGTACCTCAACTGGGTCAGTTGCACCTTAGTCCTCAAAGTAACATCTTTGCTTGTTAACACTTGAAAGAGGTCTTTTGCAGCAGATTTTCCCAATGCAGTACAGAGTTTGACTTCCTAACTGCTGCTTCCATGGGCATTGATTGTGGACCCAAGTAAAATGAAATTCTTCACAACTTCAATATATTCTCCATTTATCAAGATGTTGCTTATTTTCCAGTTGTGAGGATTTTGTTTCCTTTATGTTGAGGTATAACCCATACATAATAAAAAGAGTAGTAGCTAATATTTATTGAGTTCTTTCCATGTGCCAGTTACTATTCTATCCTTTAAATGTATTATTTATTGGATAGGCATCGCTTCAAGTACCCCCTGTACAAAAAAAAAATGACCAACTCAGACTTCACTTCTCTTACACACCTAACCTTTTATCTCCTCACTGGGCCTTCTTCACAAGATGTCACATGGTTTCTTCGATTACATGATGACCAAAAAGAGATTCATCACCTTCTTCGAAAACTTGCCCCTTCTTTTTTATTATGATCTTGGTGAATGATTTTACTACTAATTAGCTGACCTATGACTCACTATAGGTTTCTAAATCTGTGTCTGATTAATTTATCAACAAATTCTACAGATTCCATTCATTAAAAGGTCCCTGAATCTGCCCTCCCATCTTTTTCCCAACTGCATTGCCTTACTTGAATTATTTCAATAGTCTTGTAATAGTTTCCCCTGACTCCCAGATTAATTTTCCTAATATGCTTTTGTTAATTTTTTGCTTAGAAATTTTCCATGACTCCCATCATATACCACTCAGTGATTCAAAATATACAAGCTGTATGTGTAGCTATATACCAATTCATGCCCGACTGATTCTAGGGTATGTCCCACCTTAAATTTTATCAATAACACTATAACTTGGCTTAATTATCAGGCCCCAGCCATAAATGTTTACTTGATTTTTTCTCCTGCCTAAATTTATGTAAAAATAGTAATAATCTCTTTAAAACTTAAGATTTGATTTGAAATCCAGGACCAGTAATTTTTAGGCTTGAATGTTATACAAAGAAAAAAAGAGATGTTTTGTGAAGGGTTCACTCAGGGTTCAGTGGGTCTTTTAGGATATCATTATAGTATAGTCAGATTTAGTTACTTAGTTTTTAGAATTTGATTCTTAAGCCAACATTATTTGGGTTAAAAATCCATACTTAATTGTGATTTTGATTATAAAATTAAAAGTTATCTTCATGATAGGATTGACTATACTCATTAATATATGAAACATTGTTTCAGAAAATAGGTAGATGGGTCATTCTTTTCCAAGCATTCAATTTTGCCAAAACTTTCAGTATTCTTATTTGCTTAAAAACAGCATTTAAAAAAATATATATAAAACTTTATTCCGATTTTTCATATGCTTTCAAAGAAGTTAAACCAGCAAAATGAGACATTATTTTAAAGTATAAAATTCATTTTACTTCTCTTTCTGAATTACGAAATACATGTGTGGTGGTTTTATTTAAAAAAAAGATAACAGATTGAGATATTTTGAAAATGAAGTTTTCCTGAATAATTGTAAATGACTTACTCAAGACCAGATTCAAGTTATTGACTTTATCACATTTTTCTCTACATAACATTTTCCTGTAATACACATTCCACCTCTTCATAGGACTTGATGCAATGTGTGCAGACCTTGAACTTCTTTTCTTTTTAATATAAGCTGTTAACTATGTCTCCCGAGGATATGTGACCTAGTCCTTCTTGGCTCTCAAATCTGGGCTCCAGTCAAGTTCTCCCTTTGTTATACTTTACATACATTTCATTAAAGTTCACGTCAATGAGGTGTTATAAATACTGATGTGTGATGGTATTATGTGTCGAAGAATACTCAACTTGTTCTTTGTGAAATGCGTAGACTATAGCGATACATCTACCTTAGATACTAAATGTAATAGACTACAGTACCTAGTCACCTGTGAGGCAGAGAAGCACTATAAAACAGATAAGTAATGTACGAGAGAGGTCTACCAGTGGGCTACTGAAGTGTACTGCTTCGGTTTTTAGGCACCTAAGAATATAGTCCTATTAGTTCATGTTTGACAAATTTGACCCTCTTTCAGGAGGGTATGTGGATGTGTCAGGGGTAGGATGAGGAATCTAGATAGGCCATTTTACCTGACAATCTCTCTTCCTCCAATGCCCATCATACCTCACTTCTTTCTAACTCCAGCTCTTTACTCCCATTGTCAGTTTTTGACTGCTCTGTGCCGTATGAGGTGGCAAATAAAATTATTCTGAAACTAAATAAGTTCAAGAAACAGAAAAGGTAAGGACTGGAAACCAAATCACATGCTGTTATTGCAGTTCAGTGTGAGGTGAGACAAAAAGCTAGTAAACAACTAGAAATGCAGCTTCACCTGTGATGGGTAGGTTGAGTTACAGCTTGAGACATGTCTACCTGTTGACAACTAGGAAACATGTTCAGAAGGGGAGGTAAAGACAATATACTCTAGAGTGGTTACGGTATAGTTTCAGTAAGGCTTGCAATCCTCAGGAAACATGCTCACTTGCTTATTTTGATAGCCATAAGGGAGTTGTGTGGGGGTGAGAGCAGAACTTGTGGTTATAAATCTGCCATAGATGTTGGAGGTTTGTGTGAAAAAAAACAGGTGAAAAAGTATGAGAGGGAGATTTGAACTAAGCCTGGCTAATCAGGGTTCCATTTTTAAAATATGAGGAAAAAATACTCACTTTATAATGACAGCATTTTTTTGTCCATCATTCATGAAGGAATTCCTGTCATCTTCAGTGTTTCTGGAGCCCTGGTAGTACAATGGTTAAGAACTTGGCTGCTAGCCAAAAGGCCAGCAGTTTAAATCCACCCATCACTCCTTGGAAACCCCGTGGAGTGGCTCTGCTTTGTGCAGTAAGGTCACTTTGAGTCAGAATCAACTCCATGGCAATGAGTTCGGTTTTCTTTTTGGTTTAGTGTTTCTTAACTATCTTTTTATTTTTACCTTTCTTTGAGTAATGTCTGTAAAAATGTAATTTTGTAAGTGTGTTTCTAAATACAGCATTTAATTTTAACCAAATAGATCTATGTTAAATGGCTTTTGTACCAGGTATTGACCAGATCTGTACTAAACATGATTTGAATTTATTTATGATCTTTGTTACTTCCACCGCCCCAGTCATTTGAGAGAAAATTATAATTGTTATTCACAATATTGTAGTTACTACTATAAAGATATTCATTAATATTTATGGTGATTTATAATTTACAAAGGTTTTTATATAGATGCTTCCATTTCATCTTCATACAAGCTCATTGAAATAGATAAAGATTATTATTTCCCTTTTATAGAAAACATACCAGAAGCATTAAGGAGCTCAGGTAAATTTTTCAGGACTAAATTAAAGCTTTGAGAATAGAATCAGTGACAATGAGACAAAGCAGTGTCGTATTGGGGAAAAGGTCAGAGAAACTTAGATTCAGAGCCAGCCTTTGAAAGTTACTGGTTCTGTGTCCTTGGTAAAGTAATTAAACTCTCTGAGCCTCAGTTCTATTGGTTACCAAGTGGAGGTAATAATAACTACGTTGCAGATATGTTGTGAATGTGGAAATATTACACTTAAAGCAAATAGCAGAGACATGGCATATGAATTATATGATCAGTAAATTGTAGTTCATATTATTATGACCAGAGTTTCTGTAGAACATGTTAGTGTGTCTTTTCTTGAAGTTCAAAAATGTACATGTCAGGCTTCTCAGTATGGAACCCTTTCCCTCCCAATGCTGAGGTTTTCACCAAATAAGCCTAGACGAAAGGCTATTGGCTTTGACAATTTTATAGCAGAGGAACAACTTTTCTGAAAATATCCAGCTGAAAAATCTATAACTAAATGGACTGGGGTAAATTCTCAAAAACTTAAGAAACTAAAAATTTTTAAGAAACTGAAGTACAACAGAGTTAAGAGCTACTCTGAGTCTTAGATGTCCTGGAGTCTAAGACATCCTAACCTTGCCTGGTTCCAAAGATTCTCATGGGGACGCTCATAGTGGGCCAAGCGAAGAGACTTAGGAGAAATGGTCCTTGAACCCAAGGCAAAACGGCAAAGTCGTATGAGTTTGGTGGAGAAACGTTCCTAGGCCTATGGGTATCAGAGACGTCATCACACCACCTTGGTAGCTGACACGAGCAGGTTGTATCTCCAGCGGCTTTAGTGTTGCTGGGGAAACATGGAGCATACTTTGAGTTTCTTTCATTTTATTAAAGTGTCCTAAGTAAACATTATTTCCAACATGTTTCGAAGGAGAGCTTTTGTCTTCCTTACTGGCTATCTATAAGAAAAATGTTCACATATCTCTGAAACACAGAAAACCTAACAGGGAAGTATCTTGGACAATTAGTGCCACAAGTTTTTTTTTGTCCTTGTTTATTTAATTTTACTACTCAATTAATGTGGTCAAGTCAGAAAATAGAAGAGGACTGAAGATTCAGAAGTTGGATATCCAACGAGAAGAACCCTCTTTTAATTTCAGGGAGTCACACCATGTAAAAACAGTGAAAATTAAAACGACTAAGAGCCCAGATACTAATCAAAAGCAACAGAAGAAGAATCTGAAAGCTATATTTTGATATTCTAAAGAGATTGCTAAGGTAGAATTAACACCCTCGGACTGAAAGACAGTCAATTAACTTTCCCAGAACTTAGCTTGTATTCATTTATCTCAGAAAAGAACAGAATTAAAAAATTAAAAAAAAAAAAAAAACCTTTATTCCTCTGTAACATCTTATTTCTTTATTCATTCACTGCTCTAGGTACTGTTTCAGATATTGTCATCAGATTATTCATCTGTAAGTTGTCTTCTTAAAAATCTCCACTGGTATATTACCTTGTGTCATCATTTAATTAAAGCATAATTATAGGACATTGGCATGATAAAACACTCAGGGTGAATGAGCAATTCGCTTTCAAGTGAAAAGCCTTTGGACTCAGCTGCGCAGGGAAAGCAATCTCTTTCAATGACAACACTACAGGCTTTAGGGAATGGTGGTTATCTCCAGAAACAACATAAACACATTGACTTTGAAAGGTTAGAAGCATCCAGAGCCTTTTCCTCATTTACAGATGGACAGAAATTCTTAATTATAAAGACAATTTAAATACAGAGATGTTGAAAATTGTTTATGTGTTTTAGAAACGCCAAAACAGGCAATGCAGAAGCAGAAAATAAAATTATGCAGCTGGGAGTTTTCTTTAGCAAGAACTAGGTTAGCAGACACCACACATATTCCAGCAATCAGGAACTTCTACACGTAAACTAAACAAGCCTCCCTGTTTACAGGAGGTAAAAATTTTTGTGTCAGAAGCAGGGTTTTGAAAACAGTGGGGCAGATATTTGACAAAGTGTAGATCAGGTCATACATGTTCATCAGATTTGACTTAAAGAATGTTTAGAGATCTATATTGTGGCTTTGGGATTTGTGAAGAGGATTTGAGTTTTAAGAATACAACCAGCAGAGATATTTGAAGATTTGAAAGTTAGTCACTTTCTTTGATGTGAGTTCAGGGCTGGTTCCTAATTAGTCAAATTTTATGTGAAAGATGACTACTTAATAAAAATAGTTTCTAATCAGTTGCATTTTTAAAGCAAGTGGTAATTTAATATGATCATAAATACAGCCATGATTAATTGCATTCCTTATAATGCAGTTGTGAGTTTCTCTTTTGGGAAGAGAATGGTATAATTTCCACTTTCTTCACTATTGGGTAACAGATGTACTGAGAGACTAACATCATATCCTATAATCAAGATTCTACCAAAATAATAGTGTTATAATGAAGTCTTAAAATATAATACAAGTTATAACACAAGTTAGTTGATCATTTCTAAAGAGTCTTCTGTAATTTGCACCATTTGTCATACTAATTTGTAGTTGATTTTAAAAAGTAAATGCAGACAGCTTTAAAAAATCTATTCTATCTTGATGGAAGTTAAAAGGGGCTGAAGTATTGCATCAAATAGGAAAAGAGTAACAGGAGGAAAACAATTTTGTTGTTCATGTCCACTTAGGAACAAATTTCAGCTGCCTAAATTACAGCTGACCATCAGTGTATTTGGAAACCCTGGTGACGTAGTGGTTAAATGCTATGGCTGCTAACCAAAGGGTTGGCAGTTCGAATCCGCCAGGCGCTCATCGGAAACTCTATGGGGCAGTTCTACTCTGTCCTATAGGGTCGCTATGAGTCAGAATTGACTCGACGGCAGTGGGTTTCTGGGGTGGGGTCAGTGTATTTAATCTTGTGCCTATCTCTCAAACACCAGGGGAGGACTGACACTTTAGAATAATGTTCTTCAGTTCGCAGCCTAATAGCCCATCTCAGGTTCTGATTCTTCTTCACACCCACTGCTTTGCCTGCCTCCAGACTCCCTTTTTTCTACTTACCAAGCCCTTTTAGCAAAGAGGACTTATGGCAATACCAAGCCAGAAAGAAGGAAAAGAAACACATTGAGTAATACATGGTGCTGGACAGAATGGGAGAAAAAAGTGGAAGACAATTCTAATTATTCAAAGAAAAAAAAAAAAAAAAACGCCAGACTTACCGGACCAGTAGAAACTAGAGAATCCCTAAGACTATCTCCACGAGATACCCTTTAAACTTTGAACTAAAACTGCTCCTGGAGGTCACCTTTCCACTAAACAACAGATTGGCTCATAAAATAAGCAATATCACCCATGAGTACTGTGCTTCTTTAAAAAAATCATCAATATGAGACCAAACAGTCAATATTTACCCTAAAGCAAAGATGAGATCGGTGGTGAGTCAGGAAAGCTGGATTAATGGAAACAAAACAACCAGAACAGAAAATAATGAGAATGTTGGCAAAATGTGGGAAATATAACCAATGTCACTGAACAATATAATTAAAAAGTGTTAAATGGAAACCTAATTTGCTGTGTAAACTTTCACCAAAAGCTCAACAAAGTATTAAAAAAAGAAAAGAAAAAAAAAACAAAAAAAAACATTGATAATAGGAGGGAAGCCAGACTAGGTAGAAATGCTGGTGGGAGAGTAGAGCAGTGATGGGCAGTCCATGGCTTGAATTTTCCCAGGAAGATAGTGAGCAAGGACAGTGGTGGAAGGAGGAGAACTATTTGACTTCAATGAAAAAGTCTACATTTTTGGTTTTCCTTTTATCCCCACCACAGTTTGGCCCTGAATCTATTGCTGTATGTGTTGCCTTTGCTCATCTACTCCAGTTTTAATTCCTTTAAAAATCTTTCTAAATGCTTTCAATGAATTAGTTCTTTTGGTAGTAAATATCCTCATTGGGAACTGCAGCTATAAAGAAGCTACAGCAAACCAAAATTCTGCCATAAGCACCAGGAAACCCTCTTAAATCTCTGATTCTGCATTCTTTTCAGCAGTAGCAAGTTCCAACAGGGGATGAGTGCTGGGGTGCCTGGCAACAGCAGCTTAAGGTGAACATAACAAAGGAGGCAAAAAAATTACATTAGGGGAGGCACTGTGCCCAACAGGAGGTTCTTCTTCAAAAAGTCTTTCCCTTCTTTTTGTTTGTGTGTTGGTCAAGTTGGCAGAAAATACCATTTTAACGTAAGGTAGACCCTATTCTGCTTTAAAGTCACACTATTAAAAGTGTAGGTTTAACTCATCTTGTCCCAGAGATAACTCCAGTCACCAATGGAAATTATCTAGTTTGAGAATCACCCAGGAATTAGGATACAGACAAATACTCAAAATAAATTTCAAAAGCAAATGTGGAGACAATTTCCTCTGAAACAACTTGCGTGGAAATGAATTTTCTCTGGTTTCTGAAAGCACCCATTCTTAATAAATTGTTTGAAATAACTGGACATTTTTGTCCTTGATTTTAGAAACATAAATCTTTTCTGGGTTTATAAAAAGTTCTTCATAAATGTCCTCGTGCTAAGGGCAATACTTAAAGATGACCCTTCTGCCCTTTTTATTTTCGTTTTTGTATATATTGTGCTTTAAGTGAAAGTTTACAAATCAAGTCAGTCTCTCATACAACATACCTTGCTATGTTCTCCTTGCTACTCTCCCCCAATAAGAGCACACTCCTCCTCTCCACCCTGTATTTCCCGTGTCCATTCAACAAGCTCCCGTCCCCCTCTGGCTTCTCACCTCTCCTCCAGGCAGGAGCTGCCCACACAGTCTCATGTGCCTACTTGAGCCAAGATGAGCACTCCTCAACAGTATCATTTTCTGTCTTATAGTCCAGTCCAATTCCTGTCTGAAGAGTTGGATTTGAGAATGGTTCTGGTCTTGGGCTAACAGAGGGTCCAGGGACCATAACCTCTAGGGTCCCTCTAGTCTCAGTAAGACCATTAAGTCTGGTCTTTTTTACCAGAATTTGAGATCTGCATCCCACTGTTTTCCTGCTCCATCAGGGATTCTCTGTTGTGTTCCCTTTTAGGGTAGTCATCCGTGGTAACCGGGCACCATCTAGTTCTGGTCTCAGTCTGATGTAGTCTCTGGTTTATGGGGCCTTTTCTGTCTCTCGAGGTCATCTTTACCTTAAGTCTTTGGTGTTCTTCATTCTCCTTTGGTCCAGGTGAGTTGAGACCGATTGATGCATCTTAGATGGCCGCTTGCTAGAGTTGAAGACCCCAGATGCCACTCACCAATGTGGGATACAGAAGGTTTCCTTAATACATTTTCTTATGTCAATTGACCTGAATGTCCCCTGAAACCTCAGACCCCAGTACCTGCTAATCTGGCCTTTGAAGCATTTGGTTGTGTTCAGGAAACTTCTTTGCTTTTGGTTTAGTCCAGTTGTGCTGACCTCTCCTGTATCCTGTGTTGACCATCAAAGAATATTTTCTTCTGTGTATAAACTTTTTCTTCATTTCTTACAAAAGTGGTCTTATACAATATTCATCTTTTTGCAACTGACTAATTTCACTCTGTTTAATGCCTTCCAGGTTCCTCCATATTATGAACTGTTTAACGGATTCACCACTGTTCTTAATCTTTGCCTAGTGTTCCAATATATGAACACACCATAATTTATATAACCATACATCCATTGATGGGCACCTTGGTTGCTTCCATCTTTTTGCTATTGTGAACAGTGCTGCAGTAAACATGGGTGTGAATATATCTGTTCATGTGAAGGCTATTATTTCTCGAGGATATATTCCAAGAAATGGAATTGCTACATTCTATGGTAGTTGTATTTCTAGCTTTTTAAAGAAGCCCCAAATAGATCTCCAAAGTGGCTGTACCATTTTACATTCCCACCAGCAGTGTAGCAGTGTTCCAGTCTCTCCACAACTCCTCCAACATTTATTATTTTGTGTTTTTTGCATTAATGCCAGCCTTGTTGGGGTGAGATAGTATTATTGTGTTTTTTTTTTTAATAATTTTTATTGTGCTTTAAGTGAAAGTTTACAAATCAAGTCAGTGTCTCACATATAAACTTATATACACCTTACTACATACTCCCATTTACTCTCCCCCTAATGAGTCTACCCACTCCCTCCTTCCAGTCTCTCCTTTCATGACCATTTTGCCATTTTCTAACCCCCTCTACCCTCCCATCTCCCCTCGGGACAGGAGATGCCAACATAGTCTCAACTGTCCACCTGATTCAAGTAGCTCACTCCTCATCAGCATCTCTCTCCATCCCATTATCCAGCCCAATCCATGTCTGGAGAGTTGGCTTCAGGAATGGTTCCTGTCCTGGGCCAACAGAAGGTCTGGGGGCCATGACTACCAGGGTCCTTCTGGTCTCAGTCAGACCATTAAGTCTGGTCTTTTTATGAGAATTTGGGGTCTGCATCCCACTGCTCTCCTGCTCCCTCAAGGATTCTCTGTTGTATTCCCTGTCAGGGCAGTCATTGGTTATGGCCGGGCACCAACCATCTAGTTCTTCTGGTCTCAGGATGATGTAGTCTCTAGTTCGTGTAGCCCTTTCTGTCTTTTGGGTTCATAATTACCTTGTGAGCTTGGTGTTCTTCATTCTCCTTTGATCCAGCTGGGTTGAGACTCTTTAGTGGATCTTAGATGGCTGCTTGCTAGTGTTTAAGACCCCAGACGCCACATGTCAACATGGGATGCAGAATGTTTTCTTAATAGATTTTATTATGCCAGTTGACTTAGATGTGCCCTGAAGCCAGAGGTCCCAAATCCCTGCCACTGCTTTGCTGACCTTCGAACCATTCAGTTTATTCAGGAAAATTCTTTGCTTTTTGTTTAGTCCAGTTGTGCTGACCTCCCCTGTATTGAGTGCTGTCCTTCACTTCACCTAAAGTAGTTCTTATCTACTATTTAATCAGTAAATAAGCCTCTCCCACCCTCCCTCCCTCCCCCCCTCATAACCACAAAAGAACGTGTTCTTCTCAGTTTAAACTATTTCTCAAGATCTTATAATAGTGATCTTATACAATATTTGTCCTTTTGCCTCTGACTAATTTCGCCCAGCATGATGCCTTCCAGGTTCCTCCATGTCATGAAATGTTTCACAGATTCATCACTGTTCTTTATCGATGCATAGTATTCCACTGTGTGAATATACCACAATTTATTTAACCATTCATCTGTTGATGGACACCTTGGTTGCTTCCAGATTTTTGCTATTGTAAACAGAGCTGTGATAAACATGGGTGTGCATATATCTGTTCGTGTGAAGGCTTTTATTTCTCTAGGGTATATTCTGAGGAGTGGGATTTCTGGGTTGTATGGTAGTTCTATTTCTAACTTTTTTAAAAAATGCCAGATAGATTTCCAAAGTGGTTGTACCATTTTACATTCCCACCAGCAGTGTATAAGAGTTCCAATCTCTCCGCAGCCTCTCCAACATTTATTATTTTGTGTTTTTTGGATTAATGCCAGCCTTGTTGGAGTGAGATGGAATCTCATGGTAGTTTTAATTTGCATTTCTCTAATGGCTAATGATCGAGAGCATTTTCTCATGTATCTGTTAGCCTCCTGAATATCTTCTTTAGTGAAGTGTGTGTTCATATCCTTTGCCCACTTCTTGATTGGGTTGTTTGTCTTTTTGTGGTTGAGTTTTGACAGAATCATATAGATTTTAGAGATCAGGCGCTGGTCAGAGATGTCATAGCTGAAAATTCTTTCCCAGTCTGTAGGTGGTCTTTTCACTCTTTTGGTGAAGTCCTTAGATGAGCATAGGTGTTTGATTTTTAGGAGCTCCCAGTTATCTGGTTTCTCTTCATCATTTCTGGTAACGTTTTGTATTCTGTTTATGCCTTGTATTAGGGCTCCTAAGGTTGTCCCTATTTTTTCTTCCATGATCTTTATCGTTTTAGTCTTTATGTTTAGGTTTTTGATCCACTTGGAGTTAGTTTTTGTGCATGGTGTGAGGTATGGGTCCTGTTTCATTTTTTTGCAAATGGATATCCAGTTATGCCAGCACCATTTGTTAAAAAGACTATCTTTTCCCCAATTAACTGACACTGGGCCTTTGTCAACTATCAGCTGCTCATATGTGGGTGGATTTATATCTGGGTTCTCAATTCTGTTCCATTGGTCTATGTGTCTGTTGTTGTACCAGTACCAGGCTGTTTTGACTACTGTGGCTGTATAATAGGTTCTGAAATCAGGTAGAGTGAGGCCTCCCACTTTCTTCTTCTTTTTCAGTAATGCTTTACTTATTCAGGGCTTCTTTCCCTTCCATATGAAGTTGGTGATTTGTTTCTCCATCTCATTAAAAAATGTCATTGGAATTTGGATCAGAAGTGCATTGTATATATAGATGACTTTTGGTAGAATAGAAATTTTTACAATGTTAAGTCTTCCTATCCATGAGCAAGATACATTTTTCCACTTATGTAGGTCCCTTTTAGTTTCTTGCAGTAGTACCTTGTAGTTTTATTTGTATAGGTCTTTTACATCTTTGATAAGATTTATTCCTAAGTATTTTATCTTCTTGGGGGCTACTGTGAATGATTTGGTGATTTCCTCTTCGATGTTCTTTTTGTTGATGTAGAGGAATCCAACCGATTTTTATATGCTTATCTTGTAACCTGAAACTCTGCTGAACTCTTCTATTAGTTTCAGTAGTTTTCTTGAGGATTCCTTAGGGTTTTCTGTGTATAAGATCATGCCATCTGCAAATAGAGATAATTTTACTTCTTCCTTGCCAATCCCTATGGCCTTTATTTCTTTGTCTAGCCTAATTGCTCTAGCTAGGAGCAATGTTGAGTAAGAGCGGTGATACAGGGCATCCTTGTCTGGTTCCCATTCTCAAGGGCAATGCTTTCAGGGTTTCTCCATTTAGGATGATGCTGGCTGTTGGCTTTGTATAAATGCCCTTTCTTATGTTTAGGAATTTTCCTTTTTTTCCTATTTTGCTGAGAGTTTTTATCATGAATGGGTTTTGGACTTTGTCAAATGCCTTTTCTGCATCAATGGATAAGACCACGTGGTTTCTGTCTTTTGTTTTGTTTATATGGCGATATAGGATGATACAAATTAGGATTTTACTTGGAAAAATAGGGGTAAATATTAAGGTAACCACAAAGAGGTCTAATAATTCCATACTTCAAAATAAAAACCAAGATAAACATAAGGACTCAGCAGAAATAAATTCAACTACAATGAAAATAAGGAACACACTATTTACAAAGAAAAACTCAGCACAAAAAAGTAAGTGGAAAATGAAATTGTAAACAATGCACAAAAAAAACATCAAAATGACAACAATAAACTCATACTTATCTATAATTGTGCTAAATGTAAATGGACTGTATTGGTGTCAATTGCCTTATCCTCCAGCTCCCCCACTCTGCATTCTAGTTCCTCGATTCTGCTCTTCTGACTTCCTACTGAGTTGTCTAATACTCTAATTTTATTGCTAACCTTTTGGATTTCTGCATGCTATCTCTTTATGGATTCTTGCAGCTTATTAATTTTTCCACTATGTTCTTGAATAATCTTTTTGATTTCTTCAACTGCTTTATCAGTGTGTTCCTTGGCTTTTCCTGTAGATTGCCTTATTTCATTTCTGAGGTCATCCCTGATGTCTTGAAGCATTCTGTGTGTTAGGTTTTTTTGTATTCTACATCTGGCAATTCCAGGATTGTTTCTTCGTTTGGGAAAGATTTTGATTCTTTAATTTGGGAATTTGTAGAAGCAATCATGGTCTGCTTCTTTATGTGATTTGATATCGACTGCTGTCTCTGAGCCATCTATAAGATATTGTAATGATTTATTTTATATTTGTTCACTGAGACTTATCTTCTTGTTTTGTTTCAATATACCTGGATGGGCTACTAGATTGCGCTATCTTGATTGTTGTAGCCTTTGAATCACTTATGTCCTATTACCAGCTGGTTTGAGCTGTTACCAGATATATGAGCCTATGAGTCCATTCACTATCCTTGAAAAGAATCAGCTTAGGTGTCCTGATTGTGGGTCACCTAGTGTGTGGTGTAGGCTGTCACCTATTAACTTAGAGGAGTAGCAGTGATGGTCGTATGCACTGGATTCTAGTAGCGACAGGGGGTCACACTCTGAGGAGGGCAGGATGCTGTAAGCCTTCTGCCACATGCCAGTGAGCTAGAAGTGTCTCTATTCCTAGAGCACTTTGGTGAGTGGGCTCTGCAGCTGTACCTTAGGCACCCAATGCTTGTACCTCTAAAGATTGGTAGGCGTCACTATCCTCAGATCCCTTTAGCAGGTAGTTTGGTGGTGTGGGTGGAGCTTCAGCCCTCAGTTCCCTGCTGTGGATTAGTGAGGGCTCTGTTTAATAGGTAGAGAGGTATCAGACCTCCAAAACTTGGCTTTCCACTGCTCCACTAAAACAATTGTAGTCAGATCTCTATCAGAATTGCCTTTGCAGTATAATAGCCACCTGGTTCTCTGTAGGGATGAAAGCCAAAGACTGTGGTGTCTTTACCCTGTTTTGGTATCAGGGAAATGCTGGCTTCATAGAATGAGCTTGGAAGTATTCGATCCTTTTCAGTGTTCTGAAATACCTTTAACAGTAGTGGTGTTAACTGTTCTCTGAAAGTTTGGTAGAATTCTCCAGTGAAGCCGTCAGAGTTAGGGCTGTTTTTGTTAGGAGTTTTTAATTATCTTTTCGATCTCTTCTTTTGTTATGGGTTTATTTATTCTTCCTTTGTTTGTGTTGGTTTAGGTAGGTAGTGTATTTTTAGAAATTTTTCCATTTCTTGTAAGTTTTCAAAATTGTTATAGTACAACTTTTCATAGTAATCTGACATGATTCTTTTAATTTCAGTTGGGTCTGTTGTGATATCGCTCATCTCGTTTCTATTTCTGGTTATTTGCTTCCTTTCCTGTTTTTCCCTTTTCAGTTTGGCCAGTGGTTTATTAATTTTGTTAATCTTTTCAAACAACCAGCATTTGGTCTTGTTAACTCTTTCAATTGTTTCTCTCCTCTCTATTTCATTTAATTCTGCTCTAATTTTTATTATTTGCTTTCTTCCTATGCCTGAGGGTTTCTTTTGTTGCTCTTCTTCTGTTTGTTCAGATTGTAAGGATAATTCTTTAATTTTGACCCTTTCTTCTTTTTGGATGAGTGCATTTATTTCTAAAAATTTACCTCTGTGTACTGCTTTCGCTGTGTCCCAAAGGTTCTGATAGGATGTGTTTTCATTCTCATTGGATTCTATGAATTTCTTTATTTCATCCTTAATTTCTTCTATAAGCCAGTAGCTTTTATGCAAGGTGTTGTTCAGTTTCCAAGTGTTTGATTTCTTTCCCTGCTTTTTCTATTATTGATTTCTACTTTTATGGCTTATGGTCAGAGAAGATGCTTTGTAATATTTCAATGTTTTGTGTTCTGTTAAGGCTTGCTTTATGACCTAATATGTGGCCTATTGTAGAGAATGTTGCATGTGCGTTGGAAAAGAATGTATACTTGTCTGTTGTTGGGTGGGGTGTTCTGTGTCTGTCTATGAGGTCAAGTTGGTTTATTAAGGCATTTAGCTCTTCCATGTCTTTATCGAGCTTCTTTCTGGATGTTCTGTCTTTCACCAATATTGGTTTGTTGAATTCTCCTACTATTATTGTGGAGCTGCTATCTGGCTTTTCAATGCTGTTAGAGTTTGTTTTATATATCTTGAAGCCATGTTGTTGGGTGCATGTATATTTAAAATTGGTTATATCCACCCCCCCCAGTATAAAAAAAACAGTATATTGTCCCTTTAATCATTATATGGTGTCCTTCCTTATCCTTTGTGGTAGATTTAACTTTAAAGTCTATTTTGTCAAAAATTAATATTGCCACTCCTCTTTTTTGTTGTTGTTGTTGTTTGCTTGAAACATATCTTTTCATCCTTTGAGTTTTAGTATGCTTTTGTCTTTAAGCCTAAGGTTTGTCTCTTGTAGGCAGCATATAGAAGGATCATGTTTTTTTAATGCATTCTGCCACTCTCTGTCTCTTAATTGGTGCATTATTCTGTTTACATTCAGTGTAATTATGGATAGGTATGAGTTTAGTGCAGTCATTTTGATGTCTTTTTTGTGTGTGTGTTGACAGTTTCTTTTTTCCATTTAATTTTTTTATGCAGAGTAGTTTTTCTTTATGTATTGTCTTTTCCTCTTTTTCATTGTTGTTGGTTTTGCTTTTGCTGAGTCTATGCTTTTCTTGTATTTTATTTTGATGTGTAGGATTGTTAGTCTCCTTTGTGGTTACCTTATTATTTACCCCTATTTTTCTAAGTTTAAACCAAACTTTTATCTCTCTATATACTGCTCTGAGCATTTTTTAATCTTGATTTATTTTCATGATTTCCCAATCAGGGTTGATATCTGGTTGCTCTGTCCTGTGTTCTAGTCTTGTGTTGTTATCTGATTTTATTGATTTCTAACCAGAGGACTCCCTTTAGTATTTCTTATAGTTTTGGTTTGATTTTTGCAAATTCCCTAAGCTTCTGTTTATCTGGAAATTTCCTAATTTCATCTTTAGATTTGAGAGACACTTTTACTGGCGATATGATCCTTGGCTGGCAATTTTTTTTTTTCCTTCAAGGCTTTATATATGTCATCCTTTGCCTACTTGCCTGCATGGTTTCTGCCAAGTAGTCTGAGCTTATTCTTATTGACTCTCCTTTGTAGGTGACTTTTCATTTATCCCTAGACGCTCTTAAAATTCTCTGTCTTTGGTTTTGGCAATTTTGATAACAATATGTCTTGGTGACTTCCTGTTGCGATCTACCTTGAGTGGGGTTTAATGAGCATCTTGGATAGATATCGTCTCATCTTTCGCAACATCAGGGAAGTTTTCTGCCAATAAATCTTCAACAATTCTCTCTGTGTTTTCTGTTTTCCCTCCCTGTTCTGGTGCTTCAGTCATTAGTAGTTTGTTTCTCTCTTGTCCCAAATGATTCTTAGGGTTGCTTCATTTTTTTTTTAATTATTTTATCTGATTTTTCTTTTAATACATTGGTGCCAAGTGTTTTATCTTCAGTCTCACTAATTCTGCCTTCCACTTGCTCAATTCTGCTGCTCTGACTTTCTGTAGAGTTGTCTAATTCTGAAATTTTATTGTTCATCTTCTGAATTTCTGATTGCTGTCTGTCTATGGATTCTTGCAGCCTATTAAATTTTTCATTATGCTCTTGAATAACCTTCTTAATTTCCTCAACTGTTTTATCTGTGTGTTCCTTGATTTGTTCTGCATTTTGCCTGATCCCCTGCCTGATCTCTTAGAGATTTCTGTATATCAATCTTTTGTATTTTACATCTGGTAATTGCAGAAATATCTCTTCATCTGGAAGATTCCTTGATTCTTTGTTTTGGAAGCTTATTGAAGCAATCATGGTCTGCTTCTTTACATGATTTGATGTTGAGTTTTGTCTCCAACCATCTATAAGTTATTGTATTATTTTATGTTCGCTTACTGTGTCTTAGCTTCTGGTTTTATTTTGTTTGGATATACCCAAACAGGCTGCTTGACTGAGCTAGCTTGATTATTAGCACCTTTGAAGGTCTAACATCCTGTCACCAGGTGGCTAGAGCTGTTACCAGGTATATGAGCTTAGGAGTCCGTTCACTTTTCTTGTATGGATTCAGTTTATGTGTCTGGGTAGTCGTTCACCAATGTGTGGTTCAGGCTCTCACCTATGGTCTTAGGGGAACAGTGGTGATTGGTGTATGCACAGGTATTTGGTTGCAGCAGGGGTTCACACCCTGAGCAAGGTGGGGAGCTGACAACTGTCTCTTGAGTGTCTGTGAGGAATGTGTGTCCCTCTTCCCTAGAGTGCATAGGTAAGTACCCAATGTTTTTAGCTGTAAGGACTGAGAGGCACCACTTTTCCTTGGACCCATGTCACGGTGACTAGGTGGCCTGGTAGAGCCACCAGTCCTCAGGCCCCTGATGTGGGTATGTGAGGACTCCGCTTAATAGGCAGAGCAGTGTCAAATGTCAAAAACCTGCCTCTCCACTGCATAGTTGAAAAAGTTCAAGTCAGACCGCAGGGGAATACACAGTTGTATCATGCCAACAAGGGTCTAGCTGCTGAAATAGGGCCACACAGGTCCATGCAAGGGTGAAAGACATTCGAAGTCCATGGACCACTTGTGCCTGGACAGGAGCTGCTATGGGGAGCTGGCAGATTATTTTTTCCCCATTTATTAATTTGTTCCTTCTCCAAGGCCCAGAGAATGTCTCAGGGTGAGCAGTAGGACCTATCTCAGGCCCAGGGAAATTGACTGCCACTGAAGCTGCCTCGGGGTCTAGGGCAGAAGGAGGAGGGATCAAATAAATGGGAGAGAGTTCTTTCAAAAGTGGTACTTTTGGATTCACATGGTAAATTTGATACAAGTACTTAACTTTTGTCAAGAGTGGTGTCCTTCGCTGATTTCAGAGGCGTGAGTGGGCTGAGCCATTTGCTCTCTGTAGCTAAGAAAACCGCGTCCTAAACACTACCACCAGCCCTGCCACGGTTGTGCCTAGGCATTGGGGCTGAGACGTGGCAGTTGCTGCCAAATCAGGTCCAGCAACTCCTCGCTGCTTCTGAACCATCTTTCTCTCCCTCTGCTGCTTGGTCCAATTTTTTAACCTTGCCTTTGTTTTCCAGGCTCCTAGCTTGTCATATATATAAGCAATCCACTTGTTTTTTTGGTCTTTGTTGTAAGAGGGATCACAGGGACATCTGACTACTCCACCATCTTGGCCACACTTTTGTTTTTGTTTTTAATTTTCTTAAACCCTTTTTTTGGAAGATTATTGTCTTTGACCCCAGACTCTTATAGCAAGCCACTATTTTGCTCCATGTTCTGCTAATAATTTGGTCTGAGAAGAGAAATAATATGCATCCTTGCCACTGACAGCCATAAAGAAGTGAAATTTACCAATTAATTTCTGTCTATTACCACCACACACTTGCATAAACAATTGGCCTAATTGTAGAAACGTGGGAAGTCTTCTAATCCTATTACTATTCATTTTTAGCCAGTTATCTAATTCAATAATGGCATGTAGATGTGGATGGCTGAATATGAAATATAATTAAGTATCCAATCTATAGTTATTAATGAAAAAGAAGGTACACTTTGACATATACTGTCCTACTAATCTTTAACTACTTATCTTTAACTTTACAACACTGGTATTTTTTAAAAGTTCAAATAAGTAATATTAAAAAAAATGAAGTTGAGGTAAAGATTTAAAGAAATTTTATACCACAGTGAATTGAGTCAAAGGAAGAAAAATACTTCTACATTTACATAAAATACCTATGACTCATCAGTGATCTTTCAGAAATGTGTTTCAAACATCTACCCAGGGACTCTTTTGACTTAGCCACAATCAAAAAACAGTACAGTTTTCTGAAGGATTCTAATCTATGATTGTAAAAGCTTTAATCATTTCATTTAAATGTTAATACCTATTTTTTTCCATCTTGGATAAAGTCACCATTATTTCAATGCACCATATCAGTACATGACTCTGGAGTCACCAGGAATTATTTTACTTTTTTTGTTTGTTTCTTGGATGGGCTCTGGAATATGGATTAGAGCTCTTTGCTGTAAATCCTTTTTGCAATACATAACTCGTAATTTTAATACCTGTTTATATGCCTGTTCTTAAAAATAGTGAATGAGTCATTAATATCTACTTATTCATTCTTTGTTTTTTCCCACACAACTCTGATACTTTTCTTTCATGACAACCATCTGATGAAGTGTCTAACTTTGTTAGATGTCATCTGCCTGTTGTACTCCCAATTTCCAGGAATATTTAACCAAAAGAAAAAAAAGAATAATGTCATTTTCAAGTGACTCGATACAACTCCCTGACAGTGTACTATTCAGTGTATCTAAATGTTGTTAGCAAACCAATGAGCAAGTTTTTTTTTTTAGTAGACTGCAATTTCTCATAATAGTTCTTTTATTCTCCTTCCAATGTATATTTTTTCCTGTTTAATTGTTTTTCTCTACCACCAGTCAATTATTCCCTTTCAAACTCTTCTTGCTCCAATATTTACTTATATAAGGTATGATATATGTTCAACAACACATCTATCTCTTTTCATTGTCTCTTGTTCAACTCAGGTGTCCTGCTACTCGGTCACCTAGTGTGTGGTGTAGGCTTTCACCTACTATCGTAGAGCAGCAGTAGTGATGGGTGTCTTCACAGGTTTCTGGTAATGGCAGGGGGTCACACTCTGAGGAAGGCAAAAGGGAAGGGGCTGACAGCCTTCCTCCATGTGTCAATGAAGAAGAAGCATCCCTGTTCTTTAGCACTCTGATGGGTGGGTTCTGCAGCTGTACCTTAGGCACTCAGTGCTTATACATCTATGGTTGGCCCAACTGTCTTTGGACCCCTTTTGCAGGTGGCAAGGTTGCATGGATGGAGCCACCAGTCTTCAGTCCCCTGCTGTGGGTGGGTGAAGGCCCTGTTTAATAGGCAGAGTGGTATCAAACCTCCAAAACCTGCCTCTCTACCGCACAGCTGAAAGAGTTACAATCAGGCCTCAAACAGATTCGCCCTTGCAATATAAGAGCCACCTGCATCCATGCAGCAGTGAAAGACAAAGTTTGTGGATTGCTTTTGCCTGGATTGGAGCCAATTCTGCTCTGAGCTTCCAGATTAGGGGAGTCAGCAGAGTATTTTCCCCCGTTTGTTAATTTGTTCCTTCTCCAAGGCCAGGAGAGTGGCTCAGGGAGCGCAGCATGTCCTATCTCAGGCCCAGGGAAATGAACTGTTAATGAAGCTGGCTGGGGCAGAGGAAGGAGGGATCAGATAGATAGGAGAGAGTTCTTTCAAAAGAAGGAGCTATTAGATCCACAAGGTAAATTAGACAAAATCGCTTATGCTGAGACTGCTGTTTTATCTCAGATTCCAGAGGCATGTGTAGCCTGTGTGCACTGGCCGGGTCCCCGCCAAGATCGCCCCAGGAGATTGGGGTTGCATCTCAATCTTGCCTTCTTTTGCTGAAGCAGCCACTTTCTAAATGCAGTGGCCAGCCCCGCTGTAGACACGCTGCAGGGTCAGGGGTGTGCTTGCCTTCTTTCTCTGAAGTTGCCATGTCCCAGGAAACTACCATCAACCCCACCCCGGGTGCACCAAGGAACGTGCGAAGGAATCAGAGCTGAGGTGCTGCCATGGGCTCAGCAACTCCTTGCTGCTTCTGCACCATCTCTCCCTCCCCCATCACTCAGTCCAATTCCTTAACTTAGCCTTTGATGCTCAGGGTTCCTAGCTTGTCATAAACATAATTGTTTCACTTTTTTTTTTTTTTTTTGGTATTTGTTGTAAGAGGGCTCAGCAGAAGTGTCTGACTTCTTCGCCGTCTTAGACCTACCTGTTACTAAAGTCTTTTGATAAGCATAAGTGTTTAATTTTTAGAAGATTCCAGTTATCTAGTTTTTCTTATACTGTTTGTGAATTGTTAGTTATGTTTGGTATTCTATTTATGCCATGTATTAGGGCTCCTAGTGTTGTTCCTATTTTTTCTCTCATGATCTTTACACTTTTAGATCTTACATTTAAGTCTTTGATGCATTTTGAGGTAGTTTTTGCATATGGGACCATATTTCATTTTTCAGCAAATGAATATTCAATTTTTGCTCCCATCATTTTTTAAAGAGACTATCTTTTCCTCATTTAATAGATTTTGACCTGTTGTCAAAGATCAGCTGTCCATAGGCAGATGGATTTATTTCTGGGTTCTCAATTCTGTTCCATTGGTCTATGTGTTTGCCATGTACAGTATCAGGCTCTTTTGACTACCTTGGCTGTACAGTGAGTTTTGAGATCGAGAAATGGGACGCCTCCTACTATGCTGTTCTTGTTGAATAATGCTTTGTGTATCTGGGACCCCTTTCCTTTCTATATAAAGATGATGATTAGTTCTTCCATCTCGTTAAAGAATTATGTTGGAATTTGAATCAAGATTGCATTATATTTGTAGATTGCTTTGGGTAGTATTAGTAGTTTCACAATGTTAAGTCTTCCTATCCATAAGCATGGTATTTTTGTTTGTTTATGTAGGTATCTTTTGGTTTCTTGCAGTAGTTTTTTGTAGATTTCATGTTTTTTACAGCTCTGGTTAGATTTACTCCTAAGTATTTTATCTGTTTGAGGGCTATTGTAAATGGTATTCATTTCCTGATTTCCTTTTCAAAGTTCTCTTTGTTGGTGTGAGGAATCCAACTGATTTTTGAATGCTGGTCTTATACCCTGTCACTTTGCTGTATTCTTACGTTAGATCCAGTAGCTCTCTCATGGAGTCTCTAGGATTTTCTATCTGTATGATCATATTATCTGTGAATAGGGATAGTTTTACCTCTCCCTTACCAATTTGTATGTCTTTTATTTACCTTTCTTGCCTTATTGCTCTAGCTAGAACTTCCAGTACAATATTGAGTAAGAGTGATGATAAAGGACATCCTTGTCTGCTTCCCATTCTCAAGGGGAATGTTTTCAGTCTCTCTCTGTTGAGAATAATGTTGGCAATTGATTTTCTATAGATTCTCTTAACTGTGTTGAGGGATTCCCCTTCTATGCCTATTTTGCTAACAGTTTTTATCAAGAATGGGTGTTGGACTTTATCAAATACCTTTTCTGCATCGACTGAGGTTATTGTGTGATTCTCATTCTTTGTTTTACTTATACGGTGCATTACGTTGTTTGATTTTCTAATATTGAACCATCTGTGCATACCTGGTATGAATCCCACTTGGTCATAAAGTATTATTTTTCTAATATGCTGTTGTATTCTACTGGCTAGAATTTTGTTTAGAATATTTACATCTATATTCATGAGGGATATTGGTCTATAATTTCCATTTTTAGTCGTGTCTTTGCCTGGTTTTGTTATCAGGGTTATGCTGTGTTCATAGAATGAATTCAGGAGTATTCTTTCCTTTTCTATGTTTTCGAATAGTTTGAGTAGTAATGATGTCAACTCTTCTCTGAATGTTTGGTTGAATTCTCCAGTGAAGCCATCTGGGCCAGGGCTTTTTTTGTTGATGTTGTTGTTGTTTTATGACCTCTTCAATTTCTTCTTTTGTTACAAGTGAGTTCACATTTTCTACTTCAGTTTGTGTTAGTTTGGATAGCTAGTGTGTTTCTAGAAATTTGTCCATTTCTTCAAGGTTTTCAAATTTTTTGGAATATAATTTTTCATAATCTGTTTTTATTTCAATTTTTTCTTTAGTAATGTCACCCATGTTGTTTCTTTTTGGGTTATTTGCACCCTCTACTTCTTTTCTTTTGTCAGTTTTGCCAGTGGTTTACTGATTTTATTTGTCCTTTCAAAGAACCAACTTCTAGTCTGGTTGATTCTTTTTCTGGTTTCTGATTCATTTATTTCTGCTCTAATCTTTAGGATTTCCTTTCTTCTGTTGGCTATTGGTTTCCTTTGCTGTTCTTTTTCTATTTGTTCAAGTCGTAGGACTAAGGTATTGATTTTGGCCCTTTCTCTTTTTTTATCGTGTGCCTTTATTGCTAGAAATTAACCTTTTTGCACTACTTTTGCTGTGTCCAAAATGTTTTGGTAAGTTGTATTCTCATTCTATAGGACTCATAGCGATCCTATAGGACAGAGTAGAACTGCCCCATAGAGTTTCCAAGGAGTGCCTGACGGATTTGAACTGCCGACCCTTTGGTTAGCAGCTGTAGCACTTAACCACTACACCACCAGCGTTTCTGATAGGGTTGCTATGAGTCAGAATCGGCTCGACAGCACTGGGTTTGGTTTGGTTTTTTATTCTCATTCTAATTTGATGCTAACATTTTTTTCTTATTTCATTTTTAATTTCTTCTGTTACCCAGTATTTTTCAAACAAGTTATTAATCAGTTTTCATGTATTTGAATTTTCTCTCGTTCTTCCTGTTTTTATTTCCAATTTTATAGCATTGTGAGCTGAGAAGGTGCTTTGTATTATTTCCTTATTTTTGAATTTATTGAAACTTGCTTCATGGCCTATAATATGGTCTATTCTGGAGGTTGATCCATGTAATTTGGAGAAGAATATGTACTGTGCTGCTGTTGGGTGAAGTGTTCTGTGTATGTCTGTGAAGTCAAGTTGCTTGATTGTGATGTTTAGATCTGTATCTTTGTTGAGTTACTTTCTAGCTGTTCTGTCCTTCCTTGAAAGTGGTGTGTTAAATCCTCCAACTATTCTTGTGGAATTGTCTATTTCTCTTTTCAATTTTTTTACAGTTTATTTTATGTATTTTGAAGCACTGCTATTGGGCGCATAATTTATTACAGCAATGTCTTCGTGGTGGATTGACCCTTTAATCATTATATAGTGCCCTTCCTTGTCTCTTACGTTGAATTTTGCTTTAAAGTCCCTTTTATCAGAAATTAATTTTGCCACTCCTGCTCTTTTTTGGTTACTGTTTGCTTGATACATTTTTTTCCATCCTTTAGTTTTCAGTTTATTTTTATTTTTGTGTTTAAGGCGCATATCTTGTAGGCAACATATTGATTCCATTCTACACCTGTGTCCTTCCATTATCTCTTTCTGAGATTTTGTTGTTAATCTTCTGAGTTTCTAGTCGCTTTTGTACAGTTTCTAATTGTCTATTTATTATTGGATTATTATTGTCATGGAGTGAATTGTACCCCCCAAAAATATGTGTATCAATTTGGCTAAGCCATGATTCCCAGTATTGTGTGATTGTCCACCATTTTGTCATCTGATGAGATTTTCCTACATGTTGTAAATCCTACCTCTATGATGTTAATGAGATGGAATAGGTGGCAGTTATGTTAATGAGGCAGTACTCAATATGCAAGATTGGATTTTGTCTTGAGCCAATCTCTTTTGAGATAAAAGAGAGAAGCAAGAAGAGACAAGGTGACCTCATACTACCAAGAAAGCAGTGCCGGGAGCAGAGTGCATCCCTGGACCCAGGGTTCCTGTGTAGAGAAGCTCCTAGTCCTGGGGAAGGTTGATGAAAAGGACCTTTTTCCAGAGCCGACAGAGAGAAAATGATTTCCCCTGGAATTGACACCCTGAATTTGGACTTCTAGCCTACTTTTTTTTTTTTTTTTTAAGCCTACTTTACTGTGAGGAAATAAATATCTCTCTGTTAAAGCCATCCACTTGTGGTATTGCTGTTATAGCAACACTAGATAACAAAGACAATTGTTTACCTGAATTCTAGATTTTGTCTGTGTTTTCCTTGATTTTGTCTAAGTTTTCCTTGATCTCTTTCTTGATCTCTTAGATGATCCTATTTATAAATCTCATGAATTCCTTGTCAGGTAGTTCCAATGCTATTTCTCCCTCAGGAAGGTTTTCTGGCCCTTGATTTTGATCACATGTTTGAGCCATCTTGTTTTGCTTCTTTATGTGATTTTGCATTGTCTGTGGTCTGGGAGACATTAAGGTCTTATTATATTTATTTATTGTATGTTTTGTTTGCTTAGCCCTGATTTCTTGTTTTGTTTTGACTTCTTTGAGCAGGCTGGTAGGACTTGTGTAGAAATGGTGCAGCAGAGGCATCTGACTTCCTAGTCTAACTTCACAAGGGGGAAGAGAATCATTATCAAAATCAACAGCCCGAGGCTGATACCTATGAGGAAGAAATCAGACATGCCTCCACCCTCCAAACTTTTTACCAGTTCCGATAGCAATCATCCTCACCATGGCATTTTCTACCCCTCTGCTGGGTTTGATAATTTGTTGCAATGGCCACACAGAACTCACAGGCCATACTCACAGTTTTGGGATTAAGTAGGGAAGTAACAGGGTACAATTCAGGTTCAGGAATGCTCAGGATACTGTTCTTTGATCAGGACAGCCTCTTTTCAACCATGCTTCAGGCAGGCCTCTCCTGGTCTTTGGCCCCTCTTTTAGTTCCACCAATAAGTGCCCAGAGGCATCCTACTCTGCCTGCCAACCTCCTGCCCACAGGCACTCAGCTCCTTTGCTCTGTGGGTTGGCACACCCTCTGTATTACCTCCTGCTGATCTCCTGATTCTGCTGCCTCTGAAGCTGCCATTTCTCTGCTGTCACTTCTCTTCTTCAGTGTTACAGCTCTCCCTCTCTGTCCTGGTTCTGCTGCTCTCCCATCTCTCTCTGTCTTCCCCGTTACAGCTTCTCTCTCTCTCTTCCATTGTTGTCTCTCTTTAAGCCTCGAAGGATGGCAAAACTGACCTATCTCCTTGTGAGGGTTCCATACACCTTGTTTGCATTAGTAGCAATGCTGTCCAATCCCCTTGGTGGGCCACAAGCATCTTCTTTGCATAATCTCACTCAATCATTGTGAGGGAGTCACAAAGACTAAAAAAAAAAAAAAATGGCTAGAAGGACCATATTAAGTAATTCACCACACTGCAAAGTGCTACTCTGGTCACTAATCTGGTAGCACTGGGGAGCCCACCACCTGTTTCTGGGTGAGTGGGGCAGTGGCTGGGTGTGTACACGTGGGTGTCTATTCACCGGTCATGGGGGCAGCTGAGGGTGGACTGAATGAGTATTGATTGTCATCTGTCATCTATCCAGTGGCGCAGGAGAGAGCGGTGGGACTTGCTGAGTAGATGGTGAGGCAGGTGTGGTGATTGTTGCAGGCAAGCAGAGGAGCATGTTTGTCACCGCTCACTGGGTGGGCAAGAGTGTGCAGTAGCTGGGTACATGTGCATTTGCATGGTTGCCTCCCCTGGCTGGGTGGGAGGCATGAGTGGCAGGCGTGTATACGTGTGAGTGCTTGGCCACCACTGTTGCCAGGTTTAGAGGAGGTGGGTGACAGGCGAGTATGCTCACAGTTCCATGGTCACTTTCCCCCATCTTGTAGCGGGGAGTGAATAGCAGGCAGATGCATGCACAAGAATGTGACCGCTGCCACACGTCATTTGGTGGAGAAGGGAGTGGTGGGTAGACGGGCATGCTCATGGTTGCCTGGTCACTCCTGCCCATCAGGTTGAGGGCAAGAGGTGGGGGCAGAGGGTGTGGTAGATAAGTGTGTCCACAGTTGTATAGTTGCTGTCTCCAGCTGGCTCAGAGGGGGAGTGTGTGGCAGGTGGGCATGTGCATGGTCACAGGGTCACCACCACTTGCTGAATAAAAGGGGGGTTGTGGGAGGCATGTAGGTGAGTGCAAGAGCGCATTTACTACTGTCCTCTGGGTGGGGGGATTAGTGAACGGGGCTGCATTGGGGGGAGGGGAACTTGTATTACGGTCTCTGTTCATGTGGACTGGCCTGGGTGTGGAACCCTCCACCACTTCTGATCAGGAGGGTTAGGGAGGGGGTGTGTGCCCCTTTGACTAGCAGATGTAGTTGCCCAGGGATTTCTCATTCACTGCAGTCAGCAGTTGGGCCCTGCCCCTGACCAAGTGGGGGGAGGGGGCGGGGGCACCTGGGATCCAGAGTTACATAAATAAGTCAAAAATGACCTGTGTGTATTGGCCCCAACTTGTTCTCTTCTTCATGGCAAGCTGAGACCCATTAGCCCAAGAAGCCTGCCAGCACCAAACTCAAATTTGCATACATCCAATTATCTTTTTAAAAGCCCAAATAAGCAGATTTTTAGCCACTTAGAGCCTGCCTGCTTTACATACCCCACAAAACTACACCAACCAGATGTTATCCCTGTTGTTATTAAAAATATATATATATATTTTTTTTGTTATTAGCCACCATCAAATTGGCTTCTGACTCGTGGTGACACCATTCACAAGCTGATCCATAGGATTGTCTTTGAACGATTTCTGGAAGTAGATTGTCTTCACCTGGAATCTCCACTGAAACCTGCTAAGCATCACAGCAATACACAAGCCTCTCCTGACAGACGAGCGATGACTTCACATGAGGTTCCTTGCCGGGAATGGAACCCAGGTCTGCACAGACGCAGGGAACTCTACCACTGAACCACCACTGCCCTTCCTGTTATCACTGCAGTTGTAAGAACCCTAAGGTGCTGTTGTCTTTGGAGTTCTCCTCACATTACTGCAGAAAGACATTACTTAGGGACAGGTAAGCTTCCAGGCTCCTGTCTCCCCTTCCCCGGGGTTTTTCACGCCCCTTTCTCCCTAGCCGTGACTCCCTGTGCCAACTGCCTCTGGAGAACCTCCTGATGTGGGAGTATATCCCCTGCATTTTCCTGTTATTGCATCAGCCCCAGTAAACATCCTGTTGAGCAACACTATCTCATGGTCATATCTCTTTTCTTGACCAGCCCCCAATTCCCTCATACTCAATATGCTCACAGCAGAAAGTTAAATTGGTTGAAAGACATGATCCGACAAGAGATTTCTATGTTTTGTTTCTGCCTCACTCTGACATGATCGTATTCCTCTTTAGAGAGGAAAACATGACAACTCAAGAGAGACTGTGTAAA
Organism: Elephas maximus indicus; assembly: GCF_024166365.1. Lineage (NCBI taxonomy): Eukaryota > Metazoa > Chordata > Mammalia > Proboscidea > Elephantidae > Elephas > Elephas maximus. Next base: position 82,876,174 of record NC_064836.1, on the reverse strand, counting down.
ATCAGCCTCTTTGCAGAAAATCCTCTTCTATTAAGGGCTCTGTTTTCTCTGTCCTCTAGGATCATTCTTCTGCTCTTGCAATTTTTCACTTACTATTTTAATAATGTTATTGAGGGAAGGCAGCACAAGCAGGTGTTGCCTGTGAACCCACAAGTACTATCACAGTTCAAAGGCATTCAGAGTGTCAATTAGGGTAGGACATTTTACTTAAAAAGTATCTCTCAGATCAAAGGGCAAGAATTCTGGGTAGAGAATTCATACCCTCATTTCCCATTTACTATATAATTTTATTAATTGAAAAAAGGAAATATGTGAAAAGGAGCTACGCCCTTCCAATATGCTAACTTGAAGAGTATTTTCAATATTCTCTCTTACATGGTAAACATTTTTTTTTATTATTGTGCTTTAAGTGAAAGTTTGCAAATCAAGTCAGTCTCTCATACAACCTTATATACACCTTGGTATGTACTCCTAGTTGCTCTCCCCCAATGAGACAGACACGCCTCCTCTCCACTCTGTATTCCCTGTGTCCATTCAGCCCGCTCCTGTCACCCTCTGCCTTCTCATCTTACCTCCAGACAGGAACTGCCCACATAGCCACATGTGTCCACTTGAATCAAGAAGCTAGATCCTCACCAGTATCATTTTCTGTCTTATAGTCCAGTCCAATCCCTGTCTGAAGAGTTGGCTTTGGGAATGGCTCCAGTCTTGGGCTAACAGAAGGTCCAGAGACCATGACTTTTGGGGTCCTCCTAGTCTCAGTAAGACCATTAAGTCTGGCCTTTTTATGAGAATTTGAGGTCTGCATCCCACGATTCTCCTGCTCCATCAGGGATTCTCTGTTGTGGTCCCTGTTAGGGCAGTCATTGGTTGTAGCCAGGCAGCATCTAGTTCTTCTGGTCTCAGGCTGATGTAGCCTCTGGTTTATGTGGCCCATTCTGACTCTTGGGCTCATAATTACCTTGTGTCTTTGGTGTTCTTCATTTTCCTTTGCTTCAGGTGGGTTGAAACAAATTGACACATCTTACGTGGCCGCTTGCTAACATTTAAGACCCCAGGCACCACTCACCAAAGTGGGATGAACAATGTTTTCTTAACACATTTAGTTATGCCAGTTGACCTAGATGTCCCCTGAAACCATGCTCCCCAGACCTCCATCCCTTCTACTCTGGCCTTCCAAGCTTTAGGTTGTATTCAGGAAACTTCTTCGCTTTTGGTTTAGTCCAGTTGTGCTGACCTCCCCTGTATTGTGTGTTGCCTTTCCCTTCACCTAAAATTTTTTTTTTTTACTGTTTAGTGAATACCCCACTTCTTCCCTCCCTACCATCTTAACCATCAAAATATGTTTTCCTCTGTGTTTAAACCTTTTCTTCAGTTCTTATAATAGTGGTCTCATACAATATTTGTCATTTCGCAACTAATTTCACACAGCCTAGTGCCTTCCACATGCCTCCGTGTTATAAGATATTTCACAGATTCATCTTTGTTCTTTATCGATGCATAGTATTCCATTGTGTGAATATACCGTAATTTGTTTATCTACTCATCCATTGATGGGCACTTTGGTTGCTTCCATCTTTTTGTTATTGTAAACAGTGCTTCAGTGAACATGGGTGTGCATATATCTCTTTGTGTAAAGGCTGCTCTTAATTCTCTAGGATATATTCCAAGAATTGGGATTGCTGGATCATATGGTAGTTGTATTTCTAGCTTTTTAAGGGAGTGCCAAATCGATTTTCAAAGTGGTCGTACCATTTTACACTCCCACCAGCAGTGTAGAAGTGTTCCAGACTCTCCACAACCTCTCCAACATTTATTATTTTGTGTTTTTTGGATTAATGCCAGCCTTGTTGGAGTTTTTCTTGTTGTTGTTGTTGGAGTGAGATGTTATCTCATTGTAGTTTTGATTTGCATTTCTCTAATGGCTAATGATCTTGAGCATTTCCTCATGTATCTGTTAGCTGCCTGAATGTCTTCTGTGGTGAAGTTCCTGTTCATATCATTTGCCTATTTTTTAATTGGGTTATTTGTCTTTTTGTTTTTGAGTTTTGCAGTATCATGTAGTTTTTAGGGATCAGACACTGATTGGGTATACCATAGCTAAATTTTTTTTCCCAGTCTATAGGTAATCTTTTTACTCTTTTAGTGAAAAGCATGTTTGATTTTTAGGAGCTCCCAGTTATCTAGTTTCTCTTGTGGTGTTTTTGCATTGTTAGAAATGTTTTGTTTACTGTTTATGTCATGTATTAGGGCCCCTAGTGTTGTCCCTATTTTTTCTTCCATGATCTTTATAATTTTTAGATCTTATATTTAGGTTTTTGTCTATTTTGAGTTAGTTTTTGTGCATGGTATGAAGTACAGGTCTTGCTTCACCTTTTTTGCAGATGAATATCCAGTTATGCTAGGGCCATTTGTTAAAGAGACTGTCTTTTTCCCCATTTAACTGACTTTGGGCCTTTGTCAAATATCAGCTACTCATATGTAGATGGATTTATGTCTGGTTTCTCAATTCTGTTCAACTTGTGTATGTTTCTGTTGTTGTACCAGTACCAGGCTGTTTGGGCTGCTGTGGTGGTATAATATGTTCTAAAATCAGGAAGTATGACTCTTCCACTTTGTTCTTCATTTTCAGTAATGCTTTACTTATCTGGGGCCTCACCCCCTACCATATGAATTTGGTGATTTGTTTCTCCTTCTCATTAGGAAGTGTCATTGGTATTTGAATCGGAATTGCATTGTATCTATAGACCGCTTTGGGTAGAACAGACATTTTTACAATGTCGAGTGTTCCTATCCATGAACAAGGTATGTTTTTCCACTTATTTAGATCTGTTTTGGTTTCTTGTAGTAGTGTCTTATAGTTTTCTTTGTATAGGCCTTTTACGTCTCTGGTTAGATTCATTCCTACATATTTATCTTCTTGAGGGCTGTTGTAAATGGTATTGATTTTGTGATTTCCTCTAGGATGTTCTCTTTGTTGGTGTAGAGGAATCCAACTGATTTTTGTATGTTTATCTTGTATCCTGATACTCTGCTAAACTTTTCTATTAGTTTCAGAAGTTTTTTTTTTGAGGATTATTTAGATTTTTCTGTGTTAGATCAAGTTAGCTGCAAAAAGAGATAGTTTTACTTCTTCCTTACCAATTTGGATCCACTTTATGTCTTTATCTAGCCTATGTACTCTGGCTAGGACCTCCAGCAAAATGTTGAGAGTGGTAATAAAGGGCATCTTTGGTTCCCATTCTCAAGGGCAATGCTTTCAGACTCCATTTAGGATGATGTTGGCTGTTGGCTTTGTATAAATGCCCTTTATTATCTTGAGGAATTTCCCCTCTATTCCTAGTTTTTATCATGAATGGCTGTTGGACTTTGTCAAATGCCTTTTCTGCATCAATTGATAAGATCACGTGGTTCTTGTCTTTTGTTTTATTTATATGATGGATTACATTGATTGTTTTTCTAATGTTGAACCTCCCTGCATACCTAGTATGAATCCCACTTGGTCATGGTGAATTATTTTTTTGATATATTGTTGAATTTTTTGACTAAAATTTTGTTGAGGATTTTTGCATTTAAGTTCATAAGGGATAAAGGTCTGTAATTTTCTTTTTTTTGTTGTGTCTTTACCTGGTTTTGGTATCAGGGATATGCTGGCTTCACAGAATGAATTGGAGAGTATCCCGTCCTTTTCTATGCTCTGAAATACCTTTAGTAGTAGTGGTGTTAACTCTTCTCTAAAAGTTTGGTAGAATTCTCCAGTGAAGCTGTCAGGGCCAGGGCTGTTTTTTGGAAGTTTTTAAATTACCTTTTCAATCTCTTCTATTGTTATGGGTTTATCTAGTTGTTCTACCTCTGTTTGTGTTAGTTGAGGTAGGTTGTGTGTTTCTAGAAAATCATCCATTTCTTCTGGTTTTTCAAATTTGTTAGAGTACAGTTTTTCACAGTAATATGATATGATTCTTTTAACTTCATTTGGGTCTGTTGTGATATCACCTATATCATTTTTCTTTCAGGTTATTTGCTTCCTCTCCTTTTTTTTGTCAGTTTGGCCAATGGTTTATCAAGTTTGTTAAGTTTTTCAAAGATCCAGCTTTTGGTCTTATTAATGCTTTCAATTGGTTTTCTGTTCTCTATTTCATGTAATTCTGCTCTAATTTTTATTATTTGCTCTCTTCTGGTACCTGATGGTTTCTTTTTTTGCTCTCTTTCTATTTGTTTGAGTTGTAGGGATAAATCTTTGATTTCGGCCCTTCTTCTTTTTGGATGTGTGCTCTCATTGCTTTAAATTGACCTCGGAGGACTGCTTTAGCTGCGTCCAAAAGATTCTGATAGGAAGTGTTTTCATTCTCATTTGATTCTATGAATTTCTTTATTCTATCCTTAACTTCTTCTATAACCCAGTCATTTTTGAGCAAGGTGTTATTCAGTTTCTAAGTGTTTCATTTCTTCTCTCTTCTTTTTCTGTTATTGATTTCTGCTTTGATGGCCTTATGGTCAGAGAAGATGCTTTGTAGTGTTTCGATGTTTTGGATTCTGTTAAGGTATACTTGGCTGCTGTAGGGTGGAGTGTTCTTTATTTGTCTATGAGGTCAAGTTCTATGATTGTGGCATTTAGATCTTCAGTGTCCTTACTGAGCTTTTTTCTGGATGTTTTGTTCTTCACCAAAATTGGTGTGTTGAAGCCTTCTACTATTATTGTAAAGCTGTCTATCTGGCTTTTCAATGCTGTTATTGGGTGTGTAAATGTCTAATATGGCTATGTCTTCCTTGTATATTGTCCCTTTAATTATTATATAGTTTCCTTCCTAATCCTTTGTGATAGATTTAACTTTAGTCTATTTTTCAGAAATTAATATTTGTCACTCCTGCTGTTTTTTGATTGTTGTTTGGTTGATATATCTTTTCTATCCTTTGAGTTTTAGTTTGTGTCTTTGAGTCTAACGTGTGTCTCTCGGAGGCAGCAAATAGATGGATCATGTTTTTTTAACCCATTCTGCCATTTTTTTGTTTCTTTTTTGATTGTTGTTTGGTTGATATATCTTTTCTATCCTTTGAGTTTTAGTTTGTGTCTTTGAGTCTAACGTGTGTCTCTCGGAGGCAGCAAATAAATGGATCATGTTTTTTTAACCCATTCTGCCATTTTTTTGTTTCTTTCTTGGTACATGTACTCCATTTACATTAAGTGTAACTATGGATATGTAAGAGTTTAGTGCTGTCATTTTGGTGTCTTTTTTTGTGTGTGTTGTTGACAGTTTCTTTTTTCCACTTAATTTTTTTGGCTGAGTAGTTTTTCTTTTTGTATTGTCTTTTCCTCTTATATGTTGTTTTTTTTTTTTTTTGCTGAGTCTTTATGTTTTCTTGTATTTTATTTTGATGTGTAGGATTGTTAGTCTCCTTTGTGATTGTCTTAATATTTACCCCTATTTTTCTAAGTTTAAACCAAACTTTTATATCTTTACATTGCCTTGACTTCCTCTCCATACGAAAGATCTTTGACTACATTTTTTAGTCCCTCTTTATTGATTTAATGTTGTCATCTTTTACATAATGACATTGCTGTTTCCCTGTTTTGATCTTTTATTATCTTGATTTGTTTTTGTGATCTCGCTATCTGGTTTGATATCTGGTTGCTCTGTCCTGTGTTCTAGGCTTGGGTTGTTATCTGATGTTATTCGTTTTCAAACCAGAGAACTTTGTTTAGTATTTCTTGTAGTTTTGACTTGGTTTTTGCAAATTCCCTAAACTTCTGTTTATCTGTAAAGGTCCTAATTTCACCTTCACTTTTAAGAGACAGTTTTCCTGAACATATGATTCTTGGCATGCATTTTTTTTTTTCCTTCAAGGCTTTATACATGTCATCCCATTTTCTTCTTGCCTGCCTGGTTTCTACTGAGTAGTCTGAGCTTATTCTTATTGACTCTCTTTTGTAGGACACTTTTTGTTTATCCCTAGCCACTCTTAAAATTCTCTCTTTATCATTGGTTTTGGCAAGTTTGATTTTAATAGATCTTGGTAACTTTATTTTGGGATCTACCTTATGTGGGGTTAGATGAACATCTCGGATAGATACCTTCTCATCTTTCATGGTTTCAAGGAAGTTTTCTGCCAACAAATCTTCAATAATTCTCTCTATATTTTCTTTTATCCTCCCTCCCCCCGTTCTGGTACTCCAATCACTCGTAGGTTATTTCTCTTGCTAGAGTTCCAGAAGATTCTTAGGTTTGCTTCATTTTTTTTTTAATTACATTATCTCATTTTTCTTCAACTGTATTGGTGCCAAGTGTTTTATCCTCTATTTCACCATTTCTGCCTTCCACATGCTCAATTCTGCTCCTCCGACTTTCTATTGAGTTGTCTAATTCTAAAATTTTATTGTTAATCTTCTGAATTTCTGATTGCTGTCTATCTATGGATTCTTGCAGCCTATTAAACTTTTCATTATGCTCTTGAATAACCTTAATTTCCTCAACTGCTTTCTCTGTGTGTTCCTTGGCTTGTTCTGCATTTTGCCTGATCTCTTGAAGAGTTCTATATTTTAATCTTTTGCATTCTACCTCTGGTAATTCCAGGAATACCTCTTCATCCAGAAGATTCTTTGTTTTGGGAGCTTTTTGAAGCAATCATGGTCTGCTTCTTTATGTGATTTGATATTGACTGTTGTCTCTGAGCAATATATCAGTTATTGTATCAATTTATTTTACGTTTGCTTACTCTATCCTAGATTCTTGCTTTGTTTTGTTTTTATATGCCCAAACAGGCTGCTTGAGTGAGTTAGCTTGATTATTGGTGCCTTTGAAGCTCTAACATTCTGTCACCAGATCGCTAGAGCTGTTACCACATATATGAGCCTAGTAGTCCATTCACATTTCTTGTATGGATTCAGCTCAGGTATTCAGGTAGTCAGTCACCAAGTATGTGGTTCACGCTCTGTCCTATAGTCTTAGAGGACCCAGGGTGATTGGTGTAGGCTTGGGTATTTGGTTGCAGTAGGGGGGTCACACTCTGAGCAAGGCAGGGGGCTGACAACCATCCCCCAAGTGTCTGTGGGGAAAGCGCATCCCTGTTCCCTAGAGTGCACAGGTGGCTGGGTTCTGCAGCCAGAGTATGGGTACCCAGTGCTCTAGGCTGCAAGGCTTGGGAGGCATTGCTTATCCTTGAACCCCTGTCACGGGTGGCTAGGTGACATGAGTGGAGCCATCAGTCCTTAGTCCCCTCATGTGCATGGGTGAGGATCCTGTTTAATAGGCAGAGTGGTGCCAAATGTCAAAAACCCACCTCCCCACCACAGAGCTGAAACTGTTGAAGTCAAAAGTCAGGCACATACACCATTGCGGTCTGCCAACAAGAGCCTAAGTTCCTGAAATGGGCCCACATAGGTCCATGCAGGGGTGAAAATCATTCAAAGTCCATGAAACATTTGTGCCTGGGCAGGAGCTGCTTCTGTCCCGAGTCCCTAGCTTAGGGGAGATGGCAGGTTATCTTTTCCCCCAATTGTTCATTTATTCCTTCTCCTAGGCAGGAAGAATGGCTCGTGGCATGCAGCAGGACCTATCTCAGGCCCAGGGAAATCAACAACCACTGAATCTGGCTTAGGGGCTGGGGACATGGTAAATTAGGTACAAGTACTTGGCTTTTGCTGAAAGCACCACTGTTTTCTGATTCCAGAGGTGTGAGTAGACTGTGTAGCTAGCTGTCTCTCTCCCTGTGGTTACTCCAGGGGATCGTGCCTGAGAGGCTCTGGTTCCTGTCAAATCAGGTCCGGCAACTTCTCACCGTTCCTGAACTGTCTCTCCCTCCCCTGGCTACTCAGTCAGATTTCCTAATTTTGCCTTTGGTGTTCAGGTCTCCTAGCTTGTCATATATATATAATTGATTCAATTTTGGGGGGGCGTCTTTGTTGTAAGAGGGATCACTGGAAGCATCTGACTATTCTGCCATCTTGGCCCTGCCCTTAAGATTTTATTTCTTAAGGATCAAAAGTAGTGCTTATATTCCACTTTTTTTCTCTCTTTTTTGCTTTTTCCAGCATTCCAAAGGACTTCTTTCTACTTAGACCAGTGACAGAGAAAACATCTATGCTTTCCCCTCAAGGAGCTTAGCTATTTCTATATAAAACCAAATCTGTTGTTGTTGAGTTGATTTTGACTCATAGGACCCTATCAAACAGAGTAGAACTGCCATATGGGGTTTCCATGGAATACCTGGTGGATTCGAACTGCCAACCTTTTTGTTAGCAGCCGTAGCTTCTTAACCGGTATGCCGCCATGGTTTCCTATTTCATACCAACTATTTATTCATCAAAACATGCTATGATGCAAAATAATAATGATAATAAATTGATTTTAAAAGGAATTATCCTTCCTTGAGGCATTGGGGGATTAAGGTATTGTCCAAGATTGCAGAAGTGAATCAGTGTCAATGCTGAGGCAAAAAAGAATGCCTGGCTCATAGTCTGTGTTAAAAATATTTATTGCCTTGATTACCTTTTGACTGACTTGTGTCCATGAGAGATTCTTGCCCCATTATTTTATCTGATTCTTACTTAGAAAAGATTTTATATCCTGGATGTCATTAAATCCTCAAGGTAGATGTTTCTAAGCCTCAGGCTATGTCTCAGGCAGGCTGTTCTTTCAGAAAGCCTTTTTTTCCCGTGTGTATGTTCACCTAAATCTACGGATTTATACATAGGTTTAATGGAATTGGCCATTTTCCCACAATTGCTTTCCTCTCCTTCTTGCAAGTTAGTTTTGTTTAGTTAAAATCAGGGCTTCAAACTGGGTCAAAGAGGCTCAGTCATGGCTGACAAAGCAAAACTGAAACAGACCTGAATTTTTACAATTTGGGTGATCTGGAATGATAACTGGAGTGGAAAAAATTACAGGTCGAAGCCCTGCAATGGGAGACTCGGAAGAGGCATGGTGAACCTTTTCAGGAAACTGATATGTGAAATTGGATTATTTAGCAGGACTGTGGCACACATTCAAAGCAATGCAGTTGGCCACCATCTTTGAGCAGAGCACCACTGTTTCTGACGCTGCTCAAAATCCAACAGATTTGGTTGCTTTACAATGTGTACACTGCCTTTGTTTTCTGAAGGGAGATTAGGTTTCTAGCAGGGCTTTGATCTGTAATTTATCCTGTTCTGGTTATTGTTCCAGATCACCCAAATTTTAAATATTTGGATTTGTTCTGTTTTGGCTGCTTCAGCCATGACTGAACTGAGAAGAGCCAGTTCAAAGTCCTGGTCAAAATGGAAAGAATGTGACTTTTTAAATGATATACAACAACAAATTTGCCTTGTTTCCTTGATAGGATGGTTGTCTCATTCTTATTGGAAATATCAATGTAAATGTATGTGTGAGTTCTGCTGCTGACTAGATGCATTAGACTGGTAATCATTCTGAAAAACAATTGTAATATTTACCTGTTTAGTGACTCTTTTTCTATTTAAGACCTGTTTACATCATTAAAAATATGAATGTTGGAATATTTATTTAAACAGATTGCTCAAATTTCAAGATAATATAAAATAAAATACTAGAAACTTACTAGTTTTGTTAACTAAAGAAAATTTGCTTTGATTGCAATGTAGTGTTCTCTAGGGGAAACAAAAATAGGTGCTTTGTTTCCAAGGAAAAATTTTCTACTACTCAATTAGCAGAACTGGGAAATGTTATTATTTTTTTTAACTTTCTATTTTGTGGGTATTTTAAATGAATTGTACTATTTTTGTAATTCTTCTATAAGTCTAAACAGAGTTCCTGTACACCTCTCACCCAGCTTTCCCTAATGCTAACATCTTATATAGCCATAATACAATGATCAAACCAGGAAATTAACATTGGTACAATACTATTAACTACACCACAGATCTTATCTAAATTTCACCAGTTTTTCCAGTAGTGTCCTTTTTTCTGCTCAGGGATTTTATCTGATATTCCCCATTGGATCTAATTATTTCTCTTTGTCCTCCTTCAGTGTGAGACTTTGCTCTCTCTTTCCTATTCTTTCATCACTTCGACACTTTTGGAATGTACTCACGAGTTACTTTATACAAAGTTGATCATGTCATCTTTTTCTGAAGATTTTTCATGATTAAGATGAGATTAGGATTTTTTTTTTTTCCCATGGCAGGTGGGGGGAGGGAGCACCACAGAAATTATGTTGAGTTCTTGATGCATTCTATCCAGGGATTCATGGTGTTAATAAGCCTTATTAATGGTCATTCACAGTAATATTTGTTGTAGACAAGATCTGCTGATGGATGCTAAAATTAGTGACAGAAAGTTTGAGAAGAAGCAAGGTATTAGTGTAGTCTGATGGTATCTTGTCCAGAATGTCTGTTTGCTACAGACGAAAAGACAGGAAATTTGCAGTGGAGGAACCTAGCAGATACCACATTAAACAACTGATAAAAGCTGTAAACTGTTGAGTCTCATTTTTTCCGTTATTAACTAGAAAACCAAACGAGTTGTCATCAAACCTATTCCAACTCATTAAAGTGAAGTACATCGAAACTTTTCTTATGTCTCTTCTGATTATTTAGTTCTGTGTTGCTTTTTATTTATTTTTATACTGTTAAAATAGGTCTTCACTGTAACATAAAATGATATTTAAAGATGAAAACATTTTAGTATTATTTCCATGGCTTCCCAGGTGTGGGGAACATACTTTATTATTTAACCGTATCTAACCCTGGTGTTGGACACCCTGGTGGCATAGTGGTTAAGTGCTAATGGCTGCTAACCAAAGAGTCGGCAGTTCAAACCTGACAGGCGCTCCTTGGAAACTCTATGGGGCAGTTCTACTCTGTCCGATAGGGTCGCTATGAGTCGGAATCTACTCGATGGCACTGTTTTTTTTTTTTTTTTTTTGGTGAACCCTGGTGTCATAGTGGTTAAGATCTATGACTGGTAACCAAAAGTTTGGCAGTTTGAACCCACCAGGCATTCCTTGGAAACACTATGGGGCAGTTCTGCTGTGTTTTATAGGGTTCCTATGAGTAGGAATTGACTCCACAGCAATTTTTTTTAAGCTTAATATACAGTAGGTTGTATTTTTTTTTAAAAGAAGCATAAATGAGTCTTTCAAGAAACTCAATCTTAAAAAAAAAAAAAAAAAAAATCCAGAAATTTTAGGAGCCATGTCATAAGTTAAAATTAGTTGAGTTCACCTAGGTCACAGCATGAATATGTGTCACCTATTTTCTCATTCAGTAACCTATCATACTCCACAGATTTCTCCTGAATGTCTTCTACAGATAGCCTTTCTGTTATTAAGTGGGCTTTTGGTCACTGTCAACTTGGTTTTAAATTACTTAATTAAGCATGTTTGAAATATGTTCCTTTACTACTGTACAACAAATATCATCTTTCAGAGTGAAATATAAATATAGCTGGTATTCCATTAAGCAACAGTTGTCAATATCTAACAAGAGTTAAGCATTCAATAATTTTCAAGGTTATGATAATGCTGATAATTACATTTGGAACATTTAAAATTTTTAATAGAAATTCCAAAATGCCCCAAATATTTGTCTTTAAGGGAATGAATATATTTCACATGAAAAGAGAGTTCCAAACACCTATGACCTATTTTTAAAAAGTGATTTATCCCTAAATCTGTTCTCATCATTCACACATCCTCCCTCCCTATTGCCTTCCATCCCTACCTTCCTTCCTTCTATCCTTCCTTCCTTTCAGTTTTATTGAAAGAGACATGACAAATCAATTACAGTGCAAAAAGTTGAGTAGTATAGCTAGGAAAAAGGCACTATGAGAACATAAATTATGAGTACTTTACCTGAAACCTGGAGCAGACTGTCACTGATGGACTTTTAAGGGGAGAAATGGCTACAATATGATGAAGGGAGTAGCCTTTATGAAATTCCTTATCGAAACTTGTAGACTAATGTTTCGTTTTTTGTCATGGCAAACTCCTAGCATCCATATACACTACTGATTATAGCAGAAAGTTCTGTGGCCAATCTTTTCTTATGCTGCATGTGTGTTAACCAGGAGTGACAGGAAACATTGATTATGTAACCAGCTGGCAAACTACTTCCATCCCGGCTTTACTCCAAAAGCATGCAGGCTTGAGACCACAAATTTATATTTCATTTTCCCTTCTTTATTGCCTATCTGCTACCAAGTTCTATACATTTTCATAATACCTTTCAATTTTATCATTTACCTCTTCTACATGTTATCTTCCAAAGACCTGACCATACCTGTATACTGTACTTCACCTATGTCCCTTCCTCTGCCCTTTTTCTAGAATACTCTCCTTCCTCTTTTCCTCCTCTGTCAAACTTCTTAATGTTTGTTTTAAACGTCTCCTAATCCAGGAAGCTACTTAGGGCTCCATCAGCCTTATTCATTATCATGCTTGCTCTCATGATAATCAGTTTTATATTTAGATCATTCTTTTATTTGTATTTCTCTTAAGCTACTTACCTTCTCTACATTGCATTTTATGTATCTGTCTTACTAGTCCTACCAGACTGTAAACTTTATGATGGCAGATAACACTTTTCACTTGTCTTATTATCCCTACATAACAAAGTCATGGAACAAGAAACCGAAAACCAAACCCATCACTGTCACAGTAACTTAAATATAAACATGAGGGAAACCTGTGTGCTGAATGTAGCCATAAGAGAAAATCTCAGTAAAGTCTGTATTTGATATGAGACCTAAGAAATGAATGTATCAACAATTTTTAGCTATAACGACCATTATTTATTGTGGTTTTTAGTTAATTTGTTTATCCTTAAAGGTTTGTCCAAGAAAGTTTTAATATTGCTCCCTCTGTATTTGATTTAAAGGCGCAGGATTTTGGATAATTTGTACAGATTCCTAGCAAAAATAGTTATTGTAAATGTTAAAGGCCTTTAAACTCACAGAAACAGGTAAAAAGCCTGGGGATTAACTGTGTCATGAATTCATCATTTTCTTTCCAAAGAAGCTGTTCATCTACTTTAGGGAATTTCAGGCTATTCCTTTCTCACTAACATAGGTGATGTATGCAAAAATGGAAAAACATCCATTTTCAAATAAGAAGGAGTAAGGCTCCCTGCACTCATCTCTGGATTTAGAGACATTATTAGCAAACCGAAGCTAAGTGTGACTTTGTATTCTTGAGTTCTCGGTAAAAGGCAGAATTTCACCACCATATTTAATAACAATATTTTTATTCGTTGTTAAAGCTGAAGATTAAAAGTAGGTGTCCTGATGTCCTGTGTGTTGGGGTTGTTCTTCTGGTTAAAAAATATCAATGAAGTGGTTTGTAATCTGTAAAACTCAACAAATCCGAGTTATTCTTTTTGATGACATCTACATAAAAGCAATGGCTGAAGCTATACCTTACTGAAAAAAACATGTTTATTGCTTAGATATATTTTCTCTTTTGTGACATATCTGTTCATGCTTTTGCCTATCTATCGCTACTTTTCTATGTATTTTAATTTATAGAAGTACTTTATAAATACTTGAGCATAGTTATTTGGTGACTATGTTATTGTTGGTCGTCGTTGAGTAAATTCTAACTAATGGCGACCCCATGAATTGCAAATAACGTATCATACGCTATTCATTCTCTTTACTGTGTATTGTAAGAAAAAAGCCTTCTTAATTTTCATGTCATCTGATTATTCAAAAATATTTTTGTTTAGTGCTTTAGAGGTCTTGTTTTTGATATCTCTCTGAAACAAGATCAGAAATATTATACCTATATTTCCTTCTAAAACTTTTAAAGGTTAGATTTTTGAAGTTCTTTACCCACCTAAGTTGAATTTTGCTATATTGTGTGAGGTAGACATCCAAATCGATTATTTCTTATTCTTATTAATAATCCATTTTTGATCTCTATTTATCGAATATTTCTTCTTTTCATCAGTGATTTCCTTGGCACCTCAGTCATATATCAAAGCTTGATCTATGCATCAGTCTTTTTTTGGCTCTCTGTTGCTTTAGATGATTTGCTCTCTTGCTACATCAATATTAGAGGCCTTAATTAAAACTAGTCATGTAGACAAATTCCTCCCTTCATATTCTTTTTATTTTTTTCCATCAACACATATGGAACTTGTGTTGGGCATTATGCTAAGCCACTTACTAGTATTCATTTATATTAAAAAAAGTTCAATTGTATAGGTGCTTTAATTTTTCTGATTTTCCAAATGAGGAAACTGAGACATACAGAGGTCAAATAGCTTCCCAGGACCATATAGTGAGTTAGTGACATAGACGGGATTGCATTTCAGGAAGGCTGGCTCTAGAGACCTTTCTTTTTATCACTATGCCTATACTGTCTCTTTGTCTCCAGAAGTGTTTTGGCTATTTGAGCCTTTTGCTTTCATATATACATTTTATAATCATCTTATTAAGTACAAAGAATAATCCTTTTTCGATTCTCATTTTAATTCCATTAAATATATACAATAATTTGGGAATAATCAAACATATTAATATTTCTGCTACAAAAACAAAAACATATATAATAACATAAGTGAAAACCATAAAATACTTCTTACCAGTTCAGGTCCAGTTTTGCTGCCAAATGAGTTTTGATTTTGAAGCAATAAAAAATCTTTCTAAACTGTTTAAACTTCTTCAGATTTTTGGAATTATAGAACATGTTGTTACCACTGAATAGATAAGGAAACAAGGCTCTGGAGGTTAAATAACTAGGTAAACTCACCCTGTATTCTTTGTTATAGGACTGCCTGTAATTGCTATGGATTAAAAACAAATTTTTTTTAATATGGATTTTCACACTTTAAATTAAGAACATGGCTATTTCTTTGGATCTGGGTCTATAATGTCTCAAGATCTCTGCATAGTAATTGCTTACAAACCTTTTTCTGATTTTTTTTAATGCATCCATAATCAAGAGTGCTCTGTCTGAAACCAACAAAATAAAATATCACAGATGATTAGCAAGTAATGAAAGTGCCAGTGAAGCCTGCATCCAAGGCTTAAAAAAAAAAAAAAGAATAAATTTCAAGCCCATTTACAGTATGTTATTTAATCAACAATTCAAACTCTTGATTTTGAACTATAAGTAAAGACTGTTTTGAGTGATAGTTTGCCCTTATACTGTTGGCATTTCAAAATAAGTGATGTAATTTGTATTTTTTCATTTTGATAATCTTTTTTTTCCTATTTTCTCCTTCCCTAAATTTTAATTGATTACACTGTGTAATCAATTGAAATTTATTTAAAATCAATCTAAAAATTGCTCCATTTTAAAGCAATAACTACCTTTTTCATTAAGACGAGCTGATTTTGTAACCTTCTACATTAAAAAAAGAAGCAACTCATGAAATGCTGTTCATTTGTCTAGTGCCTGGCATATAGTAGATACTCAATAAATGCTGATAAATGTACGGGTGAATAAACAAAACAGAACAGTCTCTTGAAATTTTGATCTCCTTTAATTCTAAACTGAAGTTTAATGTAACAATTGTTTCAGGATTGCATATTAAAGACCTCAAGAAAAAAAATGACAAATTGAAATACTCTTCATTCTGTTATGGACTGAAATATAGGGACTGAATTTCTCATTAAGGTCTAAATGAAGCCCTAAATACAAATAGGTGTAAGGGCATAAATATGACAAATACTCTATAATACTGTTGATTTAAACTGAACTTATGTTTTTATGAAGCATTAAAGTTCAAAACTTATTAGGACTCATCTGTATAACACCCTATAGCTATAACTGATAATTCTTGAGAGTATAACTATTTTAATTCAGTCATATGTTCTTGTTTGTTTTTTTTTTTCTTATCTCTATCAACTAATTTATGCCTCTTAGACCCATGTCCATTGAAGGGCCCAATGCAATCCAGCAAAACTTATCCTATCAATTTCTAAACAACACTGTATTTGGAAAAATTATAAACTCTAGGGCCCTACTTCAGACTTACTGAAACATAATTTATGGGTGTAGAGCCCAGAATTCTGTACTTTCTAAAACTGTCCCCAGGTGATTCGAAAGTGCCACCTGGCACAGACCTATGGAGTAGTGTTTGGGAATCATTACTTGACTCTATGTTGAAAAGTTATCTCCACCAACTCTACAGAATGTTCCAGATCCAGTCACTGGTGTAAAGCGTTCTAAGATGCCTGGTTCGGATCCTACCTGGTAATCTGAGAGGAGGAAAAATTCATTTGAAAATGATCCAAGAGTCTGGAGACACATAATGTTAGCTGGGAATTCTAGCAAAGTGGACTAACAATGTATTCTCCAAAGGTCTTTCCCGACTCAGATTTTCAAAACACCCTCCCATACTTTTTGAGAATGAATCCAGGGGAAACATAGTTTTGTTTAGATAACCATTCAGAATCTGGACATGCTAAAAATATGTTGAGGGTCTTTTTAACATTTCAGTTAAAGTATGCAACTTCTATTATGCAATTGGACTCCATTTAGAAAAAAAAAAAGATATATAGAACTTCACTATAATTACAAGAAAATTGGAGAACAAAACCAATAAATGTTTTTGAAGACTCACGTTCACAGCGTCAGTGGGCACCTTTGCTGACACACTAGACTCTCCTGGGAACATATGCCATTCGTTTCGTCATTGTCTCCTGATGTTGTTTAAGCATCAGTGTCAGCATGAACAGGGTGAGCTGTTCTCACCTTGCCTTTTTATCTGCTATGAAATCACAGGCTGTGGATAGGCTTGAAGAAGGAACTTCCAGTCCCAGGACGACATCACGCACCTGCACTGGCTCCTGGTGGTTGATTCAGCTCTGCCCAGGACTGCCTGGGGGTCAACCACAGTGACCCTTGTCTCATCCCCAGAGCCTTGTCTGTGCTGAAACAGCCAGAGCTCACTGCAAAATAGAGGAAGTCTTATACCTGTTTCCATGCTTTTCCTTCTGTCTGCTTTTCATTAGATTCCAGAGCCAATTTTTCCCTCTTTGGAATATATTTTAAAAATTGATAGGAGCCAAAAAAAAATGATTCAAATCATAGATATTTTCATGATAGCTTTTTTTTTTTTTAGACTTATGTATTTCATAAAGCACTTACATCAATTGCTGAAAGGACTGTCGCCCTTTTTCTGATCAAAATGTGCTGTGCTGTTTGGTCATAGCTGATAGGCAGTCTTCCAGTAGTTAGTATACAAGTACGCTCAGAGTACAGGGTAGAGATATTCAGAATACGTCATCTGTAATATCCAGGTATGTGTTCATATCATTCATATGTCCTACACATAGAATTTAAAGTACATTTTTAACCATCACATGTCATATTTTATTCAAGCATTTTCACATTTATTATCATTTTTGATAAACATAATAACCCCACATACGTGTACGGGGGAATAGGCAGGGAAAGTGGGTAGTATTGCCTCTGTTTTATAGATGAGAACACTGAATCCCAGAGAAGTTTAATGACTTACCTAAAGTCACCCTGATAGTAAAGACAAACTGATAATTTAAATCCATGTTTTCTCACTGTAAGTCTATACTTTTTTTCTCCTGTTTTTCTTCTATTGTGATGGCTGATGATAAAAACTCACATGTGAATTTGTCCTTACCTCTTTAAAATGTCAGAGTTTGCCTGATAACCTTTTCTCAATTAAAGAAATACATTTCCCCGGCTACTGGCTGTGCCCATTTTTCTCTGAACTCAGATGTTAACATTTAGATCATTGCTAATTCCTTTCCCACCCTTTACTTCACAGTGTGGCAAAATCCCCAGGGCTGTTAGTGACTTGAAAATGTGATGTCAGTGATTTTCTGCAAGAAGGAATAAAGTTGGACAGAATAGAAGTTTAGTATTATTATTATTTTTTTAATCTTTTCAAAAAGCAGGACTCCTGGCTCCCTAATTTAAATACTAAGTGAGAATATAGCTTTTAATTATAGACTCCTACAAAGTTCACCCTTTGTGTTAACCCAGTAGGTAGCAGCTTTTTATAGATAATAATTTATTCACTTTCTTTAACACTCCAAACTGAACAATCGGTTTCCTGATTTTTTTTTAATTATTAAAAGAATTTTCTTTTTGAGCTTCTGCTATATAAATAAGGTAAAGCGTCAACTGAGTTGAAAGTTATAGAGCAATCTAACCCCCCTGGGTATGGGACTCAAGGTATTTAACTGTGAATAGTGAATGTCAGAGTGGTTCAGAGGAAGAAACAAAGAAAGGATAACCATAGAGCCCTAAACACCAGCTATTCCATTTATCTTGACCAACTAATTGTGGCATAATGGTCTGCAAGTCAGCTGCAGAAATTCCACTCCCAGTTCTCCTAGGAATCACTGCAAGACCTTTCAAAGTCATGCTTTCCTCTGGGCCTTGGCTCTCCTCACCTATGAAGTGGAAATCGATCTATATGCACTCAAATATTCCTTGCAGTGCTACTATTCTAAGATTTCAAGTACTTAAGAAGAGACCAATTTAAAAGATCCCAGTAGTGATTAAACAAGGTGAAAAGACCAATATCATAGAAATGGAAGCATTCAATCTCAGATAAGAAGCCCTCTAAAACTTTTATTTTTTTCTGCCTTACTAGTGTTGGCGTTGCTGGTGAGTGGCTATTTGTCAGGCTCTAGGCCTAATTTCACTATGATTAAGTTTTTGTGACACTGCATCAAATCACGCCATTCACCTAAGTGCATGCTGAACCTGAAGCTTTCCATTTCTAGCCTGATTTGATTGTCTGGTTTTTAGTTTCACTTTGTACTTTTAAGAAAGTGTGTCATGGTGCTATCTTATGGACTGGTTTTTAAAACAACAGAGAAGCTCTATTTGTTCACACATACATTATCCAGCAAGAACATTACATTTCTAAGAGTTCAGTACCTCGTATAATGTGGTGAACCTTTTAAACATATTTGACAAGGTAGATAACTCTTGGATTGACAGGGGTTGTGACCTATGGGTGTCTTTATTTATTAGTATGATTTGGTGACTTTTGGGACATGTTGAACATAGCATAATCTCTTAAAAAACATTGGTGCGTAGCATTCTCACCTTCCTGAAAGCCAGTGACTCTAACAGCTCTTTTTAAGTTTTCTACTATTAATACTCTAAGTGTAAAGACAAGGGCGGTAGGGAGTGGAAGCTAGGCATAAAGAAAAGGGAATATTTTTATATTGTTTTCCAACATAAAAGTCAGGTAATTTCTATTGCTCACCATTCTTTTTGGAGTTAAGCTCATAGCATGGGTAATAGAACACAGTTTCAGAAATCACAGCACCTTTGTTGTAATCTAAGCTTTCTGCCAAAACAGATGTGTCCAGAACATATTGTTTAGACACTCTGAAATTCAGTTTCCTCATCTGAAAAATCGGTGACTCACTCTATAGCTTCCCCTAAGGAAATTTTTCCAAAAGTTATGACCCTAGGTTCCTGTGAATTCAAACAAAAAAGGCAATTTTGTAACTGATGTTTAGTATATAATAGTATTCTCTAACTTGCTTCCTTAATAATTCTAAAAATCACTTTATTGACAATTGACATTAAAATGATCATTTTTGAGAAGGTTAAAAAAAAAGTAGACATAAAATCGCCATTGTTTTAGGTATCTTGTGCTGCTATAACAGAAATAGCATGAGTTGGTGGCTTTAAGGAACAGAAATTTATTTTCTCACAGTTTAGGAGGCTAGAAGTCTGAATTTAGGGCATCATCTCCAGGGGAGTTGTCCACTCTGGAGGAAAATTCTTGTCTCAGCTTCTCTGGCACTTCTTACCCATCTGTACGTAGGGTATATCTTTGCCTCAATTCGTACTTCCTTCCTACGTGGTCGCTATGAGTTGGGATAGACTCTACAGCAAGGTTTTTTTTTTTTCCCCCCTCTAGGCCTAATCTACTCTTTTTATATCTCAAAGGTAATTGGCTTAAAACACACCGTACACTGATACCAAAAACCCAAAACCAAACCCAGTGCCGTGGAGTCAGCTCTGACTCATAGCGACCCTGTAGGACAGAGTAGAACCGCCCCACAGAGTTTCCAAGGAGCACCTGGCAGATTTGAACTGCTGACCCTTTGGTGAGCAGTGGTAGCACTTAACCACTACGAAACCAGGGTCTCCATACACTGATGTGGCCTCATTAATATAACAAAGAAAACTCTGTTCCCAAATGAGATTACATCCATCAGTATAGGGGTTAGGATTTATAACACATATTTTGGGGGGACGTAATCCAATCCCTAACAACCGTTAATAATACTTGCTTTGGAAAAGAGAGGTTGAATGCATGCTATTGTGTTTATGGTATTTAAGAGGGGCTGCCATTGCCTGATTGATATTCTTCATGCCTACAAATTGAACACAAAGAAACAGCAGAAGCTAAACCATGCAGATCACCTGTGTGCCGTGCAGAGGCGATCCCATTCTCCCTGCAGATCTCCTGTGTGTGGTGTAGAGGAAATGCTATGCCTGGAGCCCATCACCTATATGCAGTATAGAAGGATCCTATTCCTTGTGGGGATTACCTGTGTGGTATAGAGATATCCTATGCCTCCTGACCATTGCCTGTGTGTGGTGTGGAGAGATCCTATGCCTCGTGGCCACTGCCTGTGTGTGGGATAGAGGAAATGCTAGGCCTCATTCGGCTCACCTGTGTGCAGTGTAGAGGCAATCCTAAGCTTCATCTCCCTTGTAAATATTTGGCCGTTTTCCAGTATAGGATATGTATAACTACAGAGATAGAAAAAAAGCCAAAACCAAACCCAGTGCCGTCAAGTTGATTCCGACTCATAGTGACCCTATAGGACAGAGTAGAACTGCCCCCATAGAGTTTCCTAGGAGTGCCTGGTGGATTCGAACTGCTAACTCTTTAGTTAGCAGCTGTAGCACTTAACCACTAAGCCACCAGGCTTTCTGCAGAGATGGATAGATAGCTGCTATTAAGTTGACTCTGATTCACGGTGACCTTATGTACAACAAACCTAAATGTTGCCTGATCCTAGGTTATCCAGGATGTTTGAGTCCATTGTTGGGCTATTTTATCACCACAAGTGCTGTGTAAATACACCCATATCATTAGGATGATTTAAAAATGGTGTGGGTGCATCTGTGTATAGATACATTGAGTGTGTGAGAGAAAGAGAAATTGATATGTGTGTGTCTGCGTGTGTGTGTGCGTCAAGTAGAAGCACAAGCATGTGCTCAAATACATCTACTGACAGTGTTAGAAGGGAGAAGAGAATGAGGAAAGAAACCAAGCGAAGGAGAAGTCTAAATTAGCATATAGTTCTAACTGAATGTGTTAAAGGGAGTAAATTTTACAAAGCAAGTTGTGTTTGAATAAAAAGCTTCTTTAACTAATGATCTGCATTTGAATTAATTCTGCTTAGCCGTGGAAAATAGTACATTGGGAGCCACATAGTGTGAAAATATTACACTGTTCTGTAGAAAAAGGGGAAGAAAACAAGCTATTGCTGCTTTGTAAAGTTAAAGTGACTTATTGATGTATAGTCTAAGGCAGCTTACTTATCAGAGTGCAGGCATATAAAAAATCAGTACAAATTCATAAGTCAGACCTGGTATGACAAGGAAAGCAAGCAAACATAAAACTCATATCTAAATATAACAGCGTTAGCTTTCCTAGAATAAGGAAGATATTTAGTTGTCGCAGGCCTCGTATTGTAATAGATATATACCGCATCACCACAACAAACATCATTGTTACAAATATGAAAATTAAAACACTTAAACGTAATAGAAAAGCGATGTTTATAGTTCACTTTCAAGGGCAGGCAGTTAGCCAAGTTGCCAAATATATTTACCACTTGTGAAATGCTCTCCCTGAAGAAAGCAGTTCTGAGACTGTAGCATCCTTACCGCAGCCTTTCTCCAAGCAGTATCGGAGCGACCTGGGAACTGCTTAGACATGCAAATTCTCAGGTTCAACCCCTGACCAGCTAAATCAGAAAATCTAGGAGTGCTGCCCTGTAATCTGTGCTTTAAATTAGGGAAGCACCGCTAACTGAAAGGTTGGTGGTTCAAGCTCACACAGAGGTACCTGGGACGACAGACCCAGAGACCTACTTCCAAAAAATCAACCATTGAAAACCCTGTGGAGTGCAGTTCTATTCCAACACACACGGGGCCGCCATGAGTCAGAATTGATTCAATGGCAACTGGTGGTGATAGTTTAGTAACAAAGCAGAGATTGGAGAGCAAATGTATTCTGCCATCAAGAAAGCACTCTATATAGAGTTTCATATTTAGATTTCTTAACGAGACTTGTAAGATTCTACTTCAATTCCTAGAGAGATAAAAATAATTATTTTGATTATTTTTTATTATTATTGCATAGAGTGATTAATGTACCAAGTGGTTAAGGAGCTTTCCATTGCTAACCAACGGTCAATAAAAACCCATAAAACCTGTTGCTGTCAAGTCAATTCCAGCTCATAGTGACCCTATAGGACAGAGTAGACCTGCCTTATACTGTTTCAGTGAAATAAAACTTGTGTAGTTGATCTCTTTCCATGTGCCAGGTATGAAGCTTTGCTTGGTGTCAAATACCTGTATCAATACATTTCATTGCATAAATCCCATTAAACTGACAGAAGAAAAGGGAAAGGGCTGGAGACAAATGAGGGCAGTGGACTTAAACCAAAACCAAACTTGTTGCCATCACGTTGATTCCGAATCATGGTGACCCCATAGGACAGAGTAGAACTGTCACATAGAGTTTCCAAGGAGCAACTAGTAGATCTGAGCTGCCTGCCTTTTGGTTAGCAGCCGTAGCTCTTAATCACTTCATCACCAGGGTTTCCAGGGTGACAGAGGAAAAAGGAAAGGGATGGAGACAAACAAGGGCAGTAGACTTGAGGCCATCTAAATTTATTTCTTCTGCTATACAATAAAAGCTAAGTAGCCTTCAACTTTATTCAAAATGCTTTTTCTTGTGTGTGTTTTTTAGCTATAATACTGGACAGGAATAATTAGACCAAGAATCTTGTGGGGGAATCTAGAAAATAATGATATTAATTTCTATGTGACATTTGAATTTCTCATTCAAAACTCTTACTAGGCTATATTATTTTCAAAATACTATGTGACATACAAAAAAAGCATTATCATCTTGGTAAAAACTCTGTAACATATGGTAGATAGTGAGAATTATCATCTTGGTAAAAACTCTGTAACATATGGTAGATAGTGAGAAGTTGAAAATTTACAATGAGCAGTTTTTGTGGTTTAAAGGTACTGTGACTTGGAGCCTTTAAAAAAATACGTTAGTTGAGGCGGGGCCAAGATGGCTGACTAGGTAGACGCTACCTTGGATCCCTCTTGCAACAAAGACTCGGAAAAACAAGTGAATCGATCACATACATGACAATCTACGAACTCTGACCAACAAATGCAGATTTAAAGAGTTGACCTGAGTGACAGAGACTGAGAACAAACAACTACAGGGAAGCAGCAACTGTTTTCAGAGCCTGGAGTTAGCGTCCCAGTCAGGAAACCTTGGCACCGGGCTTTGAACTGGGCGCAGGGAAGCTGAGCACAGCGTCCTGAGACGGCACAAACATGGGGTGCAACCCTAGCCCCCTGAACTGACCTCAGGGGAAGCCCAGCCAGTACATGCAGGCATTGCAGCGATGCGGCTGACAGGAGGAAAAGTCACCGGGAGGCAGCGACTGGTTTTGGAGCCGGGAGTACAGCATCCCAGCTGGGGAACCTTGGCGCTGGGCTTTGGACTGGGAGCGGAGGAACTAACTGCGGCTCCTGAGACAGCGCAAGCACGGGATGTGGGCCTGACCATTGGGGACAATCTCTACCCAGCCAGTGCACACAGTCGACGCACCCCTCAGGAATCTCAGGTAAGACAGTCATCCCAAGCAAGATAAGTAACTTTGTCTATATTCCGGGGTGCTACTCTCTCCTATTTATCTGAACCCTCCCCTCCCCTTCCCAGGCAGCTTCATTAACATTGGAATTTCCTGAGCCAGAGAGTGAACTGCTTTTCGGTTTTTCTTTTTTCTTTTCCTTTTTTTTTTTTTTTTGGTCTTTTCCTAACCCATTCTCTTGGCCTGAGAGAAGCAACTACAAAAAACCCAGGGACCAAAAATCTTTCCCTAATTGGACTAAAAACACAGAACCAGCTCCAGCCAAGCATATGTGATCCACAGCCTTGGACTTTCATCCCTACAGGGAACAAGGTGGCTATTATAATGCAAAGGCATTTCTGATAGAGATCTGACTGCAATTGTTTTAGTGGATTTACTGGAAAGACAAGTTTCCCAGGTCTGATATCTCTGCCTATTCAACAGAGCCCTCACTGACCCACAACAGGGAACTGAGGGCTGAAGCTCCCCTCAGACCACCTAGCCTCCTGCCTTAGGGGGTCTAAGGAGGGTGACACCTACCAATCTGTAGAGGTACTTGCATTGGGGGCCTAAGGTACAGCTGCAGAGCCCACCCACCAAGGTGCTTTAGGAATAGAGACACACCTACCTCACTGACACTTGGAGGAAGCCTGTCAGCATTCTGCCCCCCCTGGAGTGTGAACCCCAGCAGCTACTAGAATCTGGTGCACACAACTATCACCACTACTTCTCTAGGTGGATACGTGACAGTCTGCATCACACACTTGATGCCCCAAAATCAGATTCTACTCAAGAATAGTGAATGGACTCAGGCTTATATATCTGGTAACAGCCCAAACCAGCTGGTAATAGGACATAAGGGAGTCAAGGGCTACAACAATCAAGACAGCACAATCTAGTAGCCCATCCACGTATATTGAAAGAAAACAAAACAAGATAAGACTCAGTGAGCAAATATAGAATAAATCACTACAATATCTTAGTGATGGCTCAGAGATAGCAGTTGATATCAAACCACATAAACACGCAGACCATGACTACTTCTACAACTCCCGAAACCAAAGAATCAAAATCTTTCCAAAATGAAGATACGATCCTGGAATGGCCAGATACAGAATATAAAAAACTAATTTACATCAGGGATGACCTCAGAAATGAAATAAGGCAATCTACAGAAAAAGCCAAGGAACACACTGATAAAGCAGTTGAAGAACTCAAAAAGATTATTCAAGAACATAGTGGAAAAATTAATAAGCTGCAAGAATCCATAGAGAGACAGCATGTAGACATCCAAAAGATTAACAATAAAATTACAGAATTAGACAACGCAATAGGAAGTCAGAGGAGCAGACTCGAGCAATTAGAATGCAGACTGGGACATCTGGAGGACCAGGGAATTAACACCAATATAGCTGAAAAAAATCAGATAAAAGAATTTAAAAAAATGAAGAAACACTAAGAATCATGTGGGACTCTATCAAGAACAATAACCTGCACGTGATTGGAGTCCCAGAACAGGGAGGGAGGACAGAAAACACAGAGAGAACAGTTGAAGATCTGTTGGCAGAAAACTTCCCTGACATCATGCAAGACGAAAGGATATCTATCCAAGATCCTTATCGAACCCCATATAAGATTAATCCAAAAAGAAAATCACCAAGACATATTATCATCAAACTTGCCAAAACCAAAGATAAAGAGAAAATTTTAAAAGCAGCCAGGGATAAAAGAAGTGTCTCCTATAAGGGAAAATCAATAAGAATAAGTTCAGACTACTCAGCAGAAACCGTGCAGGCAAGAAGGCAATGGGATGACATATACAGAGCACTGAAGGAGAAAAACTGCCAGCCAAGGATCATATATCCAGCAAAACTCTCTCTGAAATATGAAGGTGGAATTAAGATATTTACAGATAAACACAAGTTTAGAGAATTTGCAAAAACCAAACCAAAGCTACAAGAAATACTAAAGGAAATTGTTTGGTCGGAAAACCAATAATATCAGATACCAGCACAACACAAGGTCACAGAACAGAGCATCCTGATATCAACTCAAATAGGGAAATCACAAAAACAAATTAAGATTAATTAAAAAAAAAAAACGCTCGAAACAGGGAATCGTTGAAGTCAATATGTAAAAGATCACAATAATTAAGAAGAGGGACTAAATACAGGTGGCATAGAACTGCCATAAGGACAGGGATACAAGGCGATATAGGACAATACATGTTAGGTTTTTACTTAGAAAAATAGGGGTAAATATTAAGGTAACCACAAAGAGGTATAACAACTCCATAACTCAAAATAAAAACCAAGAAAAACGTAACGACTCAGCAAACATAAAGCCAAATACTATGAAAATGAGGAACACACAATTTACAGAGAAAAACGTCTCAGCACAAAAAAGTAAATGGAAAAATGAAATTGTCAACAACACACATAAAGAGGCATCAAAATGATAGCACTAAACACATACTTATCTATAATTACACTGAATGTAAATGGACAAAATGCACCAATAAAGAGACAGAGAGTCTCAGACTGGATAAAGAAACATGATCCGTCTATATGCTGCCTACAAGAGACACACCTTAGACTTAGAGACACAAACAAACTAAAACTCAAAGGATGGAAAAAAATATATCAAGCAAACAATAAGCAAAAAAGAGCAGGAGTAGCAATATTAATTTCTGACAAAATAGACTTTAAAGTTAAATCTACCACAAAGGATAAAGAAGGACACAACATAATGATAAAAGGAACAATTGATCAGGAAGATATAACCATATTAAATATTTATGCACCCAATGACAGGGCTGCAAGATACATAAAACAAATTTTAACAGAACTGAAAAGTGAGATAGACACCTCCACAATTATAGTAGGAGACTTCAACACACCACTTTCGGAGAAGGACAGGACATCCAGTAAGAAGCTCAATAGAGACACAGAAGACCTAATTACTACAATCAACCAACTTGACCTCATTGACTTATACAGAACTCTCCACTCAACTGCTGCAAAGTATACTTTTTTTTCTAGCACACATGGAACATTCTCTAGAATAGACCACATATTAGGTCATAAAACAAATCTTTGCAGAGTCTAAAACATCAAAATATTACAAAGCATCTTCTCAGACCACAAGGCAATGAAACTAGAAATCAATAACAGAAAAACTAGGGAAAAGAAATCAAATACTTGGAAAATGAACAATACCCTGCTGAAAAAAGACTGGGTTATAGAAGACATTAAGGAGGGAATAAAGAAATTCATAGAATGCAATGAGAATGAAAATACTTCCTACAAAAACCTCTGGGACACAGCAAAAGCAGTGCTCAGAGGCCAATTTACATCAATAAATGCACACATACAAAAAGAAGAAAGAGCCAAAATCAAAGAACTGTCCCTACAACTTGAACAAATAGAAAGTGAGCAACAAAAGAATTCATCAGGCACCAGAAGAAAACAAATAATAAAAATTAGAGCTGAACTAAACGAATTAGAGAGCAGAAAAACAATTGAAAGAATTAACAAAGCCAAAAGCTGGTTCTTTGAAAAAATTAACAAAATTGATAAACCATTGGCCAGACTGACTAAAGAAATACAGGAAAGGAAACAAATAACCCGAATAAGAAACGAGATGGGCCACATCACAACAGACCCAACTGAAATTAAAAGAATCATATCAGATTATTACGAAAAATTATACTCTAACAAATTTGCAAACCTAGAAGAAATGGATGAATTCCTGGAAAAACACTACCTACCTAAACTAACACAATCAGAAGTAGAAAAACTAAATAGACCCATAACAAAAAAAGAGATTGAAACGGTAATCAAAAAACTCCCAACAAAAAAAAGCCCTGGCCCGGATGGCTTTACTGCAGAGTTCTACCAAACTTTCAGAGAAGAGTTAACACCACTACTACTAAGGTATTTCAAAGCATAGAAAATGACGGAATACTGCCTAACTCATTCTATGAAGCCACCATTTCCCTGATACCAAAACCAGGTAAAGACATCATAAAAAAAGAAAATTACAGACCTAAATCCCTCATGAACATAGATGCAAAAATCCTCAACAAAATTCTAGCCAATAGAATTCAATAACATATCAAAAAAAATAATCCACCATGACCAAGTGGGATTTATACCAGGTATATGCAAGGCTGGTTTAATATTAGAAAAACCATTAATGTAATCCACAATATAAATAAAAGACAAAAACCACATGATCTTATCAATTGATGCAGAAAATGCATTTGACCAAGTCCAACACCCATTTATGATAAAAACTCTCAGCAAAATAGGAATTGAAGGAAAATTCCTTAACATAATAAAGGGCATCTATACAAAGCCAACAGCCAACATCACTCTAAATGGAGAGAGCCTGAAAGCATTTCCATTGAGAACGGGAACCAGACAAGGATGCCCTTTATCACTGTTCTTATTCAACATTGTGCTAGAGGTCCTAGCCAGAGCAATTAGGCTAGACAAAGAAATAAAGGGCATCCGGATTGGCAAGGAGGAAGTAAAATTATCTCTATTTGCAGATGACATGATCTTATACATAGAAAACCCTAAGGAATCCTACAGAAAACCACTGAAACTAATAGAAGAGTTTGGCAGAGTCTCAGGTTATAAGATAAACATACAAAAATCACTTGGATTCCTCTGCATCAACAAAAAGAACATCGAAGAGGAAATAACCAAATCAATACCATTCACAGTAGCCCCCAAGAAGATAAAATACTTAGGAATAAATCTTACCCAAGATGTAAAAGACCTATATAAAGAAAACTACAAAGTACTACTGCAAGAAACTAAAAAGGACCTACTTAAGTTGAAAAACATACCTTGCTCATGGATAGGAAGACTTAACAGTAAAAATGTCTCTTCTACCAAAAGCCATCTATACATACAATGTACTTCCAATCCAAATTCCAATGACATTTTTTAATGTGATGGAGAAACAAATCACCAACTTCATATGGAAGGGAAAAAAGCCTCGGATAAGTAAAGCATTACTGAAAAAGAAGAAGAAAGTGGGAGGCCTCACTCTACCTGATTTTAGAACATATTATACAGCCACAGTAGTCAAAACAGCCTGATACTGGCACAACAACAGGCGCATAGACCAATGGAAGAGAATTGAGAACCCAGATATAAATCCATCCATATATGAGCAGCTGATATTTGACAAAGGCCCAGTGTCAGGAAAAGATAGTCTTTTTAACAAATGGTGCTGGCATAACTGGATATCCATTTGCAAAAAAAATGAAACAGGACCCATACCTCACACCATGCACAAAAACTAAGTCCAAGTGGATCAAAGACCTAAACATAAAGACTAAAACAATAAAGATCATGGAAGAAAAAATAGGGACAACCTTAGGAGCCCTAATACAAGGCATAAACAGAATACAAAACATTACCAAAAATGACGAAGAGAAACCAGATAACTGGGAGCTCCTAAAAATCAAACACCGATGCTCATCTAAAGACTTCACCAAAAGAGTAAAAAGACCACCTACAGACTGGGAAAGAATTTTCAGCTATGACATCTACGACCAGCGCCTGATCTCTAAAATCTATATAATTCTGTTAAAACTCAACCACAACAAGACAAACAACCCAGTCAAGAAGTGGGCAAAGGATATGAACACACACTTCACTTAAAGAAGATATTCAGGCGGCTAACAGATACATGAGAAAATGCTCTCGATCATTAGCCATTAGAGAAATGCAAATTAAAACTACGATGAGATTCCATCTCACTCCAACAAGGCTGGCATTAATCCAAAAAACACAAAATAATAAATGTTGGAGAGGCTATGGAGAGATTGGAACTCTTATACACTGCTGGTGGGAATGTCAAATGGTACAAGCACTTTGGAAATCTATCTGGCGTTTTCTTAAAAAGTTAGAAATAGAACTACCATACAACCCAGAAATCCCACTCCTCAGAATATACCCTAGAGAAATAAGAGCCTTCACACGAACATATATATGCATGCCCATGTTTATCGCAGCTCTGTTTACAATAGCAAAAATCTGGAAGCAACCAAGGTGTCCATCAACAGATGAATGGTTAAATAAATTATGGTATATTCACACAGTGGAATACTACGCATCCATAAAGAACAGTGATGAATCTCTGAAACATTTCATGACATGGAGGAACCTGGAAGGCATTATGCTGGGCGAAATTAGTCAGAGGCAAAAGGACAAATATTGTATAAGACCACTATTATAAGATCTTGAGAAATAGTATAAACTGAGAAGAACACATACTTTTGTGGTTATGAGGGGGGAGGGAGGGAGAGTGGGAGAGGGTTAGTTACTGATTAGTTAGTAGATAAGAACTACTTTAGGTGAAGGGAAGGACAATACTCAATACACAGAAGGTCAGCTCAACTGGACTGGACCAAAAGCAAAGAAGTTCCCGGGATAAACTGAATGCTTCAAAGGTCCACGGAGCAAGGGCAGGGGTCTGGGGACTATGGCTTAAGGGGACTTCTAAGTCAATTGGCAAAATAATTCTATTATGAAAACATTCTGCATCCCACTTTGAAATGTGGCATCTGAGGTCTTAAATGCTAACAAGCGACCATCTAAGATACATCAATTGGTCTCAGCCCACCTGGATCAAAGGAGAATGAAGAACACCAAGGTCACATGATAACTATGAGCCCAAGAGACAGGAAGGGCCACAGGAACCAGAGACTTACATCATCCTGAGACCAGAAGAACTAGATGGTGCCCGGCCACAACCAATGACTGCCCTGACAGGGAGCACAACAGAAAACCCCTGAGGGAGCAGGAGATCAGTGGGATGCAGACCCCAAATTCTCATAAAAAGACCAGACTTAATGGTCTGACTGAGACTAGAGGAATCCCGGTGGTCACGGTCCCCAAACCTTCTGTTGGCCCAGGACAGGAACCATTCCTGAAGACAACTCATCAGACATGGAAGGGACTGGACAATGGGTAGGAGAGAGATGCTGACGAAGAGTGAGCTACTTGTATCAGGTGGACACTTGAGACTGTGTTGGCATCTCCTGTCTGGAGGGGAGATAGGAGGGTAGAGAGGGTTAGAAACTGGCAAAATTGTCACGAAAGGAGAGACTGGAAGGGCTGACTCATTAGGGGGAGAGTAAGTGGGAGTATGGAGTAAGGTGTGACAGACTGACTTGATTCGTAAATGTTCACTTAAAGCTCAATAAAAATTATTAAAAAAAATGTCAGTTGCTTATCAGGGAAATTTTGGCAGGTGGGAATGTGGGGAGAAGTGGTGAGTTTCTAAATTAATCATTTCTTCTACATTTAGTCATTGGCATTTCTTATTTATTTCAGTCATACAATTACTTTAGGATGTTACACATTGTTTTTTTAATAAAATCTTTATTTCAGCTTGTACAAGTCAGTATTGACTGAAATAACACTTTTACAATACTACTAAAATGGTGCTGACTAATAATTTCATTAATGATGCACCACGGTATCAAGGCAATAACCAAAAAACCCAGTGCCATCGAGTCGATTCCAACTCATAGCGACCCTATCAAGGCAATAGGGACATAACAATTAGACTATTCAGATCTCATTTTTACAGACTTTGCAGGTTGTTATTGAATGATACTTCCTTGGTGTATTTCATGGCCCCAGTTTCATTGCTAACTAGCTGTGGAATTTGGGGCAAGATTCTTATTCTCCCTGTATTTCAACTTCTAAAATAATTTCCTGGGAATTTGAACCTCCCATTTACAATGACCTGTGATTTAAATTCTCCAAAAAATGAAGGCTATTTTACGTGTAGAAGTCTGAGGACAAAGAATTCCAAGTCCAAAGGAACCAACAAGTTACCTTGGGCTCCCACAGTCCCCTTGGTCAGCACTTTATTGTGCTTCCCTTTATTGCTTTCCAGATACTGTATTTTTTACAAATTGAGAGTGTGTGGCAACCCTGTGTCAAGCAAATCTGTTGGTGCCATTTTTCAACAGCATGTGCTCCCTTCATATCTCTTTATCACATTTTGGTAATTCTTGCAATATTTTGAATTTTTCATAATTATTTTATCGGTTACAGTGATCTGTGATCAGTGATCTTTGATGTTACTATTGTAATTTTTGGGAGGTGCCCATTTAGACTGTGAACTTAATTGATAAATGTTCTGTGTGTTCTGTCTGCTCCACCAACCAACCGACCCTGCCTCTATCTCTCTGCCTCTCCTCTGGCCTCCCTATACTTGAGAAAAAACAATATTGAAATTAAGCCCATTAATAACTCTACAATGACCTCTAAGTGTTCAAGTGAAAAGAAGAGTTCCATGTCTTTCACTTTAAATCAAAAGCTAGGAATGATTAAGCTTAGTGAGGAAGGCATGTCAAGAGCCAAGATAGGACAAAAGCAAGGCCTCTTGTGTGAAGCAACTAGCCAAGCTGTGACTGCAAAGGAAAAGTTCTTAATGGAAATTAAAAGTGCTTCCCCAGTGAACACAAAAATGATAAGAAAGCAAAAGAGCCTTATTGCTGATATGGAAAAAGGTTTAGTGGTCTGGATAGAAGATCAAACCAGCCAAAGCATTCCCTTAATCTAAAGCCTAAATCAAGATCAAGACCCTGACTCTCTTCAATTCTATGAAGACTGAGAGAAGTGAAGAAGCTGCAGAAGAAAAGTTGGAAGCTGGCAGAGGTTGGATCATGGATTTAAGAATAGAAGCCCCCTCCATGACATAAAAGTGCAAGGCGAAGCAGAAAGTTTTGATGTAGAAACTGCAGCAAGTTATCCAGAAGCTCTAGCTGACGTCGTTGATGAAGGTGGCTGCACCAAAGAGCAGATTTTCAATGCAGACAAAACAGCCTTAGAGTGGAAGAAGACGCCATAGAGAATTTTCACAGCCAAAGAGGAGAAGTCAATGCCTGGCTTCAAAGCTTCAAAGGATAGGTTGACTCTCTTGTTAGGGGCTATGCAGCTGGTGACTTTAAGTTGAGATCAATGCTAATTTACCATTCTGCAAATCTTAGGGCCCTTAAGAATTAGGCTAAACCTGTTCTGCCTGTGCTCTATAAATGGAACGGTAAAGCCTGGATGACAGCACGTCTGCTTACAACATAGTTTACTGAACTGTTGAGACCTGCTGCTCAGATAAAAAATGATTCCTTTCAAAATGTTACTGCTCAGTGACAGTTCACCTGGTCACCCAAGAGTTCTGATGAAGATGTACAAAGAGATTACTGTTGTTTTCATGCCTGCTAACACAATATTCATTCTGCAGCCCATGAAATCAAGAAGTAATTTCAAATTTCAAGTCTTATTATTTAAGAAATACATTTTGTAAGGTTACAGCTGCCATAAATAGTGATTCCTCTGATGGATCTGGGCAAAGTAAATTGAAAACCTTCTGGAAAGAATTCACCATTCCAGACGCCATTAAGAACATTAGTGATTCATGGGAGGAGGTCAAAATAGCAACATTAACAGGAGTTTGGAAGAAGTTGATTCCAAACCTTATGAATGACTTTGAGCGGTTAAAGGCTTCAGTGGAGGAAGCAATGCAGATGTGGTGGAAATACCAAAAGAATTAGAAGTGGAGCCGGAGGTGTGACTGAACTGCCACAAACTCATAATAAAATTTAAATGGATGAGGAGTCCCTTCTCATGGATGAGCTAAGAAAGTGATTTCTTGAGATGGAAAGTACTCCTGGTGAAGAGGCTGTGAACATTGTTGAAATGACTACAAAGGATTTAGAATATGACATAAACTTAGTTGATAAAGCAGCAATAGGGTTTGAGAGGGTCAACTCCAATTTTGAAAGGATTTCTGTTGTGAGCCTACATGGTACAGAGAAGTCTTTCTGAAAGGAAGAGTCAATGTGGCAAACTTCACTGTTGCCTTATTTTAAGAAATTGCTACAGCCTCTCCAACCTTCAGCAGCCACTATCCTCATAAGTCAGCAGCCATCAACATCGAGGCCGCACCTTCCACTAGCAAAAAAGATTAAGACTGGTTGAAGACTCAGATGATGGTTAGCATTTTTTTAGCAATAACATATTTTGTAACTAAGGTACACACCTTGTCTTTTTAGACATAATGCTACTGCACACTTAACAGACTACAGTATAGTATAAACATAACTTTTATATGCACTGGGAAACCAAGAAGTTTGTGTGACTTGCTTTATTGCGATATTCACTTTATTTCAGTGGTCTGGATATGAGCTCAAAATATCTCCAAACTATGCCTGTACAAAGAGGAGGCTATTTAGGACCGTTCTTGCTTCTTTCATCAAGTGATTACTAATCATGGGAGGCAGCAGAGTGTAAAGGTTAAGCATGCAGCCCAGATTCCATGCATTAGAAACCTGGCTCTGCCACTGCCAGCTCTACGATCTTAAGCAAGTTACTATATTTCTCTGTGCCTTAGTTCTTTCCTCTCTGAAATGGGGATAAAAAGAGTGTGTATAACACAAAGTTATTTCAAAACATTAAAATATTTAATATTTATATGATGATTACAATTTTAATGCATATGTAAAGATAGATGTTGTTGTTAGGTGCCATTGAGTCAGTTCTGACTCATAGTAACCCTATAGGACAGAGTAGAACTGCTCCATAGAGTTTCTAAGGAGCAGCTGGTAGATTTGAACTGTCAACCTTTTGGTTAGCAGCCAAGCTCTTAAACACTACACCACCAGGGCTCCTAAAAATAGATAGATGAATATTTTCCTGAATCCCCCTAGATTTCATAGATTTGTATTCACAAGTTAGACCACCAGAATTTCCCTGTACTGTAAATGCCACAGTGGGAAAATTGCAGATATATAGCCTAACAGCCCTTAAATCAGTGATTTTCTGTCCCATAGCATCTATAGATGTTTGTCACCTTCAGAAAATGAAAATTTCAACAAATAAATCATTTTACTTTTTCAAATTATTATTTTAATGATATCAATAAGATGTTAATTAGAAACTTTCACCAAGTTATCTCTATTTGACTAGATTATCCATGGTTTGATTCATAAATCAGATTTCATATCTCATAAGCTTCATTTCCTACTCATTCTATTAAATTAAAAAAAAATCTATTTCACAGTTATCTGTCATTAAAATGAGAACAACAACTTGACAATCCCAATATCTGAACATTTCAGTTAAATACAGACACAGAAATTATGAAGACATTTCTCACGGAAAGCTTTACACTTTTTTGAATGTCTGAGTGATCGAACAAATTGGAGGTAGCCTTTTTGTACCCTCAGGGCAATTTACTTCTTTGGGCAGCTCACTCAACCTTGAATCACTCACTACTTCAATAACATTTTCTTCTTAAATTTCTGCAATTGAGGCGACCCTATGGGACAAAACAGACCCACCCCATACGGTTTGCAAGGAGTGGCTGGTGGGCTTGAACTGCCAACTTTTTGGTTAGCAGTTGTAGCTCTTAATCACTATTCCACCAGGGCTCCATTTGAGGTGAGTTACAAGCAAATTACTTGAACTATTCAAACTTTGAAAGATTTTTAAAATTTCAACTTGTGATTAAATACTTGGGTAATGCAAATTGTTAAAATGCTGTGCAAAGATGAAAGATTGGAGGTTCAAGTCCACCCAGAGGCACCTCGGAAGAAAGACCTGGTGATCTACTTCCAATCAATCAGCCCCTGAGCTATGTGCTGTGTACTAGAGTACAGTTCTTCTCTGACACGCTTAGGTTCATCATGAGTCAGACGTGACAACAAGCTGTGTACTAGAGTACAGTTCTGCTCTGACATGCGTAGGTTCATCATGAGTCAGACGTGACAACAAGCTGTGTACTAGAGTACAGTTCTGCTCTGATATGCGTAGGTTCATCATGAGTCAGACGTGACAACAAGCTGTGTACTAGAGTACAGTTCTGCTCTGAGACACATAGGTTCATCATGAGTCAGACGTGACTACAAATTTTTTTTTTTTTTTTATTTTAACTTGGGATAGTGATAATGGTTCCTATTCCATTCCTCTATTTTTTCTAGCTCTGTGAAGTATTTTTGTGTTTCGGGTTCTGTTGCATATTTAGATGTGGTTTTTAATGGCTGAAAATTTATATATAAATGGTAATGAAATTAATAGCAATAAATAGTAACATTGATTGAGCCCTGAAGATATTCGCGATATAGTGAAATTTTTAAATAATTTATGTATATTACCTGATTTAATCATTGCAACAACTCTAAGAGGTAAATATTGTTAATGTTCCCAGTTTTTATAGATGATGACACTGAGGCACAGAGAAGTTAATAAAATTGTACATGAACACGCAATAAGCAAGGACTGAAGCTAGGATTTAAACCTAATTAGCCTGACTCCTTTAACTGAGGTCTTAAATGCCATACTTCATGGTTAGAATTCTTTCCCTTAAAAGATAACAAAGACCTCCATTCAAAATGACTGAAGAGAAAAGACAACTAAAATGTCATGGTAAATGATGGTATAGTCACAAAAGATACATTGGTTCAAAGAACATCCTAGGAATTTGTTCAGACTTTCTCCCTATATCAACTCCATTTCCCTCTTTTTATAGCTTCATTCTCAAACTAACCCTCCTCTTGAGTTGGTAATGCCTGCAGTGCTACCATCTTGACAAACAAAATAGAGGGAAAGCAGAGAGAAAGGGAGGAAGGGAGGGGAAGGGAGATCTTGTTCCAGACACACCTTTTGTTTACATGTTAATCAACTGCTATGGCCCTGGAACCATAGTGGGTCTGAGTCACCGAGGCTTGGTCACATGCTCACACAGGAGATCTGGGCTTGAATCAGAACTTCCACAGTCACATGGGCTGAATTTTAGAGAAGACTGTTTCCCCAAGAATATCTATCGCAATGGCACTGAAAAATGGAAGAAATGGATGTTGGGCAGGATGCAACAATAACTATGCACTATGATATGACAATGGCACTGGGGGTTTGGGGATGATATGTCATTACAAAGAAAAATGAAGAGTTGACAGTTACATTCTTGATGATTAAGCCACTTAACTAAAATTTGATCTTAAGAATTTCTGTGTAATCTCCAATTTTAAAAAATGAGGTGTTATATCTCTAAAGAGATAGGTTAGCCTAGCTATTGAAGTTGCTGACTATATTGCTGAGTATATTTATATAAGCAAGCCAATTGGATTATTTAATAAATGGTCCTTAGAGGCATTATCAGCACTAGACATCCACTTTTTAAAATTTTTATTGTGTTTTAAGTGAAAGTTTACAAATCAAGTCAGTCTCTAATACAAAAATTTACATACACCTTGCTATATACTCCTAGTTGCTCTCCCCCTAATGAGACAACACACTCCTTCCTTCCACTCTCCATTTTCATGTCCATTCAGCCAGCTTCTGTCCCACTTTGCCTTCACATCGCCACTCCAGACAGGAGCCGCTCACATACTCTCGTGTGTCTACTTGATCCAAGAAGCTCACTCCTCACCAGTATCATTTTCTTTTAGACCAGTCCAATCCCTGCTGAAGAGTTGGCTTTGGGAATGGCTCCAGTCTTGGGCTAACAGAAGCCTGGGGACCATGACCTCTGGGATCTTTCTAGTCCCAGTCAGACCATTAAGTCTGGCATTTTTATGAGAATTTGAGGTCTGCATCCCACTGTTCCCCTGCTCAATCAGGGGCTCTCTGTTGTGTTCCCTGTCAGGGCAGTCATTGGTTGTAGCCAGGCACTATCTAGTTCTTCTGGTCTCAGGCTGATGTAATCTCTGATTTATGTGGTCCTTTCTGCCTCTTGGGCCCATAATTACCTTGTGTCTTCAGTGTTCTTCACTCTCCTTTGGTCCATGTTGGTTGAGACCAGTTGAAGTATTTTAGATGGCACTTTCTAGTGTTTAAGACTCCAGACGCCACTCACCCAAGTGGGATGCAAAATGTTTTCTTAATAGATTTTATTATGCCAATTGACCTAGATGTCCTCAGTAACCACAGTCCCCAGACCCCTGTCTCTGCTACTCTGGCCTTTGAAGCATTTGGCTTATTCAGGAAACTTCTTTGCTTTTGGTGTAGTCCAGATGTGCTCACCTCTCCTGTATTGTGTGTTGTCAATCCTTCGCCTAAAATAGTTCCTGTCTGCTATCTAATTAGTGAATAACCCTCAACTTCCCTCCCTCCCTACCATCATAACCATCAAAGAATACTTTCTTCTTTGTGTAAACTATTACTTGAGTTCTTATAATAGTGGTCTCATACAATATTTGCCCTTTTTTCAACTGATTAACATCAGTCTGCATAATGTCTTCCAGATTCCTCCGTTATGAAATGTTTCATGGATTCATTATTGTTCTTTATTGATTCTTAGTATTCCATTGTGCGAATATACCATAATTTATCCGTTCATCCCTTGATGGGCACCTTGGTTGCTTCCACCTTTTTGCTATTGTAAACAGTGCTGCAATGAACATGGGTGTGCATTTATCTGTTCGTGTAAAGGCCCTTATTTCTCTAGAATATATTCCAAGGAGTGGGATTGCTGAATCGTACGGTAGTTCTATGTCTAGCTTTTTAAGGAAGCGTCAAATCAATTTCCAAAGTGGTTGTACCATTTTACATTCCCACCAGCAGTATATAAATGTTCCAGTCTCTCCAAAATATTTATTATTATTTTTTCTGGATTAGTGCCAGCCTTGTTACAGTGAGATGGTATCTCATTGAAGTTTTGATTTGCATTTCTCTAAGGGCTAATGATCGTGAGCATTTCCTCATGTGTCTGTTAGCTGCTTGAATGTCTTCTTTGGTGAAGTACCTTCTCATATCCTTTGCCCATTTTTTAATTGGGTTTTCTTTTTGTTGTTTAGTTTTTGCAGTATCATGTGGATTTTAGACATCAGATGCTGATGGGAAATGTCATAGCTAAAAACATTTCCCAGTCTGTAGGTAATCTTTTTACTCTTTTGGTGAAGTTTTTGGATGAGCATAGGAGTTTGATATTTTGGAGCTCCCAGTTATCTAGTCTCTCTTCTGGTGTTTGTGCATTGTTGGTAATGTTTTGTGTACTATTTATGCCGTGTATTAAGGGCTCCTAGGGTTTTCCCTATTTTTTCTTCTATGATCTTTATCGTTTTAGATTTTATATTTAGGTCTTTGATTCATTTTGAGTTAGTTTTTGTGCATGGTGTGAGGTATGGGTCTTGTTTCATTTTTTTGCAGATGGATATCCAGTTATGCCAGCACCATTTGTTAAACAGAATGTCTTTTTGCCATTTAACTGATTTTGAGCCTTTGTCAAATATCAGCTGATATGCGGGTGGATTTATGTCTGGATTTTCAATTATGTTCCATTGGTCTATGTATCTGTTGTTGTACCAGTACCAGGCTGTTTTGACTACTGTGGCAGTATACTAGGTTCTAAAATCGGGTACTGTGAGGTCCCCACTTTGTTCTTTTCAGTAATGCTTACTTATCTGAGGCCTCTTTCTCCTCCATATGAAGTTGGTGATTTGTTTCTCCATCTCATTAAAAAAAGTCATTGGAATTTGGATCACGATTGCATTCTATCTATACATGGCTTTGGGTAGAATAGGCATTTTACAATGTTGAGTCTTCCTATCCATGAATAAGGTATGTTTTTCCACTTATGTAGGTCTCTTTTGGTTTCTTGCTGTGGTTTCTTATAGTTTTTTTTGTATACGTCTTTTATGTCTCTGGTAAGATTTATTCCTAAGTATTTTATCTTCTTGGGGGCTACTGTAAATGGTATTGATCTGGTGATTTCCTCTTCAATGTTCTCTTTGTCAGTGTAGAGGAATCCAGCAGATTTTTATGTTTATCTTTTATCCTGATGCTCTGCTGAACTCTTCTATTAGTTTCAGCAGTTTTCTTGAGGATTCTTTAGGGTTTTCTGTGTATGAGATGATGTCATCTGCAAACAGAGATACTTTTACTTCTTCATTACCAACCTGGATGCCCTTTATTTCTTTATCTAGCCTAATTGCTCTGGCTAGGACCTCCAGTACAATGTTGAATAAGAGTGGTGACAAAGGACATTCTTGTCTGGTTCCCATTCTCAAGGGCCATGCCTTCAGACTCTCTCCATTTAGGATGATGTTGGCTGTTGGCTTTGTATAAATGCCCTTGATTATGTTGAGGAATTTCCCTTCTATTTGTATTTTGCTGAGAGTTTTCATCATGAATGGGTGTTGAACTTTGTCAAATGCCTTTTCTGTATCAATTGATAAGATCGTGTGGTTCTTTTGTTCTATTTATATGATGGATTACATTGATTGTTTTTCTAATGTTGAAACTTTCATGTATATCTGGTATGAATCCCGCTTGGACATGGTGAATCTTTTTTTTTTTTTTTGATATGTTGTTGAATTCTCTTGGCTAGAATTTTGTTGAGGATTTTTGTGTCTAAGTTCAGGAGGGATATAGGTTTGTAATTTTCTATTTTTTTGTGGTGTCTTTACCTGGTTTGGTATCAGGGACACGCTGGAAGCCGTCAGAGCCAGGGCCTTTTTTGGGGGGGGAGAGTTTTTTAACTACCTTTTCAATCTCTTCTTTTTTTAATGGGTTTATTTAGTTGTTCTACCTTTGTTTGTGTTAGTTTAGGTAGGTAGTGTGTTTCTAGAAATTCTTCCATTTCTTCTAGTTTTTCAAATTTGTTAGAGTACAATTTTTTGTAGTAATCTGATATGATTCTTTTACTTTCAGTTGGTTCTATTGTGATAGTGCCCATCTTATGTCTTATTCAGGTTATTTGTTTCCTCTCCTGTTTTTCTTTTGTCAGTTTGGCCAATGGAATATCAATTTTGTTAATTTCTTCAAAGAACTAGCTTTTAGGCTTGGTAACTCTTTCAATCGTTTTTCTGTTTTCTGTTTCTTTTAATTCTGCTATAATTTTTATTATTTGCTTTCTTCTGGCACCTAAGGGTTTCTTTCATTGCCTTCTCTGTAGTTGTTCAAGTTGTGGGGGTAATTCTTTG
Organism: Elephas maximus indicus; assembly: GCF_024166365.1. Taxonomy (NCBI): domain Eukaryota; kingdom Metazoa; phylum Chordata; class Mammalia; order Proboscidea; family Elephantidae; genus Elephas; species Elephas maximus. The sequence continues at coordinate 82,835,401 of NC_064836.1, read as the reverse complement.
ATTTTGGCTCTTTCTTCTTTTGGATGTGTGCTTTTATTGCTATAAATTGACCTCTGAGCACTGCTTTAGCTGTGTCCCAAGGGTTCTGATAGGAAGTGTTTTCATTCTTATTGGATTCTATGCATTTCTTTACTCCAGTCTTAATTTATTCTCTAACCCAGCCATTTTTGAGAAGGGTGTTGTTCAGTTTTCAAGTGTTTGATTTCTTTTTCCTGCTTTTTCTGTTATTGATTTCCACTTTTATGGCCTTACGTTCAAAGCAGATGCTTTGTAATGTTTCAATGTTTTGGATTCTGCTAAGGCTTATAGGTGGTCTATTCTAGAGAATGTTCCATGTGTGTTGGAAAAGAAAATATACACTATATATTACCAAATTCTTTATTTCCTTAATAGAATCTTAGATGGATTAGGAGATGGATTAGAATGTTTAAGCAAGGATTAAGTGTGTCACTGCATTACTCTTTGGAATGTAGTTACAAGCATTTTCTATTTAGTATTATTACTTTAGTATATATTTATTTGCTGATATCACATGGATCTTGGCTGAAAGCAGAGAATACTAGTAAGATATTTACCTGTGTTTTATTGACTATGCAAAGGCATCCAACTCTGTAGATCATGACAAATTATGGATAAAACTGCAGAGAATGGGAGTTCCAGAACACTTAATTGTGCTCATGCAGAACATGAACCTAGACCAAGAAGCAGTCTTTCCAACAGAACAAGGGGATACTGCCTGGTTTAAAATCAGGAAAGATGTGTGTCAGGATTATATCCTTTCACCATATTATTCAATCTGTGTGCTGAGCAAATAATCTGAGAAACTTGACAATATGAAGAAGAATATGGCATCAGGATTGGAGGAAGACTCATTAACAGCCTGTGTTATACAAATGACAGAATCTTGCTTGCTGAAAGTGGAGAGGGCTTGAAGGACTTATTGATGAAGATCAAAGACTAGAATCTTCAGTACGGATTGCACCTTAACATAGAGAAAACAAAAATTTGCACAACTGGATCAATAAACAACATCCCGATAAATGTAGAAAAGCTTAAAGTTATCAAGGATTTCATTTTACTTGGATCCAAAATCAATGCTCATGGAAGCCGAAGTCAAGAAATCAGACAGTGTATTGCTTTGGGCAAATCTGCTCCAAAAGCTCTCTTCAAAGTGTCAAAAAGCAAAGAGGTCACTCTAAGGACTAAGGTGTGCCTTTCCCAAGCCATGGTATTTTCAATTGTCTCCTAAGTATGTGAAAGCTGGACATTGAATAAGGAAGACCAAAGAAGAATTAATACATTCGAATTATGGTGTTGGTGAAGAATGTTGAACATATACAGACTGCCAGAAGAATGAGCACATCTGTCTTGGAAGAGGTACAGGGAGAATATTCCTTAGCAGCAAGGATAGGGAGACTTCAGCTCGCATATTTTGGACATGTTAATAGGAGGGGCCTGTCCCTGGAGAAGGATATCATGGTTGGTAGAGGGTCAGCGAAAAAGAGGATGACCCTCAACGAGATGGACTGATACAGTGGCTGCAGCAATGGCTCCAATATTGCAATGACGGTGAGGATGGCGCAGGACCAGACAGTGTTTCTCTTTTTGCTATACATATGGCTGCTATGAGTCAGAACTCCCTCGAAGGCACCTAACAACAACAACATTTGTCAGAATTGTGCACTCTGACTTCTGGGTCAGTGCAGTAAAATATTCTAAAGGGTAAAATATAATAGAAAGTTCTAACTGTGTATTATGAAAGATATTACGACCTCTTAGTTGGAAAAAGCAATTCTATTACAGGCTCTATTTTCAGGCACTTGCTCTAACTTTCTGGAAAAAAGAAAGCTATTCTTTGTAGGTGAGATTTTTTTCTTCTTGACATGTACTTAAAAAATGAGTGTTTTCTGGCTATTGCTAAAGAAGAGAGAATATACTTATAAATAAATATATTCATACACATGCAAACACACACATATACTGTTTGAGAAAGATTAATGACTACACAGTATAAGTCAACCTTATTTTGAAAAATAATTGTTTCATGTTTTCTCATTGAATAACCCATAGCACAGAATGAATTTCATAAACCTTCTTACTTGAATCAATACCTTCAAAGAATCCTGATGGGCCAAAATACCCTGTAAATGATGAAAATCTTTACAGGCACTCTGACTAATATGTTTGACTTCCATATTTAGTGGCCAAAGAAACTAAATGGTACTTGAATACTCCTAACCCAAACATAGTATCAAGGATTTGTTTACTCAAAGGCCAGAATTTACCCCTTCCAGTCAATGTACTTCAGATATGTTCTGTTTAATAAAGAAGACAAATAAGAGTCTGTTTTATATCTGAGGCAGGCTATGTTCCTTCAGAAGGCAGAGTGATGGAAGATATGACCTTTGAAGACATTTTTAGTTTGATAAGTCTATGGAGCACCTTTAATTCTCTAAGATTATATCCGCAGAAAAAACCCACTGCCATCGAGTAGATTTCGACTCATAGCAACGCTATATCTGCAGAGATCCTATCATTGCCATCTAATGAGGTCATCTAATGAGCAAGATGGCCTGTCCATTGGGCAACTTGCTCTGTAAGTGACAATTATTGATACACTTTAGCCTTATTTTATACAGCAGTAGTACCACACCCTAAAAGCTGGATTCTTGGGTGTCATTCTGATAATTCATTCTATTCATTTTCCAGACACTCTGCATGACCACCATAATTCAATCACACAGAAAAACCTACCAAAAGATTGAAATTTCTAAAGAAATCCTTTCACAAGAATTAACACATAAAGCAAATCAAACTTACTAAGTTTGACAAAGAATATTGTCAAACATTTCAGAACGACGGCACTGGGTTTTTCTGGGTATCTCTATCTGTAAGCATCTAGAAAATGCTAGATTAGTAGAAAGAGCAATGGGCTTTGTCTGTTTTACCTCAAAAGCTATATAGTCTTCCTGGTACTTCCTTTTATTCATTTGTTAAGACTGAATGAGAAAAATCTATGGGATAAATCAGGGGGCAAATAGTACGCCCTCGACAAAATGGTACATTTATGACAACAAGAATTTGGTTTCTCAAGAATGAATGAAATAGAATAATAAAGCGCTAGTGAATATTAACAATGAAAATCTTTTAGTTATGACTACTGAAAAAGCTCCCTGTCTGTACTCTACCACTGCCACCCGTTGCCTTCAAGTTGATTCCAACTCATAGTGACCCTACAGGATAGAGTAGAACTGCCCTGTAGGGTTTCCAAGGAGCTGCTGGTGAATTTGAACTGCCAACATTTTGGTTAGCAGCCAAGCCATTAACTACTGCACCACCAAGGCCCCTTCTGTACTCTAGCCACCTCAAAAGAAAAATAAAACCAATCTAAGAAAGAAAGAAAAATTGACACAAATTAGCTCCAATGTGGAGACCAAACCAAAAAACCAAAACCATTGCCATCAAGTTGATTCCGACTCATCATGACCCTATAGGATGGAGTAGAACTGCCCCATAGGGTTTCCAAGGAGCAACTCATGGATTTGAGCTGCCAACTTTTTGGTTAGCAGCCAAGCTTTCAAACACTGCACCACCAGGGCTTCCAGTGTGGAGAGGAGGAGATAAAATTTGAAGATAAAATGAAATAGAATTTGGATCACGTTATAGAAATGGTGCAGTGTTGGTTCAGTGGTAGAATTCTTGCCTCCCTTGCAGAAGACTTGGGTTCAACTCCCAGCCAATGTACCTCACGCACAATCCGTAGAGGCATGTGTGTTGCTACGATGCTGAACAGGTTTCAAAGGAGATTCCAAATAAAGCCGAGTAGGAAGAAAGGAAGAAAGGGCTGGTGTTCTACTTCCAAAAATCAGTCAGTGAAACTCTATGGAGTACAAAGATCTGGTCCGTAGTCAATCATGGGAATGGCATGGGACTAGGCAGTGTTTGGCTCCATTGTGCATGTGGTTAACATGAGTAGAAGGCCAAGTGGATGGCAGCTCCAAGAACAGGAAGGTAACTCCAATCCAAATTAATCTCCCAAACATAGGCACAGATATTTCACATACTTTTTACAACTTCACCTCATGTATCACCTCAAGGTTCCTAATATTAAGGAAATGAGATTAAATCCATAATGATATGTAAAAATGCGTCAGTACTTAATTTAGGACAAAAAAATTAAATCAACTAATACAGACATTAGAGGTGAGATTTGAATTGACACAGTTAACACACTGGGGACATGTACAAAATGAAATCCTCATACATAATTGTCACTTGTAATAATTGATTTCTTTATCAAGATGTACTTTGCATATACGGTTTGATAATCAAGATAGCATATTGAATACAGTACAACCAGTGGCTTATGATGAAACCTGGTGTAATTCCCGGTTATAATTCTCAATAGTTAGCAAGAGTGAGGTATTTCACTCACTGTAGTTTAGAAGATAATTCCTCTACCAAGATGATTGCTATAGTTTTGGAACCCAATATGATACCTACCAATTATAGGTTTTGTAGTTGATCCTAAAAGCTAGTGTCATGAAGACAAAATAATCCCTAAAATATTTGAGACAATGATATTTCCCATAGATTTTTTTTGTGAAACTAATGAGAGAGAATACTAATGCATGAGGAAGGTTCCTCGATTCTCCAGTAAATACAGACTCTTACTTAGGATTGAATTTAAATTCCAGGAACTCATTCATGAGTAGAAAAGTTACCATATTGTTAAAGTAATTTGTTGGAGAGCATCAGTTATGCTTATTTTGAATATTAGAATTAAATTCAAGTTTATTCTTCCATTTACTCAACAAAATTTCTATTACATGGAAGGCATTGCAAAAGACGTTAGTGATAAAACAAACAAGTAAGTTATGTTAACTTCTTACAAGGAATTTATCAAAGAAAAAAAAGAAAAGAAAAAAAATTACCCAACCCATCAAACAAGCAGAGTGTTGCTTTTATGATTTTATCTCCAGTTGTGGGTCCATTTTTCTGCTAGGCACATGTTAAAATAACATGATGAAATAGGCATGACATTTAATTCTTACTGATTAACAATGCACAATATATAAACATGAGAAAATAAAATATGTAAAATTGATGAGAATCTAAAATACATATCTCATTCAACAGGTACTACAGTGGCAACAGTACAGTACTGGATTTCTTCTTAATGGAGGAGAAACAATTCAGAAAAGGAGGATGAGAATGCTTGCACAACTTGAAGAATGTAATCAATGTCAATGAATTGTGCATGTGGAAATTGTTGAATTGCTGTATGTTCTGCTATGTATATTTTCAACAAGAAAAAATAATTTTTTAAAAACCTCTTTCTGAAAAATGAGTCAGTTATTAAAATGTATTTTTGATGAACAATATAGCGGTTCATCGGACTAAGATTCAGGAGGCCGATTTCTATTCCTAGCCCCTGAAAAGTCCATTCCTCTAAATAAAGATCAAAATGATAACTTTCTAACAACTTACCCACTTGTTGAAGATCAATTAGAAAACTACTGGTGGAAATATCAAGAAAAATGAACAAAAACAAGGCTTCCCTTGTAGTTTTCCTTTTGGGGAAAAAAAATCTATGTGAAGGGAAACTCTTAGAGATAATGGAATCTAGATCATGCCTCTGTCATCCTAGGAAAATGGAGCCACAAACTTCCAAGTCATGCTTTATAATTTGGAATTCCTCCCAGATGAATTAAAACTCGATTTTAAATCTGTGTTTTGACTGGGCCAAATTGGATTTTGGATTTTGAGCATTGACGTGAACATAGTTGAAAACTTTATTACTGAAACCTGCTACCTGATAACAACAGCCAAGCAGTACAGTAGCTACAAATCCTCGTTCAGTAAGTCAAGCACGTTGTGAAGCAATGGAGCAATGGCACCCAGGGACCCAGATTACCAGTCAGGAGATGCTCAGTCTGCCCGCCTGGAAAGGTAAGTGCTCACTCACCGGTTTAATGCAGAGTCAGAATTCCATACTGATGGAAAAATAAAACCAAAAAAACCAAACCCAGTGCGGTCGAGTCGATTCCAACTCATAGTGACCCTATAGGACAGAGTAGAACTGCCCCATAGAGTTTCCAAGGAGGGCCTGGCAGATTCGAACTGGCAACCCTTTGGTTAGCAGCCGTAGCACTTAACCATTAGGCCACCAGGGTTTCCGATAGAAAATAGTATCCTTTAAATGGAATGTGATAAATCCGTGACCCCCAAAACTCTAGTATTTTGGATAAGGGTAGTGTGTTCACTAGCACTGTACGTCTTATTTATTAACTTTTGTTTGGTTATTTGTTTTTGCTAACTCTAATTTTTTCAACTAAAAGATATTCCTTGTATAACTGTGCAAACAGCTACAGTCGCATTAATATTGTCTTGCTTTGAATCTTAACAGGTCCAACTGATAGTGAAAAATATAAAACATAAAATTTGAGCTTTATTATTCAGCTGATACATCCTTCTTTAAAAAATTTAAAGAGAACTATTTAAAGATGGATAGCATTAAAGGATTTACAACTCAAAATAATTCAGCCTGACATATAATAAGCAAGAACTGTATTCTCAAGATACAATGACACAGTAAGGAATGTTGTGTTTAGGTGCCCTTAAGTCAGTTCTGACTCATAGCGATCCCATGTATCATAGAAAGAAACACTGTCTGGTCCTACACCATCCTCAAAATTGTTGTTATACTTAAGCCCACTGTGTAGATCCATCACTTTGAGCACCTTCCTCTTTTTCACTGACCATACACTTTACCAAGCATGATGTCCTTCTCCTTCCTGCCAACATGTCCAAGGTATGTGAGATAAAGTCTCGCCATTCTTGCTTCTAAGGAGCATCCTGGTTGTACTTCTTCCAAGATGGATTTGTTCCTTCTTTTGGCAGTCCACGGTATATTCGATATTCTCTGCCAACATCACAATTCAAAGGCTTCAGTTCTTCTGTCTTCCTTATTCATTGTCAGGCTTTCACAAACATATGAGGTGATTGAAAACACCATGACATGAGTCAGGTGCACCTTAGTCCTTAAAGTGATGTCTTTGCTTTTCAACACTTTAAAGAGGTCTTTTGATTTCTTGACTGCTGTTTCCATGGGTGCTGATTGTGGATCCAAGTAAAATGAAATCCTTGCAACTTCAATCATTTCCCCATTAACGATGATGTTGCTCATTGGTCCAGTTGTGAGGATTTTTGTTTTCTTACGTTGAGGTGTAATCCATACTGAAGGCTGTGGTCTTTGATCTTCATCAGTAAGTGTTTCAAGTCCTCTTCACTTTCAGCAAGGAAGGATGTGTCATCTGCATATCCTAGGTTGTTAATGAGTCTTCCTCCAATCCTGATGCAGAGTTCTTATTCATATAGTCCAGTTTCTCAGATTATTTTTTCAGCATACAGATTGAATAGGTATGGTGAAAAGATACAACCCTGACAAACACCTGTAACTTTAAACCACGCATTATCCCCTTTGTTCTGTTCGAACAACTGCCTCTTGATCCATGTTTAGGTTCCTTATGAATACAATTAAGTGCTCTGGAATTCCCATTTTTCAAAATCTTATTCATAACTTGTTATGATCCACACAGTCAAATGCCTTTGCACAGTCAATAAAACACAGGTAAACATCTTTCTGGTATTCTCTGCCCTCAGTCAGGATCCATCTGACATCAGCAATGATATCCCTTGTTCACGTCTTCTTCTAAATCCAGCTTGAATTTCTGGCAGTTCCCTGTTGATATCCTGCTGCAGCCGCTTTTGAATAATCTCCAGCAAAATTTTGCTTGCGTGTGATATTAATGACATTGTTCGATAATTTCCTCATTTGGTTTGATCTTTTTTGGGAATAGGCATAAATATGGATCTCTTCCAGTCGTTAGCCAGGTAGCTGTCTTCCAAATTTCTTGGCAGACACAAGTGAGCACTTCCAGAACGATATATCCATTTGTTGAAACATCTCAATCAGTATTCCATCAATTCCTGGAGTCTTGTTTTTTGCCAATGCCTTCATTGCAGCTTGGACTTCGTCCTTCAGTACAGTGGGTTCCCGATCATATGTTACCTCCTGAAGTGGTTGAACATCGACCAATTCTTTTTGGTATTGGACTCTGAGTATTCCTTCCATCTTTTGATCCTTCCTGTGTTGTTTAATATTTTTCCTGCAGAACCCTTCAGTATTGCAACTCTGGGCTTGAATTTTTTCTTCAGTTCTTTCAGCTTGAGAAATGCTGAGTGTGTTCTTCACTTTTGGCTTTTGTATCTCCAGGTCTCTGCACATGTCATCATAATTCTTTACTTTGTCTTCTCAAGTGGCCCTTTGAAATCTTCTGTTTCAGCTCTTTTACTTCATCATTTTTTTCCCTTTGCGTTAGCTACTCGACGTTCAAGAGCAAGTTTCAGAGTCTCTTCTGACATCCATTTAGGTCTTTTCTTTCTCTTCTTTCTTTTTAATGACCTCTTGCTTTCTTCATATATGATGTCCTTGATGTCATTCCACAACTCATTTGGTCATCAGTCATTAGTCTTCAACACATTAAATCTATTCTTGAGATGGTCTCTAAATTCATGTTGGATATATTCAAAGTCATACTTTGTCTCTCGTGGGCTTGTTCTAATTTTCTTGAGTATCAATTTGAACTTGCATATTAGTAATTGATGGTCTGATCTGCAGTCTGCCCCTGGCCTTGTTCCAACTGATGATATTGAGCTTTTCCATCGTCTTTTTCCAAAAATGAAGTCAATTTGATTCCTACGTATTCTGTCTGGTGATGTCCATGTGTATAGTCCCAGTTTATGCTGGCAAAAAAAGGTATTTGCAATGAAGAAGCTGTTGGTCTTGCAAAATTCAATCATGTGATCTCCTGCATCGTTTCTATCACCAAGGCCATATTTTCCAGCTATTGATCCTTCTTCTTTGTTTCCAACTTTTACACCCCAATTACCAATAATTATCAGTGCATCCTGACTGCATGTTAGATCAATTTCAGACTGTAGAAGTTGGTAAAAATTTTCAATTTCTTCATTTTTGGCTTTAGTGGTTGGTGTGTAAATTTGGAAAATAGTCATATTAACTGGTCTTCCTTGTAAACATATGGATATTATCCTATCATTAACAGCGTTGTACTTCAGGATAGATCTTGAAATGTTCTTTTTGACAATGAATGCAATGCCATTCCTCTTCAGGTTTTCATTCCTGTCATAGTAGACCATAAGATTGTCCAATTCAAAATGGCCAATACCAGTCCATTTCAGCTCACTAATGCCTAGGACATCAATGTTTATGCATTCCATTTCATTTTTGGTGACTTCCAATTTTCCTAGATTCATACTTCATACATTCCATTTTCCAATTATTAATGGATGTTTACAGTTGTTTCTTCTCATTTTGAGTTGTGCCTCATCAGCAAATGAAGGTCCCAAAAGCTTGACTGCATCCATGTCATTAAGGTCAACTCTACTTTGAGGAGGCAGCTCTTCCCCTGTTCTATTTTGAGTTCCTTCCAACTTGAGGGGTTCATCTTCCAACACTATATAGGACAATGTTCTGCTGCTATTCATAAGGTTTTCATTGGCTAATTCTTTTCAGAAGTAGACTGCTGGGTCCTTCTTCCTACTCTGCCTTAGTCTGGAAGCTCTGCTGAAACTTGTTTGCCTGGGTGACCCTGCTGGTGTTTGAATATAGGGTGGCATAGCTTCCAGCATCACAGCAACACACAAGCCCCCACAGTACAACAAACTGACAGATGCATGGAAATAGTAAGGGATAAGGAAGTCATTACCTAAAAAAGGAAATTAAAGCATCTGAGTTGTCTGCTCTTGGTGATTCCTTACAGTAGGTCTATCTTTTCTGCAAATCTATTTTAGGTGATTTTTTTTATATCTGGTAAAAAAATATATATTAATTTTCTGGTAGATGCAACTAAATGATCACTAGGGTTATATATAAATCTCTATGATTTTGTGATGTTGTTGTTATTAGGCGCCATGGAGTTGGTTCCGATTCACAGCAACCTTGTGTACATCACAATAAAGTACTGCCACTGCCAGGTCCTGTGTCATCCTCACAATTGTTGTTATGCTTAAGTCCATTGTTGCAGCCACTGTGTCAATCCAGATCATTGAGGGTCTTCCTCTTTTTCACTGGCCTTCTACCTTACCAAGCATGATGTCCTTCTACAGAGACTGATCCCTCCTGATAACATGTCCAAAATATGTGAGACACTTGCTTCTCAGGAGCATTCTGATTGTATTTCTTCCAAGACAGATTTGTTCACTCTTTTGGCAGTCCATGGTTTATTTCACTCTTTGCAAACATCACAATTTATCACAAATTCTTCTTTGGTCTTCTTTATACATTGTCCAGGTTTTGCATGTATATGAGGCAATTGAAAACACCACGGCCTGGGTAGGAGAACCTTAGTCCTTAAAGTGACATCTTTGCTTTTTAAAACTTTAAAGAGGTCTTTTGCAACAGATTTGCCCAGTTCAATGCATCTTTTGATTTCTCGACTGCTGCTTCCATGGCTGTTGATTGTGGATCCAAGTAAAATGAAATCCTTGACAACTTCAGTCTTTTCTTCATTTATCATGATGTCGCTCATTGGTCCAGTTGTGAGGATTTTTGTAGTCTTTGATCTTCATTGGTAAGTGCTTCAAGTCCTCTTCACTTTCAGCAAACAAGGTTGTGTCATCTGCATAATGCAGGTTGTTAATACGTCTTCCTCCGATCCTGATGCTCCATTCTTCTTCATACAGTCTGGCTTCTTGGGTTGTTTACTCAGCGTACAGACAGATTGAATAAGTGTGGTGAAAGGATACAACCCTGACACACTATTTCAGTTTCATGATGTTTCTATGTTTCCTGAACCTGAATTTACAAATTCTAAAAATTATTCCTCTTCGAATTTATCTAATTATATTTTTCTTGTCATTTTCCACTTTCAGATAAAAACTTTGATGATAGTTCTAAAAACATTTTAGCTTTTAATTTTTTTTCATTCCAGTAGTTATTGGGTCAATTCTGACTCATGGCAACCCCATATGTGTTAGAGTAGAACTGTGCTACATGTGTTCCACAAATGACCAATTTTTTGGACCTACGTCTCCAGAAGATCTCTAGATTGTTAAACATGCCTCTGGGTGAACTTGCATCTGCAACCTTTCAATCAGCAGCTGGTTTGTTAACTGAACTACCTAAATAGTATGATTTTTCTAAAACAGTAGTACATACTTCAAATAATCAGATAAGACCGTGAAGAAGCTAGTAATTTTTTTACGTTTAGCATGCAATTGAAAAGTTTATAGCAAAAGCAAAATTAACACAGAAGTTAAAACACACTTGATAAAAAGAAAAAAAAAAAACCTAAATCACTAATTTAAAAAAAATCCTTGCTCTTTTGTTTCTAGAAATTTTTTTTTTTTTTTTGGTTTGTGATGAAAAAGAGAACTCTGAAATTTTTAGAAAATACAACAGCTTTATTGAGATGTAATTCACATTCCATATCATTTGCCCATTTAAATTGTACAATTCAATCATTTTTACTATTTTCACAGAATTTTGCAACCATTGCTACAATCAATTTTAAAACATTTTCATCACTCTGAAAAGATTTCCCAAATCCCAAGTTCTGGGCAAACACAAATCTATATTCAGTCTCCATAGATCTGTTTTGAACATTTTATATACATGGCTTCAGACAGTATGTGGTCCTTTTTGGTCTGCGTTCTTTCAGTTAGCAAAATGTTCTCAAGGTTCGTCTATCTTGTGGCATGTATCAGTACAGTGTCATTTCTTTTTATGGCTGAGTAATATTCCATTGCATGGATATACAGGTGGGCCCCTGATGACATATTCAAGTTAGGATGAACTGGACTTATGACTGTCCTTTTTTTTTTTTTTTTCTTTAGTGCATCTTATCATTAGTAATACGTACTACATACAATGTTGCAGTTTGTAATCTGCTGATGTTATCATTCTCAGATGTTCACCTGAAGATGTTCAATTTTATGATTTCCTGTTAAAAACACTGCCATGTAGATTTAGTTCTATAAACTAAATCAGGTGCTTTGGTCGTCTGAAAACACAGACTCAAATGCTAAACATTTTGCTAAAGCCGATAAACAAATTTGAGAAGCAGTGTAATGTTACCTTGAAATATATGAAGAAAAAAGAACAGGACCATACAGACAAATCTCACAAATTTTCTTACTAGAAACACTATCCCCATTTCCAAGGACAATCTAGATGGCCCAGGACCTTCCACAAATGGGATTATTACCACCAAACAAAAAAACCAAGCCCAGTGCCATGGAGTCGATTCTGACTCATGGTGACCCTATGCCACAGCAACCAACAAAATGCCAACGTCATCCAACTCTTCTTCATTGTCAGAGTAAACTTCTATGATTGGCATATTTTTTATGTATTTTTAGTTTTATTAAGACATATCTTTAAGTTTATACGTGATGTTTCCAATCTCCAAAGGCACATAAAGATTGAATTTATAAAGATATTAATAATAAAAGGCAATAATAATGAAAACTAAAAAAAAAATAAACTGAGTTATTCAACTTACATCAGAACTGACTTACAAAGAACATCATAAGTTGGGGACTACCCCTACCACATTGTGTATATCCACTCATCGGTTGGTGGATTTTAGTGTTTCCACTTTGGGATTTTTTGTATAATGGTGTTATGACAATCTATGTACACTTTTTTTTTTATGAACACATGCTTTTATTTCTCGTGGGTATATACCTAGGATTGAAATTACTGGGCCTGGTAACTGAATCCACTCCACAGCGAGGCCTTTTTTTTTTTTGGTGTAGTAACTCTGAGGAGCCCTGGTGCTCAGTGGCTAAAGTGTTGGGCTGCTAACCGAAGGATCGGCGGCTCGAAATCGCCGGCAGCTTTTCGGGAGGAAGTTGTGGCAGTCTGCTTCTGTACAGATTCACAGCCTTGGAAGCCCTGTGGGGTCCCTGGAGTCAGAATCAGCTCCCCAGCAGGGGTTTTGATTTTTTGGCGAGGCTTACGGCAACTCTACCTTTAACCTTGGAAGTACTGCCAAAGTGTTTTCTAAATCGGCTGCACTGTTTAACATTGCCATCAGTGTATAAAGGCTCTAATGTCACTCCACTTCCCCATCAACGCTTGTTACCAGCAGTATTTTTATTAGTAGTAGCGCAGCCATCCTAGTGAGTGTGAAGTAGCATTTCACTGTAGTTTCTATTTGCATTTCCCTCATGACTAATCATGCTGAGAGTCTCAGCCTATAATGTAATTGTTGGCCATTTGTGTATCCTCTTTGGAAACATCTTTTTCAAATCCTTTGCTCCTTTTTTAATTGGATTGTTTGCCTTTTTATTATTGAGTTGTAATACACCTTTATCCTAGACATGTCTTTTTTCGTGTATATAACTGGCAAATATTTTCTTCCATCTGTAGGTTGTATTTTTACTTTCTCAATAAAAAAAAAAGAAAAAAACTCTTTTTTTGTTCTCAATGGTATCCTTTAAATCGCAAAATGTTTTTAATTTCGTAAAGTTCAGTTTATCTGTGTTTTTTCTTTTGTCACTTGTTTTTCTTGGTGTCATATCTAAGGAGGCTTTGTCTAACACAACGACATGATTTCCCTCTATATTTTTGCTCAGAGATTTGTAGTTTTAACTCTTACATTTATGTCTGTGATGTATTCTAAGTTACTTTTTTTTTTCTGTATGGTGTGATTAAGGGGTCCAACTTCATTCTTACGAGTGTAGATATTCCGTTGCCCCGGCAATACTTGCTGAAAAGACTATTCCTTCTTGATTGAAATGTCTTGGCACCCTTGTCAAAAAAGAAAATTGACCACAGATATAAAGGTTCATTTTGAATTCTCTCAATTCTATTCCAGTGATCTATCACCTATTCTATGCCAGTACCACACCATCATGATCACTGTAGCTTTAGAGTTAAGTTTTGAAATCAGGAAGTGTTGAGTCCTCCAACTTTGTTCTTCTAAGATTATTTTGGCTACTCTTGTCCCTTATATTTTCATATGAATTTTAAGATGAGCTTGCTAATATCTGCAAAAACAAAAAGCCAGTAGGATTTTGATAGGGGAGTATTGCCATCTTAACAATTTAAGTATTCCAACTTAAGAATAATTTCTTTTGATAATTTTTTGTAGTTTTTCACTTACCTTTGCCGTCGAGTTGATTCCAACTCATCGCGACCCTATAGCAACTCTATGGGACAGAGTAGAACTGCCCAATAGAATTTACACGAGTGACTGGTGGATACGAACTGCCGACCTTTTGGTTAGCACTCATAGGCCTTAAACACTGGGCCAACAGTTTTCGCTCATTTTGTGAAACTTACTCCTTACTATTTTATTCTTTTCCTTCCTACTGTCATTGGAAATGTTTTCTTAATTTCACTTTCAGATTGTTCATTTCTAGTGTATAGAAGTGGACTTTGCTTAGTGTTCTTTTACCATGCAACCATATTGAACTTGTTTATTAGTTCTAACAGTTTGTGTATTTCTGTGTGCTCTTTAGGATTTTCTACATAAAACTTACAAATAGATTTGTGTCTTCCACAAACAAAAAGTTTGACTTCTTCCTTTCTTATCTGGATATATTTGGTACATTTGGTTTCACTTTCTTGCCTAACTGCCCTGGCTGGAACCTCCAGGACAGCACTGAATAAAAGAGAGCCTCGGACACATTTGTTTTGTTGCCGGTAGTGGACGGAAAGCCTTCACTCCTGCATGATTCAATGATGTTAGCAGTTGGGTTTTTATGGATGACCTTTATCAGTTTAAGATTCTATTACTAGCTTGTTAAGTGTTTTTATCATGAAGAGGTACTGGATTTTGTAAAATGTTTTTTTGTGTGTTTAGTGAAATAACCATATGGTTTTGTCCTGTGTACCATTAACACTAATTGATTTCCAAAAACCAACCCTTGCCATGTTTTTTTTTTTTTTTTTTTTAAGGTACAGCTGGAAACCAGTAAATCTGAGCTAATTAGCCCAGGAATTTAAATAGTTATAAGTGGGAAAACATTGTTTTGGAGTCAGTCACGTTAATTCATCATTTATATAATGTTATAGAATGTGTTTTGACAAATCGAAGTATACAATTAAATAATAACTCCAACTGGTGACATGAGAAACCAAGTTTTAATATGTTAAATTGAGATTTCAAGCAATTAACAGAACCATCTGCATCTTCTGTATTAAATGAACTATTTTGAAGCAAATAACCAAATTATGTTTGAGTTTTACACCCATGTAAGAAAATGACCACCAAATTGACTGAGGGATATAAAACACAGGGATAAATGAAAAGTTATGCCACATTCCTGGTTTGGAATCATACAGCAGGAAACGTACTAATTGCTCCCAAATTAATTTATAAATTTATAAATTTAATGCAATTCCAGCTAAAACACAAACAGGATGTTTTTGAAACCTGTTAAATAATTTTAAAGCTCCCATACAAATAAACCAAAGGAGCCTTTTTTTAAGTTGAAAAACACTAACGATAGACAGTTAACAACAGATACTATCGTGCCCACCGGTGCTTCAGAAAGTTCAAGTGTGGTGTGGCTGCTAAATAGGCACTTTATAATTTTGTACTAGAACAGAATTAAAAAAAAAAAATACAAGTAAAGACAAGAATTTGGTATATAGCAACGTAGTGAAGGCAACACTTTAAAACTCACTGCCGTCAAGTTGACTCCGACTCATAGCGACCCTATAGGACAGAGAACTGCCCCGTAGAGCTTCCAAGGAGCGCCTGGTGGATTCGAACTGCCAACCTCGTGGTTAGCAGCTGTACGTATCATGTGTTTAATTGTGTGGTGATATTATGCTAACCATTGGAGAAAAAATAAACTGCATTCTTAACCTTCTTACCTCACATCTCGAGCTAACACAATTGCAAATGGATGAAGTCATTAAACATTTTAAAAAACATCTAAAAACAGAAGATTTTGCAGAAAGGATCTCTACATTTCTTTTCATTATGGAAGCAAGTGGACTGTCAGAGTATGTGAGGTAAAATAGGACAGACATATGGTTTCTCCTCCAAGTTGCCATTACATCTGGCATAAATTTATAAATTTAATTCTAAAAAACACACTGAGTGCAGTGTGTGTGCATCCTAGTCCACCAAGGTGACACCACCCGCTTTCTCCTCTCTATAAACCCTATTCCTTCCATTGGAGCAGAAACAAAATTTCCCCGGTCACGGCACAAGTTTGTCTTCACCTTTAAGGCCCTTCGTGGTGCACACTTTGAGTTTCTCTTTCTTAGTTTTCCTATCACTTTAGTTTTGTATCAAATTAATATGTTACTGTGCTTCAGAACTGAAACCCTGGGGGACTAGTGGTTAAGTGCTATGGCTTCTGAACAAGAGGCCAGCAGTTTGAATCCATGGAAACTCTATGGGGCAGTTCTACTCTGTCCTATAGGGTCGCAATAGGGTCGCTATGAGTCGGAATCAACTCGACGGCACTGGGTTTGGTTTTTGGTTTTGGTGCTTCATAAATCTTGGCCATTTTGGATCTTGTTACAAAGCAGAGCCTCATTCAGCAGGTGTGGGGTAGAGCCTGTGAGTCTGCATGTATAACAAACTTCCAGTGACGCTGTTGCTGCTGGTCTCTGGACCACATTTGGAGTGGGGAGGCCCTAATTTGCTTATAAATCCGCTTCCCACTGCCTCCCTGGCTGCAAAGCACAATGCTAATGTGTTACTTCTCTATCCATACAAGGTTTCTCCTGATGTTTACATTAACTGAGCTCATCAAGATAAATAGAAAAAAAAAAGAAAATTTTTTTTTCTATTTGGAAGAGGGATTAAATATGTCTTCCCAAGAACAAATTTTTTTTTTGTTAAGAACACAATATCCCTAAAATTCAAATGAGTTAATGATGTAAAAATACTTTTAAACCAGAAAATATTTTACTTTAAATGTTGATGCATATTTGAGTCATATAATAACTACTAATAAATACAAAGGTAAAATAAGGTTGGCTGTGTCCAAGTGACACAGCTTTCATTTACACAAACTTGGAGTTGTTAAAACTCCTGGGCCTAATCCAGCACAACTCCCCTCGTCAGAAGTTAAAGGCATCCTCTTGTCTTTCTATCTAAATTTTATTTATAATTGCTTTCTGCCTTTCTGCTCATTTTATGGCCAAATACAGAAGGAAAGGTACAGATGAATGATACAAGTGGTACAAATGAAAAATTAAAAAAAAAAAAGTTTTGTTTTTTTCTCAGAAGCTCTGCCATTTATCTAACTGCATAAATTATTCTAACCTACTCTCCTTTTGCAAACCCTGGTGGCATAGTGGTTAAGTGCTATGGCTGCTAACCAAGAGGTCGGCAGTTCAAATCTGCCAGGTGCTCCTTGGAAACTCTATGGGGCAGTTCTACTCTGTCCTATAGGGTCTCTATGAGTCGGAGTCGACTTGACGGCAGTGGGTTTACTCTCCTTTTATTAAATAACAAGCATTTACTAATTAAATATCATCTACATAAAATTGATGTCCTATAATTTTGAAACCTGTCCTTAGACACAGCTCTTTGAAAGGGTATATAATCCTTTCTACAAAATAAAACATTTTAAACAACAGTAAACAAAGCATAAAAGATTTTTAAGCAATGATAAGGCACTCTACAATTACAAACAATTTCTCTTAATTATATGCTGCTCTGACACTCAATAGAAAATGCAGATGAACCATTTAATGCATTTATAAGTGAGATGAAATTTGAATATTCCCACAAAATATTCCAGTGGTGCCTGCTATTGGCTCCTTGTATTGGTCTTGGTTTTTTTTTTTTTTTTTTTTAAACCTTTGGTCAAACCTTATTATTGAAACAGATATGCTAGTTTCAGGCTTTTAATCCTATAAAGCCATTGAGAAAAAGAAAAAAAATCTAAAATATTATTCAAATTATCATTCTGGAATTGCAAGCCTAATTTGATATTTTCAGAGTCAAGCTATTAGAGTTTTGCTCCAAGGAGATAACTCACTCTCCATCACAAAGCCCAGGTACACTCATTTGTACATTCTCATTCAACCACAGGAAGCGTTGGTCGGATTAAACCACAAGGGTGTAATCATGGCAAATCCAAATTAAAAAAATGTTTTTTTCCTCCAGTGTCTTCCTTTAAATTAGGAGTTAGCTTTAAAAAAGACCATGTACGGGTATTATGATGGCTCTCTGTTGTTTGAGGGTTGAGATTATTTGAAAGGAAGAACAGTAACAGAATAATTTCTGTTAAAATGTAAGCATACACATAAATATGTGTGTGTGTACCCCTCATATATCCATCAAGTGGAGATTGATAAAATGTGATACCATTATACAAAAAAATACTACTTAGCAATAAAAGGAAAAAACTACTGATGCATACAATAACATCAATGAATTTCAAAAATATTATGGTGAGTGAACTAAGTTAGACACAAAAAAGTACATAAGAAAAATGTATATATATAAATTCTAGAATAGGCAAAACTAACTCATGGTGGTAACAATCAGATCAATGGTTGCCCCCAAAGGAATAGCGAGATTGATTGAAAAGGGGACAAGAAAGCATTTTGAGGAGATGGAAGTACCATAACTTGATTTGCATTCATCAGAATAGATTGATGGTACACTCAGAATCTGAGTATTTCGCTACTATAAATTAGGTTGGCACTTTGCATTTTTCTTATTTTCCTTTCTACAGTTGAAATGTTAATTTAAGATTGACATCGAGGGGACGGGTGGGGATGGAAAAACACTAAATAGACAATAGATAAGCCGTGACATGGGTAAAGGGTAAGACAGGACACAATGCTAGGGAAGTTAACACAACTTGTCCAAGGCAAGGTCACGGAAGCTCCATAGACAGATCCAAAAACCCTGAGGGACCAAATTACTAAACTGTGGGCTTTGGGGACCATGGTCTTCGGGAACATCTAGCTTGATTGACATAACAATTTATAAAGAAAATGTTCTACATTCTACTTTGGTGAGTAGCATTTGGGGTCTTAAAAGCTTGTAACTGGCCATCTAAGATATTCCATTGGACTCGCTCCATCTGGAGCAAGGGAGAATGAAGAAAACTAAAGAAACAAGGCAAAGATTAGTCCAAATGACTAATGGACCACAAGGACTACAGCCTGTACCAGATTAAGTCCAGCATAACCAGATGGTGCCCAACTTCCACCACCGAATGCTATGACAGGGATTACAACAAAGGGTTCCAGACAGAACTGGGAAAAAATGTAGAACAAAATTCTAATTCACACACACACAAAAAAACAGACTTACCGGTCTGACAGAGACTGCAGAAACCCCAAGAGTATGGGCCCCAGACACTCTTTTAGTTTAGTGATGAAGTCACTCCTGAGGTTCACACTTCAGCCAAAGATTAGACAGGCCCATAAAATAGAACGAGATTAAGTGGACCCACCAGACCAGGGGCAAGAACGAGAGGGCAGGAGGGGACAGGAAAGCTGATAATTAAGGGAACCAACGGTAAAGAGAGTGTTGACATGGGGTCGGCAACCAATGTCACAAAACAATATGTGTAATAATTGTTTAATGAGAAGCTAGTTTTTTCCGTAAACCTTCATCTAAAGCACAATAAAAAAAAATTTAAGAAAAAAAACAGAAAACAACAAATGTTGACAAGGATGTGGAGAAATCGTGACCTTTATTCATTGCTGGTGGGAATGCAAAGTGGTCCAGATGCTGTGGAAAACAGTGCAGCATTTCCTCAAAAGTCTAGAAATAGAACTATGAGATGACTTAGCAATTCCTTTCCCAGGTGTATACCCCAGAGTAGAGACTCAAACAGAGACTTATACAACAACGTTCCCCTAGGCTTATACCCCAGAGCAGAGACTCAAACAGAGACTTATACAAGAACATTCTCCTAGGTGTATACCCCAGAGCAGAGACTCAAACAGAGACTTATACAAGAGAGTTCTCCTAGGTATATACCCCAAAGCAGAGACTCAAACAGAGACTTACACAAGAACGTTCTCCTAGGCTTATACCCCAGAGCAGAGACTCAAACAGAGACTTATACAACAACGTTCATTGTAGCACTATTCACCATAGCCAAAAGTTCAAAACAAACTAAATGCTTATCAACAGATGAATGGATAAATAAAATGTGGTGCATACATACAGTGGAATACTACTCAGCCAGTAGGAGAAATGAAGGCTTGATACGTGCTACAATATGGATGGAGCTAGAAGACAATATTCTGAGTTAAATAAATCAATCAGAAAAGGACAAATATTGTATGATCTCACTTACATAAAAACACAAAAAAAGGCAAATGTACAGAGAACAAAGTTTGTTAGTGGTTACCAGAGGTGGTAGGGAGAGGTAGAGGGAAAAGGGGAGTTAACAGTGATGGAAACATCCCATCAATGAAGGGTAGGGTTGCATAGCTGCTTATTGCAATTGCTGTCAATAAGTTGAGCACCTGTAAAAAGTTGAATAGACAGAAGTAGAAAGATGGATACATACTTACAACAACGACAAAAAAAAAAAAAAGAGTAGCTTCTGAGGCTGCTTATGCGCAACCAAAAAAACCTCATGGCATTTGGTTCCTTGGCTTGGAGATTTAGGATCATCCCAGTTAATTGGCCTAATGGCATATTTAGTGCTTCTGTTCCAACTCCTAGTTCCTTGCATAGTGCCTAGGGTCCTAAGAGCTTGGAAGCAACCTTCCAAGGCACATAATTTGTCTATATTTGCCTCTAGCAACAGAGGAAGAAGGAGAGTCAATTATAGGAGGAGCACATGGCATGTGTGGGTTATTGCCTCCATGAACAACTGCCTTCTTTGCCATGAGATCAGAAGAACTGAATGGATTATAATAGAAGAATTATGATCGAAAGGGGAAAATGCAAAACAATTTCAAATTCTCAAGGAATCCAGACTTTCTGGAGCCATAGAGTCTGCATGAACCCCTGAAACTATTGCCCTGGGATAATCTTTAAACCTTAAACCAAATATATCCCTTGGAGTCTTCTTAAAAACAAGCAATAGTTTAGCTTATCTAATAAAAAATGTCTGCCTTGATTGAGGAAACCCTGGTAGCGTAGTGGTTAAGTACTACGGCTGCTAACCAAAGGGTCAGCAGTTCAAATCTGCCAGGCGCTCCTTGGAAACTCTACAGGGCAGCTCTACTCTGTCCTATAGGGTCGCTATGAGTCAGAATCAACTTGACGGCACTGGGTTTGCCTTGATTATTATGCTCTTTCAAGATCTATCAATAAGGGATCAAAGTACAAAAGCAACTCAAAAGATTACATAGGAAACTTAGGGGGCAGGGAGTTTATGTTAATGTGGAAGAACAACTTAGAAGAGGAGGGCGATAATGGTTGCACAACTCGAAGAATGTAACCAGTGTTTCACTGAATTGCACATGTAGAAACTGTTGAATTGGTGCATGTTCGGCTGTATATATTCTCGACAACAACAAAATAAAATTAAAAAAAATTATCAATAGTTTGTAAAAACACTATACATGTTGATTTTAAGATTTGTGTGTAAGGCAAAGGCTAAGAATAGCTGACACTCATGAGAGAAAAAAAATGTGATAACTTGCCTTATTAAATTTTGTTTCGATTCTCTATTGCTGTGTATCAGACTATTCCAACATTTGGTGACTTAAGAACAACTATTTTATTAATATTGTGATTTTCCGAGTCAGGAATTTGGGCAGGACTTGACTAGTGTATCAATAAAGATTCAACAAGGGAAGCAGAAGTGATAAGAAACTATTTAAACAGTAACCAGCTGCCATTGAGTCACTTATGACTCATGGTGACCCCATGTGTGTCAGAGTAAACCTGTGCTCTATAGAGTTCTCGATGGCTAATTCTTCTGAAGTCAATTGCCAGGTCTTTCTTCTGAGGTATCTCTGGGTGGACTCAAACTTTCAACCTTTCTGTTAGAAGCTGGATGTGTTAGTTATTTGTACCATCCAGAATGTATTTATTACAGGAGCTGGCTTTCACAATTGTGGGAGCAGGCTGAGCAAGTCCAAAGTCTGTATGTAAGGCCATCAGGAAGAAAGATATGTGCAGGTTGGAACTTTATGAGCACAGGCCACAGCTGTTATCCACAGGTAGAATTACCTCCCTTGGGAATGACTCAACACGCCCCACCCCCTCCCATTTTTAAAGCCAATCAACAAATCGTGTCCAGCCCACCAGGAAACATCCCTTACTTAGGTCACCTGATTAGGGGCTTTAACTGCCCCTGAAAAATCCCCTTACAGCAGCACCTTGGTTAGCATTTGACTGAATAACCAGGACTATAGCCTAGCCCAGTAGACGAACCAAAAAGCCATCAGAACTAGGTTATTTATTTTTTTTCCTACTGTATGTGGTCCCAACTGGGATAACTCAGTGGCACTCAGATGGAGGTTATTCGGTCTGGAGGGTCCAAGACAGCATCACTGAAATGCCTGGTACCTTGACAGGGACCACTGTGGTGAACTTAGCTGACCCCCTCTCCCTCTCCATGCGTTCTTAAAGGTCTCTCCATCTGGCCTCTTCAGCAGGGAAGGTACACTTCTTTCTTGATGGCAGAGGGAACCCTGAGACCACACTGGAAGCTGCCAAATATTTTAAATTTTAGTTCTGGAACTGTATGCCCTTGGTCAGAGCAATCACAGGGCTGTACAACTTCTAGTGGAGGTGAACAGACTCCCTTGCCTGATGGGAAACGTGTCAAAAATTTGCTGTCATCTTTAATCTGCCATAGATACCCAAATTTATTATAAAGCTATAGTTCTAATGAGAATGTGGTATTAACAAAGGGACAGAAGGTAAAGGAAAAGAAAAAGTCCAATAACAGACTTATACATACATGGAAACTTGATATATGACAGAGATGGAACTGAAGATCATTAGGCAAGAGATGCAATAAACAGCTCTGGGTACATGCGAAAAAAATGAGATTGGATCTCTACTTACGACCATAAAAATCAGCTTCAGATGGATTAAAGACTTAAATGTGAAAAAAAAATTTATAGAAAAAGTATAGGATGGGGATATCTTTATGAACTTGGGTAGATGGGACTTTTTTAACTAAATGGAAAAAACTCTAATCATTAAAAAAAAAAAGAGATTCAATTGCGTTAGGTTGAAAATATTTCTTCCTCAAAAATCCCTTAAAGAATTTTTAACAAATTTAACATATTTAACAAATAAAATATTAAAGTCAAGAATATGTAAAAAAAATTTACAAAACAATAAGAAAAAGACAACCCAGTAGAAAAAACAGACAAAAAACATGTTCTGGCATTGTGCAGAAGAGGAATCATGAATGAATGGAAAATAAACATAAGGAAGGTTGTTAACCTCATTAATAAATTAATAATCAAGGAAATACTATTTAACCAAAATGTAACATCATTTTATACCTAAGATCTATTGCTTAAAAATAACGTCTGGCAAGAATATGGAAAAAAATGAGAACTCTTACTTTCCTTGGTGGGAGCGTAGATTTGAACAAATAGGAAAACAATTTGGCAGTTATTTGTAGAGGAAAAGGCACATATCCTATGGCTGAGCAACCCACTTCCAGAAGTCTTCAAATTGGGGCATTTGTAGCCCTGGATATACACAGAGTTTCACACAGGCATAGAGAGCTCTAAGGGAATACATTTCTATATCCCCAACTTCCATAACTAATGAATGTATTTTGTTTAAAATCATCTGTCTGAAAATGTGTCCAAGTAGAGAATAAACATGTCATGAAAATTCTTTCCCACCTCTCCTTTCACAAAATCACCCTTCTCCCACCATATTAATAAAATAATAATATCTCTCATAAAGCTTCAGTTTGTCAAGGATGCATTATCTCAAATGATACAAACTTCAAGAAAGCCAAACAAAGGGACATATTGATGACAAAAAAGCCTCCTTTAGTTACAGTAACATTAAAAAGCCATACAGCTTTGTGTCTTTCCCAGTCTTATTTAGAAATATGTTTCTATTGGGTCAAAGTTGGCATTAGAAATCCCCCCCCCCACCACCACCACCACGTTAGGGTGCTGTGAACTTGTATACAATGTAGAGTTGGATTGTGGAAGTGATGATCATTTTCATCTCATACTCTCACCTTTCCATCTCCTATAATTGTGGACCCGTGGAAGCAGCAGCCAAGAAATCAAAAGACGCATTGCATTGGGCAAATCTGCTGCAAAAGACCTCTTTCAAGTGTTAAAAAGCAATGAAGTCATCTTGAAGACTAAGGTGCACCTGACCCAGGCCATGGTGTTTTCAATCACCTCATATGCATGCAATAACTGCATGATGAATAAGGAAGACCGAAGAAGAATTGATACCTTTGAATTGTGGTGTTGGCAAAGAACACTGAATATACCATGGACTGTCAAAAGAACAAGCAAATTTGTTTTGGAAGAAGTACAACCAGAATGCGTGTTATCAGGAGGGATCAGTCCCTGGAGAAGGATATCATGCTTGGTAAAGCAGACAATCAGCAAAGAGGAGGGAGAACCTCAAAGAATTGGATTGACACAGTGGCTGCAACAATGAGCTCAAGCATAACAAGGATTGCAAAGATGGTGGAGGACAAGGCAGCGTTTTGTTCTGTTGTACATAGGGTACCTATGACTTGGAACCAACTCGACGGCACCTAACAACAGCA
Organism: Elephas maximus indicus; assembly: GCF_024166365.1. Lineage (NCBI taxonomy): Eukaryota > Metazoa > Chordata > Mammalia > Proboscidea > Elephantidae > Elephas > Elephas maximus. The sequence goes on along the minus strand of NC_064836.1, from coordinate 82,810,693 downwards.
AGGACATAATTGTGGAAGAAGGCTTTGTATCTGAGGGAGACCCTGGTATGAGAGCAAAGCAAAAGGCAGCAATAAATGCTTGATGAGGCTAAGTCCACTATTGCACTACTTTAAAATTAAAATAGTCAAGATATGTAAAAAAAGCACTCTAGAAATAAAACAATCTGCTCCAAATCTCATTCCCTGAACTTGTCAGGGACTATGTCTCAACTGGGTATACCAAACAATTTCAAAGAATTAAAGATGAAAATGTTTGTTTAATTTGAACATATCAGCGTTATATCTTTGAGAAAACAGAACATGTATTGGAGATAAAAATGTTTTATATTTTCTTGAATATTTATTATTTATAGCAGAAACATTTCCCTATATTTTGCCAAAAGATCATTGGACACTTAAAAACTGTATTTATTTTCTACACAGTATAAGTATGCTTCCTGGCTCTCATCATCTACTTCTCTCTTGTCTGTTTATTCCTAGGGGAATAGAAAGACAATGTACACTAAGCAATGGTCATTGCAACACCTTAACATAAACCCTGAGCTTAGTGGGGGCCTAATACTTTCTCTTCGTTCACTGTGAACTTCTATTGAATCCTGTCTCATTCTAGCAGTAGGTGATTGCCAGTCAAGAGCTAGAAACAAATGGAAGATCCGTAGCCCAGTTTATCTCATAAGAGATGCATTTCCAAATAAAGATTTGCTTTATGTTTAGTAATTATTTTTGAAATTATTTTAATTAGTTATGTGCTAATAATAATTGGTATAATAACTAAATACCAGGGAATGGAATGTTTAATGCTTAAGAGTTTTAGAATCACAGGAATTTTTACATTAATTTAATATACCTAATTTTTGTTGAAAATATAATCAAGAAACAAACCAAACTTGTTGCTGCTGAGGCAATTCTGACTCCTGGGAACACCAATTGGGTAACCAATAAAATTAATTTAATATAAATATATATATTGCATTAGGATAAAATTCTGTGGGATAGTGAAATGGAAATACAAGCTCAGGTAAAAATAAAATAAAATTTCTGACTTTTTTTTCCCCCTGCATTTTATAAATAAATGATTGTGGGTAAAAAATCATCTTGGTGTTTGAATTCCATTGGATCCATTTAAAAGAGTGATTACAGTATTAATTTAAAATATCAGTACACAAATATGCTGGAAAATACATCATTTCACTTGCTTAAATGATTGATTTAAAAAAAAAATAGGTATCTACTTAAAAATATATGAGGAGTCACACAGGTTTTCAAATTTCAGGTAGGGGATATGTGAGCAAAGTTTTGACCACTGCGGATGTATATCATAGAGAGTATCTTACACATATATAGGAATCATATGATATTTTTGTTCTTTTGTAAATTTTAACAACAGTGACAAACATTTATTGAATACTCATGGCAACTTTGTAGTTTAAAATGAATAAACTAGACCAAGATTCCTGTCTTGGTGGAGCTTACACTTTAGAAGTGTATTTCTAGCAGCCTGGAAATGCTAAAGACAAACTAACCAGAACCTACTCAAATATCTGTCCAAAGGAGAGAATGCATAATTACTTTTTGAATATTATACATTGGTAAAAGTAAACTCAGCTATAAACAACCATTTACATAAAAAAAGACCACTTCTAGTATGATTGAATTTTTATAAAGCTCAAAAAAAGTCAAATAAAGCAAATGTTATTTACAAAAATATAAGTATTTGTTAAAACTATTTTTTAAGGCATAATAGTTACCTATGTGGGAGTGGCACAGGAAGGCATTAGGGAGCAACAAACAAGTAGCTTGAAAGGTAGAGGTTAAATTCTAGTCCTACATTCTTTAAGCAGCCTGAGCGGTGCAAACGGTTAAAAGCTCAACAACTAACCAAAAGGTTGGTGATTCAAACCCACCCATAGGTGCTTCAAAGAAAGGCTTGATTTTTCACTTCCAAAAGACAACAGCCTTGAAAACCCTGTGAAGTATAGTTTTATTCTGTACAGGTGGGGTCACCATGGCCCAGAATTGACTCGATGGTAACCGTTTTTTGTTTTTTGTTTTGGTTTAGGCTCTTCAAGTTGGATGGTGGGTTCATGGGTGCTCATTTCATTTTGGCACAGTGGTTAAAGCAATCAACTGCTAACCGAAAGGTCAGTGGTTCAAAACCACCAGCAGCATTGTGGGAGAAAGATGTGGCAGTCTGCTTCCACAGAGATTTACAGCCTTATAAATAGCCCTTTAGGGTCACTAAAGTGGGAATTGACTGGACAGCGGTGGTATATTATATAAGCAATACAAGTGATAGCAGAAATATATGTGGTTGAAGATCTTCATGATTGTTTGCAATTATTCAGAAATTGAGAAGTAAAATGTATTTATAATCATCAAAGCATCCCTCTCCCACCTCAAGCACTGTTCTCCAATGAATTCCTTCAGTCTGTTTTCTGATTCTGTCAGGTGTTCTCAAAGCTCCTCTTTTACGTAACACTAACTGACTGGTCACTATATGCTGTTCAACATCAAGCTAAATGTTGAAATAAACATTCTTCATGGCTATGCAAGGCCATGAAGTTTGTCTGAATCTCAAGTGGATTTGTCATTCTGTTCCTTCAGACTACTTATAGGTTCCAGAATGTTCTCTTTTGCCTCTATTTTAATGAAAGAAACTGATTGGTAAATGGAGTCTTGGTTTTAATTTAAATAATCCTAATTTCTATGAAAGTCACTCTAAATCATTGAGGAAATTGCTGCTACTTGTTATCAGTATTCTGATTTATAAGACACCACTCAGAAGGGATTTAGGATTCACTCCTTTTTTTTATTATTATTTTTATTTTGCTTTAAGTGAAAGTTTACAAATCAAGTCAGTCTCTCATACAAAAATTTACATACACTTTGCTATATACTCCTAATTGTTCTCCCTCTAGTGAGACAGCCCACTCCTTCCCTCCACTCTCTCTTTTCGTGTCCATTCCGCCAGCTTTCAACCCCCTCTTCCCTCTCATTTCGCCTCCAGATAAGAGATGTCAACATAGTCTCAAGTGTTTATTTGATCCAAGAAACTCATTCTTCACCAGCATCTTTTTCTATCCCATTGTCCAGCCCAATCCATGTCTGAAGAGTTGGCTTTGGGAATGGTTCCTGTCCTGGGCCAACAGAAGGTCTGGGGGCCATGACCACCGGGGTCCTCCTAGTCTCAGTCAGACCATTAAGTCTGGTATTTTTACGAGAATTTGGGGTCTGCATCCCACTGCTCTCCTGCTCCCTCAGGGGTTCTCTGTTGTGTTCCCTGTTGGGGTTAGACATAGGTTGTAGCCAGGCACCATCTAGTTCTTCTGGTCTCAGGCTGATGTAGACTCTGGTTTATGTGGCCCTTTCTGTCTCTTGGGCTCATAGTTACCTTGTGTCTTTGATGTTCTTCATTCTCCTTTGCTCCAGGTGGGTTGAGACCTATTGATGCATCTTAGATGGCTGCTTGCTAGCTTTTAAGACCCCAGACATTGCTCTCCAAAGTGGGATGCAGAAAGTTTTCTTAATAGATTTTATTATGCCAATTGACTTAGATGTCCCCTGAAACCATGGTCCCCAAAACCCCACCCCTGCTACGCTGCCCTTCAAAGCATTCAGCTTATTCAGGAAAAGTCTTTGCTTTTGGTTTAGTGCAGTTGTGCTGACCTTGCCTGAACTGTATGTTGTCTTTCCCTTCACCTAAAGTAGCTCTTATCTACAATCTAATTAGTGAAAACCCCTCTGTCTCCCTCCCTCCCTTCCCCATCTTGCAACCATCAAAGAATATTTCCTTCTCTGTTTATAATCTCATTAACATAACAGAACAATAACAAAAAAACTCCTGTTTCCAAACAGAATCACATTCACATGGACAGGAGCCGGGACTTCAACAAATATTTTTGGGGACAAAGTTCAATCCATAGCACAGTTTCTCATTTTGATTCCTAATAAAAACACTAGGATGTTCCTAAGTGATGAATTTGCTGACAGCTTTTTACTCTTTATTTATGAGCATTATTCCATGTTTAGTCTTTAGATATTTAATATACATTGCACACTTTCTTGTCATATGTCCTTAAATGATAATTACATTTATAAGCAGGAAATGTAGTAAGAATCTGGTATCATATTCAGCAATGAAGCAAGAATATTTTGCTTATGGCAAGATTAGGATTAAGAGAATGGCATAATGAGAAGTAATTTAGAATGAGAAAAAGGAGAGAGAGAAAGAGAGAAACGCATTTTATCTGCTTAGCACGCATAGACTTATCACCCTTCTGTTGTGGCTCACATGTATTAACTTTTTAATAGGCGCTTTATGGCTTCTTAAAGACAATGTTTATTTTTTGCCGATTTTTTTCTTCCTTCTGCTGAGGAAAAAAAAAAGGTATTATCAGAAGGAAAGGTTGGTCTTTAATTTTCCCTCTTTGGTTTTCCTTGGGGGAGGTGAGGAATTATTGTTCCTGAAAAACCTAAAGGGATTAATACTAACAGAGAAGGAGATTTATATACCCCAAAAACCTAGTGCAATATAATTCAGTACAAACAGAATGTCCAAATGAGGGGAAAAAATTGCTTCATGCAGTGTATCTAGTCAGAAGACATCTGACATTTAATTTGGCTTATTTTATTTAATTTATACATAATGTTCTTCATCTTTGTTCTGTAGTGTAAAAGACCAGTAACAAACATTCAACGGACAGATACAAAGAAGGTAAGGGATGACCTTGTCCCAAGAACAGTTAAAAAACCATGGATGTTTAAATAGGAAACTAATTAAGGCAGATGCTAGACAGTCAAGTAGCTGTATTGACAGTTTCCAGTTGCTTAGTGTGGCAGAAATTAATTCACTCAATAATTACTTTCCAAGTACCTATTCTATGCAAAAGGAGCCCTGGTGGTGCAGTGGTTAAGGCAATCAGCTGCTAAACGAAAGGTCAGTGGTTCTAGCCCACCAGAGGCTTTGAGGGAGGAAAGTGTGGCAGTTGGTTTCCATAAAGAATTCAGCCTTAGGAAACCCTATGGTGCAGTTCTAGTCTGTTCTATAGGGTTGCTCTGAGTCAGAACTGACTCTAAGGCAATGGTATTCTATGAAAAGCACTGTGCTAATCACGAGACATGGGTTGGTGATTCAGATCACCACATATCCTGCCTTCATGGAGTTTGTTCTCTTAGATATTTGCATAGACAAGTTGCAGTTGTCATTCTCATTGCACTTTTCTTTGTGGGGGAAGCATTTCCCATTAGCAAGTCATCATAAATAATTCCTGGAATGATGTGTAGAGCTTACATTTTAGGTCAGGAAGATAAGTGAGTTCAATTAGCAAGTTTTTTTCTGACATGAACTGAGTAAAAGGAAGCTAGATTTTTTTAATATTAAATATTTATATTTATATAAAAGTATTAATATTTTTTTAATATTCATACTAGAGGGGGATCCTATGAGTCAATAAGATGGGGAAGAAGAAACATAGGTAAGAACTAGAGAGCATTTCCTGTCAAGTAGAGGGATTCAATACCACTCCTCTGTGAGTTTGTAGTACTGTGGTGGCTATGCTACCAGTATTTCAAACACCAGCAGGGCCACCCATGGTGGACAGGTTTCAGCAGAGTTTCCAGACTAAGGCAGACTAGGAAGAGGGACCTGGAATTCTACTTCTAAAACAATTGGCCAGTGAAAACCTTATGATTAGCAATAAAACATTGTCTGACATAGTGCTGGGAGATGACCCACTCAGGTTGGAAGGCACTCAAAATACTACTAGGGAAGAGTTGCCTCCTCAAGGTAGAGGCAACCTTAATGGTGTGGATGGAGTTAAACTTTCAGGACCTTCATTTGCTGATGTGGCACAACTCAAAATGAGAAAAAACAGCTGCAAACGTTCATTAATAATCAGAACATGGAATGCTCGAAGTACGAATCTACAAAAATTTGAAATACATCAAAAATGAAATGGATCACATAAAGATTGATATCCTAGGCATTAGTGAGTTGAAATGGACTGATATTTTCCATTTTGAGTCAAACAATCATTTGGTCTACTATGCTGTGAATGACAAATTGAAGAGAAATGACCTCATAATCATTGCCAAAAAGAACATTTCAAGATCTATCCTGAAGTACAGTGCTGTCACTGATGGGATAATATCTACACACTTAGAGGGAAGACCAGTTAATATGACTATTATTCAAATTCATGCATCAATAACTAAGGCCAAAGATAAAGAAATTGAAGATTTTTACCCGCTTCTGAAGTCTGAAATTCATCAAACATGCAATCAAGATGCACTGATAATTACTGGTGATTGGAATGCAAATGTCAGAAAAAAGAAGAATCAATAGTTGGAAAATATAGGCTTAGTAATAACATGGAGATCACATGACAGACTTTGGCAAGACCAACAACATATTCATTGGAAATACCTTTTTGTCAATAACGTAAATGAGTTTACATGTAGACCTCATTAGATGGAATCAAATCGACTACATCTGTGCAAAGAGACAACGGAGAAGCATAACATCATCAGTCAGAACAAGGCCAGGCACTGGCTGTGGATGTGACCATCAGTTGCTCATATGCAAGTTTAAGTTGAAGCTGAAGAAAATTAGAACAAGTACATGAGAGCCAAAGTACAACCTTAAGTATATCACACCTGAATTTAGAGACCATCTCAAGAATGAATTTGATGCATTCAAACTAATGACCAAACACCAGACAAGTAGTGGAATGATATCAAGTACATGAAGAAAGCAAAAGATCATTAAGAAGACAGAAAATAAAGAAAAGACTAAAACGAATGTCAGAAGAGACTCTGAAACTTGCTCTTCAAAGTAGACTAGCTAAAGAAATGGAAGAAATGATGAAGAGCTGAACAGAAGATTTTAAAGGGCGGCTCAAGAAGATAAAGTAGTATAATGACCTGTGCAAATACCTGGAGTTAGAAACCAAAAGAGAAGAATAGGATCAGCATTTCTAAAGTCAAAAAAAAATTGAAGCCTTCAGCTGCAATACAGAAAGATTCTATGGGCAAAATATTGAGCTATGCAGGAAGAATCAAAAGAAGATGGAAGAAATTCACAGAGCCATTGTACCAAAAAGAATTGGTCAATGTTCAGTCACTTCAGAAGATAACATATGATCAAGAACCAATGATAATGAAGGAAAAAGTCCAAGCTATACTGAAGGCATTGGCAAAAAACAAGATTCCAGGAATTGGCAGAATACCAACTGAGATTATTATTCAACAAATGGATGCAACCCTGGTAGTGCTCACTCATCTATGCCAAAAAATTTGGAAGACAACTACCTGGCCAACCAACTGGAAAAGTTCCAAATATGTGCCCATTCCAAAGCAAGGTGATCCAACAGAATGCAGAAATTCTTGAGCAATATCATTAATATCACTAGAAAGTAAAATTTTGCTGACGATCACTCAGAAGCGGTTGCAGCAGTACATTGACAGGAAACTGCCAGAATTTCAAGCCGTGTTCCGAAGAGGAGATGGAATGAGAGATAACATTACTGGTGTTTGATGGATCTTGGATGGAAGCAAAGAATACCAGAATGATGTTTACCTGTGTTTTATTGACTATGCAGAAGCATTCCGCTGTTTGGATTATAACAAAGCATGGGACTACCAGAGCATTTAAATGTGCAGTCATTTGAACAGAACAAAGGCATACTTCCTGGCTTAAAATCTGGGTTGTATCCTTTCACTATACCTATGTAATCTGTATGCGGAGCAAATAACCTGAGAAACTGCACTATGTGAGGAAGAACTCAGCATCAGGATTGTAGGAAGACATATAAACAAACTACCATTTGCTTGCTGAAAGTGAAGAGGAATTGAAGCACATACTGATGAAGATCAAAGACTACAGCCCCTCAGTATGGATTACACCTCAACATAAAGAAACAAAAATTCTTATAACTAGACCAATAAGCAACATCCTGATAAATGGAGAAAAGATTGAAATTGACAAGGATTTCATTTTACTTGAATCCACAATCAATGCCCGTGGAAGCAGCGGTCAAGAAATCAAAGAACACATTGCATTGGGCAAATCTGTTGCAAAAGACCTCTTTAAAGTGTTCAAAAGCAAAGATGTTGCTTTGAGGGCTAAGGTGCACCTGACCCAAGCCATGGTGTTTTCAATCACCACATATGCATGTGAAAGCTGGACAATGAATAAGGAAGACGGAAGAAGAATTGACGCCTTTGAATTACAGTTTTGGTGAAGAGTATTGAATATACCACGAACTGACAAAAGAACAAACAAATCTGTCTTGAAAGAAGTACAGCTGGAATGCTCCTTAGAAGCAAGAATGGCAAGACTTTGTCTCACATACTTTGGGCATATTATCAAGAGGGACCAGTCCCTGGATAAGGACATCCTGCTTGGTAAAGCAGAGGGTAAGCAAAAAAAGAGGAAGGCCCTCAAAGAGATGAATTGACGTCTAACAACAAGAACCCCCCCATGTGCCTGTCAGTTTGTTATAGTGTGGGGGCTTGCATGTTGCTGTGATACTGGAAGTTATACCACCAGTGTTCAGATACCAGCAGGGTCACCCATGGAGAACAGGATTCAGCTGAGCTTCCAGACTAAGACAGACTAGGAAGAAGGACCTAGCAGTCTACTTCTGAAAAGCATTAGTGAATGAAAACCTTATGAATAGCAGCAGAACATTGATATAGTGCTGGAAGATGAGACCCCAGGTTGGAAGGCACTGAAAAGATGACTGGGGAAGAGGTGCCTCCTCAAACTAAAGTCAACCTTAATGACGTGGATGGAGTAAAGCTTTCAGGACCTTCATTTGCTGATATGGCACAACTCAAAATGAGAAGAAACAGCTACAAACATCCATTAATAATCGGAACCTGGAATGTACGAAGTGTGAATCTGGGGAGATTGGAAATTGTCAAAAATGAAATGGAACACATAAACATTGATATCCTAGGCATTAGTGAGCTGAAATGGACTGGTATTGGCCATTTTGAATCAGACCATCATAGTCTACTATGCTGGGAATGACAACTTGAAGAGCAATGGTGTTGCATTCATTGTCAAAAAGAACATTTTAAGATCTATCCTGAAGTACAACGCTGTCAGTGATAGGATAATATCCATAGGCCTACAAGGAAGGCCAGTTAATACAACTATTATTCAAATTTAAGCACCAACAACTAGGGTCAAAAATGAAGAAATATAAGAGTTTTGTCAGCTGTTGCAGTCTGAAATTGATCAAACATGCAATCAAGATGCATTGATAATTACTCGAGGTTGGAATGTGAAAGTTGGAAATAAAGAAGAAGGATCAATAGTTGGAAAATATGGCCTTGGTGATGGAAACAATGCCGGAGATCGAATGATAGAATTTTGCAAGACCAACGACTTCTTCATTACAAATACCTTCTTTCACCAACATAAACGGTGACTACGCACATGGACCTTGCCAGATGGAACACACAGAAATCAAATTGACTGCATCTGTGGAAAGAGAAGATGGAAAAGCTCAATATCATCAGTCAGAACAAGGCCAGGGGCCAACTGTGGAACAGACCATCAATTGCTCATATGCAAGTTCAAGCTGAAACTGAAGAAAATCAGAGCAAGTCCACAAGAGCCAAAGTATGACCTTGAGTATATCCCACCTGAATTTAGAGACTATCTCAAGAACAGATTTGACACATTGAACACTAGTGACCGAAGACCAGACAAGCTGTGGAATGACATCAAGGATATCATACATGAAGAAAGCAAGAGGCCATTGAAAAGACAGGAAATAAAGAAAAGACCAAGATGGATGTCAGAGAAGATCCTGAAACTTGCTCTCAAACATCGAGCACCTAAAGCAAAAGGAAGAATTGATGAGGTAAAAGAACTGAACAGAAGATTTCAAAGGGCATCTCGAGAAGACAAAGTAAAGTATTATAATGACATGTGGAAAGAGCTGGAGATGGAAAACCAAAAGGAAAGAACACACTTGGAGTTTCTCAAGCTGAAAAAACTGAAGAAAAAATTCAAGCCTCAAGTTGCAATAGTGAAGGATTCTATGGGGAAAATATTAAATGATGTAGGAAACATCAAAAGAAGATGGAAGGAGTACACAGAGTCATTATACCAAAAAGAATTAGTTGATGTTCAAACATTTCGAGAGATGGCATGCGATCGGGAACTGATGGTACTGAAGGAAGAAGTCCAAGCTGATCTGAAGGCATTGGCGAAAAGCAAGGCTCCAGGAATTGATGGAATATCAATTGAGGTGTTTCAACAAACAGAGGCAGCGCTGGAAGTGCTCACTCGTCTATGCCAAGAAATATGGAAGACAGCTTCCTGGCCAACTGACTGGAAGAGATCCATATTTATACCTATTCCCAAGAAAGGTGATCCAACCAAATGTGGAAATTACAGAACAGTATCACACGCAAGCAAAATTTTGCTGAAAATCATTCAAAAACAGCTGCAGCAGTATATCGATAGGGAACTGCCAGAAATTCAGGCCAGTTTCAGAAGAGGACATGGAACCAGGGATATAACTGCTGATGTCAAATGGATCCTGGCTGAAAGCAGAGAATACCAGAAGGATGTTTACTTCTGTTTTATTGACTATTCAAAGGCATTCGATTGTGTGGATCATAACAAATTGCGGATAGCATTGCAAAGAATGGGAATTCCAGAACACTTAATTGTGCTCGTGAGAAAGCTTTACATAGATCAAGAGGCAGTTGTTCAGACAAAACAAGGGGATATTGATTGGTTTAAAGTCAGGAAAGGTGTGCATCAGAGTTGTATTCTTTCACCATACCTATTCAGTCTGTATGCTGAGCAAATAATACGATAAACTGGAGTATATGAAGAAGAACGGGGCATTAGGATTGGAGGAACACTCATTAACAGCCTGCATTATGCAGATGACGCAACCTTGCTTGCTAAAAGTGAAGAGGACTTGAAGCACTCACTAATGAAGATCAAAGACCACAGCCTTCAGTATGGATTGCACCTCAACATAAAAAAAACAAAAACCCTCACAACTGGACCAATGAGCAACATCATGATAAACGGAGAAAAGATTGAAGTTGTTAAAGATTTTGTTTTACTTGGATCCACAATCAACAGCCATGGAAGTAGCAGTCAAGAAATTAAAGGAAGCATTGCATTGGGTAAATCTGCTGCAAAGGACCTCTAAGTGTTGAAGAGCAAAGATGTCACCCTGAAGACTAAGGTGCACCTGACCCAAGCCATGGTATTTTCAATCACCTCATATGCATGTGAAAGCTGGACAATGAATAAGGAAGACTGAAGAAGAGTTGATGCCTTCGAATTGTGGTGTTAGCAAAGAATATTGAATATACCATGGACTGCCAAAAGAATGAACAAATCTGTCTTAGAAGAAGTACAACCAGAATGCTCCTTAGAAGCAAGGATGGCGACACTGCATCTTCCATACTTTGGACATGTTGTCAGGAGGGATCACTCCCTGGAGAAGGACATCATGCTTGGCAGAGTACAGGGTCAGTGGAAAAGAGGAAGACCCTCAACAAAGTGGTTGACACAGTGGCTGCAACAATGGGCTCAAGCATAACAAGGATTGTAAGGATGGCGCAGGGCCGGGCGGTGTTTCGTTCTGTTGTGCACAGGGTCGCTATGAGTCGGAACCGACTCTACAGCACCTGACAACAACAACAAGAGGATTAACAGTCAACAAAAGCTCTTCCTTGATCTTGCTGACATTTAAGACCTGAAACTCTTTCTGAAGGAATGTACTATGTTTTTGCTTTTAGAATTTTCTCTGATCATTTCTGTTTTCCTTCTCTTAACAAAAAATTGAATAAGAACAGTGATAATATATTTAATGATACTAAATATGATACGGGGCAGTGGTTAACAGCTTGGTTGCTAACCAAAAGGTCTGCAGTTTCAATGCACCAGCCACTCCTTGGAAACAACTTATACAGTGACCCTGCCCTCCAGCCTCTATGTATCAGCCACACTCGCCGGATTCTGAATGGAGGCCCCTCGGCCCTGGGCTTCAGCTCCGCCTTCCAGGCTCACTGGGACAGCAACTCTGCTCCCTTGCCTTTAGGTGCACCATTCTCCTAGTCCATGAGTGGCAACTCCACCCTTAGAAACACCAGAGGCCATGGCTCCACTCTTTGAAACCCCTGAGGTCATGACCATACCTTTTGAGACTGAGGCAGCTCAGCTTCTTGTGTTCCTTGTCTCTTCATCTTCTGTTTCCTCATTTCTTGGCCTCTCAGTTCCTTGGGCCTCATGCCCACATCTGCCCTGCTGGAATGCATGTTCCAAAGCTCTGTAGCTCCACCGATAAGTGCCTGGAGGCACCCTACTCCTCCAGGAAACTTTCTGGACATAAGCACTCACCTCTCTCACTCCAAGGGTTGGCTCCGGTGCTGTCTCATGCTGGTCTCCTGGTTCTGCTGCTGCTGGTTCTCTGCTGCACTGGTGCTCTGCGGCTGTCACAACTCTATCCACTCACAGTTTCAAAACCACTTCCACATTTTAGGTACCTGTTAGAGCAGCACCCCACTCTCTCGGTATCAAATTCTGTCTTAGTCATCTAGTGCTGCCATAATGGAAATACCACCAGTGGATGGCTTTAACAAAGAGAAATTTATTTTCTCCCAGTCTAGTAGGTTGCAAGTCCAAATTCAGGGAGTAGGCTCCAGGGGAAGATTTTCTCTCTCTGTCGGCTCTGGAGGAGGGCTTCCCCTGGCCGAGGAGCTTCTCAGGAGTAGGGACCCCATGTCCAAAGGACACACTGTGCTCCTGATGCTGCTTTCTTGGTGGTATGAGGCCCTCCTGTCTCTCTGCTCACTTCTTTTATATCTCAAGAGATTGCCCCAAGATGAAATCCAATCTTTAGGTTGAGCGCTGCCTCACAAACACAGCTGCCACCCATCCTCCCTCATTAACATCATAGAGTCAGGATTTAACATAAAGGGAAATCACACAATACCAGGAATCATGGCCCAGCCAAATTGATACACACATTTTTTGGGGGACATAATTCAATCCATGACAGATACAGATAAAGATATAGACTCCCTGAAAATTATTTTCCATTGTGCTAAAATCTCTCTTTTCCTCCTTCATTCTTTTTCCTCTCTCCTCCCTCCCTCCTTCTCTTCCTTCTTTCTTTCCTTCTTATTTGGGAACTGATTCCAGTTCCAGAAAGGAGAAGATGCTTCTGGCCTGAAACAAAAAAGAAACATTGTAAAATCTTAACATATCAGCACCCCTTAACCTACTACTCTTGACAGATGAATCACACCCATAGACCACAGTATCCCAGTCTATCAGATTAAAGAAACCTCTCTGTGAATTTTGGGTAGCCAGTCGCACAAGATTCATAGCACCCTTTTCTTTATTGTGCTGTCCGTAGCCAGTTGTTCAGTGGGCTGAGCACTCTGAGAGGCAGAAGCAAGGGCGGAGAACTTAGGCTACTACTGCTTCACAGCATGCTGGCCTACAGGCAGATCCTGAGGGTCAGTGCCAGTTCTTAGGACCTGACATTCAAGGGCCTCCTGGAGTTCAGGAGCATTTAGGAGGCCAGTTCTTAGGACCTGACATTCAAGGGCCTCCTGGAGTTCAGGAGCATTTGGGAGTCCAGTTCTTAGGACCTGACATTCAAGGGCCTCCTGGAGTTCAGGAGCATTTGGGAGGCCAGTTCTTAGGACCTGACATTCAAGGGCCTCCTGGAGTTCAGGAGCATTTAGGAGGCCAGTTCTTAGGACCTGACATTCAAGTTAAACGTCATTAAACTCCTCCTGGAGTTTAGAAGCGTTTAGGAGAACAATGGTAGAGATAATTGGCAGTGGTAGCTTTATGGGCAGTACAATACCACTAGCTAAGACATGCTAAAATGCCTAAAAGTGAACTGTCTTTGCATGTCAGTGAGAGTTGGTTAACTCATATCCTCCCAAAGTCTTCAATCTTTCATTCATTTGGTCATGAAAGTAGGGATTTGGGCTTTGGAGCATTTTCTTTGCATTTATAAAACCGTTATTCCTGGAAAATAAAAATATTGAAATTTGTAAAATAAAAAGATAAATATCTCCGCCCAACCCCCAGGCACAAAATGTCATCTCAAATATTGTTTGCATTTTAGTGTGTTTTCTCCTGGCCTGTTCTCTGTTATTTTTCCTTTTTTAACTTCAACTCTTCAGTGTATTTTTTTAGAGCATTTCCTTTTTATAGAATAATAATAGCGTCATTAAAAGAAAGAAAACTATAATCATGCTTTAATTCTCAACAGGAGATATATCAGCATTACTAGGAAGGTTTTTCAAAGCACACATTTCCTGCACAAAGACACGCTCCAGTGGGAAAGGGAGCAGGGGAGAGACAGGGAGAGCACGATTGGCGGCTGTCCTCGATTCTGAGGACCGCTGTAACAAAACACCACAAAGTTCAAAACCAAGATGTCAGCAAGATCATGCTGTTTTTGTCCACTCCAGAGGAAGGTCTTTCCTGACTCTTCAAGCATCTGGTAGCCATAGGCATATTTTGAAATTTCTTGGTTTGTAGATGTAACTTCACATGCCCTCTTTCCTCTGTGTGACTTTGTGTTCCTGTCTGTTCTCTCCTTTTATAAAACATCAGGCAGAAGGGATTAGGACCCACCTACTCAGCTATGACTTTCTTAACTGATACGTTTTCAAAGAAAGAACCTATTTCCAAACAAGGCCACATTCACAGGTACTAAGGGGGAGGACTTTGACATATTTTTTTAGAGGACACAATTCAATCCTTAGCAGTTGACAGTGCTTTTTTGACTGAAATCCCCAAAGTGACTTATATCCTTTCATTACCCCTGCCCCATCCCAATACATCATTAACAATCATTGATGTGATTGAAAGAGACTGAAGCTCTGAATTTGGAAGCATAAGTTTTAGTCAGAGCTCTGCCAGTCTTCACTAATTCAACAGATACTGAGTTTTTCCCCTATCAGGCACTGGGCTAGGCTCTAAGTACAGAGTAGGAAATAAAACGAGCACATATGCTGACCTCTTGAAGCTTAAGGCCTAGTTGGTAAGGCAGATATTGAACAGATAATCATCTTAAAATTAAAATCGAAAATGATACAAGGAAAAAATATGGTGTGTGGTGACAACATTAACTATATGACTTTAGAGAATTCACCTAACCTCTGAGTCTCAATCTTACCATCTGCAAAGTGGTATAAACTTGAGTTGACAAATAATCTTACCAAGGGTAAGAATATTTGGAGAAAGGAAATATAAATGTGATTTGGGAGAGTTTCATGTGGTAAATAAATGTGGGTGAATACTGTCAGCTAAAGCAATGTTTTGTTAAACACACAAGTACCCATGTCTTCACCTTTAGCTAGAATATATATTTCTGTAACACTACCATCAGGCAAGAAGGGAGGTACAACATATCCAGCTAGCCTCTGTGAGTCCTATAGTGGATGTGGGAGAACTCGGGTGTTTGCTAATTGATAATTAGATACAAGCTGTTCTAATTATCTACTCCTGCTAACAAACTACCCCAAATTTAATAGCTTGATGTAGGTTAAGAATTCTGAAGTGCTCATCTGGAGGTTTCTTCTGCTTCATGTAGCATCATAAGTGGCCATTCAGTGGTTTTCAGCTAGCAGCTAGTCTAGTATAATAAGTCAAAGCCTGGCTCCTCGGCAAGAAGATCTAGAAGACCAGGCTTACCTGGGCCAACTTCCGCCTCCACGTGATGTCAGGGCCTCTCAGCATGGTCACCATGTTGGACTTCTTACTTGGTATCTCAGAGCTCCAGGAGCGAGTATTCCAATGAAGAAGAAGTACCAGCTTCCAATGTATTAGATGTGGACCTGGAAACTAGCGTTGCATCACTTCTATTTTGTTATATGAGTCAAAACAATCACAGAGTCTACCTAAAAAGTAGATCTTGCTTCTCAATGGAGGAATGTCAAAAGTTGCAGCCATCTTTAATCTGCCACACAAACACTGGTAAGTACAGCTGCAACTTAACTCTTTTCTCCCCTTGCCTCAACCCCCACTCATTCATCCTCATGTCCACAATAGACATCGTATGAATTAAGCTGCTGAATTTGTATAAAAATTGAAACAGGGAGAGGAAACAGGAAAATCATGTCATGTCCATCAGCCCTTCACTAGAGGAGTGATTTAAGAGAGAAATGTGACACAAAACCCCTAAACCAAACAGCACTAGTAAATTCAATCCAGAAATGTGAAAAAGGGTAAAAGTATAATTTGCATTAAACCCTTGTCCTTCCTCAAAAAATAAAAAAAAATTATTTTGTTTTCCATCTGATAATTCATTAACAAATAGAGAAACAAAAATGCTAACTACCTCTTTTCTTATGTTCAGATTCTGACTGAAAATGGGTGTTGTAACAAAGTGCTCATTACAATCAAATGGTAAGGGAAATTAGAATCTTAAAGAGTTATGGTAGAATTTAAATTATTTTTTTTACTTGATATACAATATGTACAGAAAGTTATGCTGTATCCCAAATGGAAAAGAATAAAGTAAAAAATAAAAGAGCATGGATTTGGGAGTCAGATAGATCTGGGTTTAAGACATATTTCTGCCATATAAGAACTATAAGACTGACACTATCAGATCTGGGATTCCATTTCTTCAATATCATTGTTGGTGAAGAAATCAGGTGTGAAACATTATCTATGTAATGATTGACACATAGTAGGTTCTCAAGAAATGTTTGCTGAGGGAATGAGTAATGATCCAACCCATCTCACACAAAACAAAGGAGTAATTATTGAAAAATAATATTTGATCAAGAAAAGGGCAACCTCTAGGAAATTAGAAGAGGGAAGCTAACATTCATTGAACACCTACTCTGTGGCAGGCATTGAGTGAATGGCTGGGGATAAATGTGAAAAACACAGGCTTTCCTCTCAGAGAAAAGCAAGTCACACAAGAGCTAGAGAGAGGAAAACATCAGGTGCTGTTGAGAGACAGAGGAAGTGCACCCAGCTACAGTTCCAGGGAGAGACAGGTAGGCAGGGGCCTGAGTAGTTTAGGAAGAATGAGTAGGAATCAAACAAAAAATAGGAACGGGGTCACAAGGATTGTTATGTGAAAAGGCAAAGAAGTCCATTTAAGCTTCTTCAGACTAGATCTGAGGAGAAGAGATAAGCCTACAGAGCTATTGTTGTTAGGTGCCGTTGAGTTGGCCCCCAACTCATGGCAAACCAATACACAGTGGAACCAATGCTACACAGTCCTGCAATGTTCCCATGATCAGTTGCAGATCAGACCTTTGTTATCCATGGGGTTTTTATTGGCTGGTTTTTGAAATTAGATCACCAGGCCTTTCCTCCTGGCTCATCTTAGCCTGGAAGCTCCAATGAAACCTGTTTAGCATCATAGAAACACACAAGCCTCCACTGAGAGATGGGTGATGGCTGCACTTGAGGTGAGTTAGCCAGGAGTCAAACCCAGGCCTCCCATACGGAAGTGAGAATCCTACCACTGAACAGAAATCTTATTCACTGTTGGATACTTGGCAATAAGCCTAGCTCCAGACACATAGTAGGTGATCAATAAAAACTTACTAAAGGAAAGGAGAGAGTGGAGTATTTGGGGTACCTGATGAGTTTTGTACTCTGTTCTAAACATTTTGGATGTCATGCTGAAGGCCCCAAAGATATGTTGAAGTATTTTAACAGGGGTAATGTGATCAGGTTTCTTTTTCCAACTGTCCATCTGTCAGCACTCTGGAGAATGAATTGGAGTAGATCAAACCTGTAGAAAGGAAACAGTTAAGTATCTGTTGTAGTAAACGTCCTCTGCTGTATTGCCAAACTTTTAAAGAGATTAAGGCAAGTGTAATAGTCTCTGGCAGTTTCACCTGAGTCAGAGAATCTCAAACCTGCTTCTGCACCTGCTTTAAGTAGGAAGTTTAGACGTGGGTCAGAGTACCTGTCAGCTCACAGTGTATTTCTACTGACTTGCTTGGGTGCTCTCCTGGCTAACAAAATTCTCTCCTGATGAAGCAACTGTTTGGCTTCTAACCACATCTTTGTTGTGAGAAGATGTGTGAAGTACAGACCAATAGAAAATGTCTTGCTTTGTGGGACCCATATGTGTGTGTGTGTGTGTGTGTGTGTGTGTTTTATGTCTTCTCAGCTTATTTTTTGGATTTTGCCCTAAGCTCTTTGGACACCAGTAACCTCTCACACTCAAAAGTCAATAGAAGAAAACATTCGTTTTTACATGATTCTCATCACCGCAAAATGGCATTATCTGCTTGAGGTTGTAGGACTGTAGATGGAAAGGGGACTGAACATCAAGCCACTAGTATATCCGTCTGGCTGTCAGGCAGGAAACGGCAAGTGGTCACTTGGATGAAATGACTTACAAGCCTCCCTTACAAACTTAAATATTTGTCAAAAGGTTGTTAGAAAATAATCTTGACCCACCCAGCCTTACCTCTGGCTGTTCGTTTACTTAAACTTATATTCTTTTATTCATTCAACAAGTATCTCTTTGGCACATTTTTCCTGCAAGCCTTGTACCACTCAGTGAAAAGATAAAGGGAGGTCCTACCTTCAAGATGGCTCCATGTGTGCAGAGTAGAATTACTCCATAGGATTTTCATGGCTGTGACCTTTTGGAAGCAGATTGCCGGGCCTTTTTTCCTGAGGCACCACTGGCTGGGTTTGAACTGCCAACCTTTTAGTTAGTACCCCAGGGACTCCCGGGAGTCAGAATTGATTCAATGGCAACTGGTGTTGTCTACAAAGTACTGATTGGAGCAATTTAGAGTTAGGCCAATCTTCTAATGGTTTCTGAAATATAGTGTAATTAGCCCTACTCCAACACTACTGGTTTGCGACCTCACTCTCAGGATGCTGCTTTATACCCCTTTGCCTGGTTTGTTTAAATATTTCTGTCCTTCAAGGATTTACTCTCAATCTCTCCTATGAACTTTCCCTATTATTCTGGCACCAAGTAATTTGTTTTATAGCAATTACACAAATTTTAGCACTTTAACGTATTACTTCTTGGCTTCTATATTACTTGAAGGAATAGATACAACTATAGATCTACTGGTACATAAACAACACAGAACAATATAGCTTTCCACATATCCATTTGCACCACAAATAAAGATGACTGTTCACAACTATCATGGATTTGAGGACTGAATTCTAACTAGATCCCATGAATTCCATAAAAGATGAACTTAAAGTGATTATTTTATCTTTCAGGTCAGAATGCGTTTAAGGATGAGTAAATATGTTCCTTGTTCAATAGGAAGATACCATTACTGCCTGGATGTGACACATGACATTTTTCAACTCTGAATTGTTAAAAGTTGTCATTGTTAAATTGTTAAAACTATGAATTGTTAAAAGTTGGCATTGTAAAATTGTTAAAACTATGAATTGTTAGAAGTTGGCAGATAAAGAAATGACAGAAAGAGAATAGAAATTCTACTGCTCATCATGCTCTAAAGAACATGCAAAGCTGTCACAGTGGAGAACAGGGCTGTTCTTTACCATCCAGCTGAAATATTCTAGAAACAAGAGATTAAAATGTAATTGGATCCTCAGTCTATGCCTGGGGAAAATTCTGCTGTGGATTTTCTGAACGACTGGCAGGTAGGGTTAGGTTTAGGGGAGAGTCTCATACCTTATCCATCATGATTACCTATAAACTACCAAACACAAAAGAAGTAAAGCCAAATAGGACATGGAAGGCTCAATAAATATTGGGGGGATTGGATATTTCTATTGTAAAGTGTTTTTCTCTACATCCTCATCTTAGCTCCCCAGCCACTCTCTTAAGTGCCCCCACTCAAAAACAAAACAAAAACTATAAAACATGTCTTCACCCTTTTACAGGGTAAGCTTTTTAGTCTCCTTTCCTCTTATATCTGAATATCAAAGGAACTGATACCTTTCTACTTTGCAATCTCACACAAACACTCAAAAGAAAGAGAGCTCTATATTCTTTAAAGTAGAAAGTTTCTTTTAGTCCACTAAGAGTTTAGTCAGAGTGTGTCTTAGGCTGGGTTCTCTACAGAATCAAAACCAGTAAAGCATATAAATATATAAAGAGAGAGATTTATATCAAGGAAATGGCCCACAGGGTTGCAAAGGCTGGAAAGTCCCAAGTCTTTGGGTCAGGCTGGTCACTTCTGATTTATGTAGCTGCAGGGGCTGGCAAACCCAAGATGTGTCAGTCAGACAGCTGGGTCATTGCTCACAGGCTGTAAAGACTTATAAATCCCAGGATGGGCAGACAAGATGGCAGGAAATCTTAGAGCTCAAGTCCCAAGAACTGGAGGTCAAACAAACAGGAGCCAGCTGCAGGATTCAGAGCAAGCAAAAGCCCATAAGCCTTGCCAGAAAGTCCACCTATATTTAATGCAGGCCACACCCCCAAGGAAACTCCCTTTCAATTGACTGGCTATTCAAACCAGATCCCATCATGGAGATCATCACATTATATCAGATCTCATCATGTAGGTGATCACATCATTATACAATTGCCAAATTACATCATAACTGCCAAACCACTGGGAATCATGGACAAGCCAAGTTGACACAAAACCTTAAGGATCACAGACCACCCCTTGTCAACTTGGTACCTGTACATATCTCAAACCATACATAATCTCTGAATAAAGATAATTATAAAATCATACTTGTGCCTAACATGATACAACTACCACACTTATAACCAAAAATGCACTAGCCCTGTTTGCATCTTATATAACTGAAGAAAGCAAAAATATTTGATGCACACATACAAGGCAGACACACAACAATTACAGTCCTCTCTTCTGAAACTGGTCATGTGGTCATAAGTGGTATTTAGAACTACCTTTTTCCACCACCCATTCAGTATTCCCCTTGCCCTCAGCAAACATCTCAGTTGGTCGTGGATCTTTGCCTGGGGGGTGACCCAAATCTTCATTCCTGAAGGGTCTGGGCCATTAGTAGTCACGTCAGAATTGGGTTGCTGTCCTTTTCCATTGACTTTAATCACAGGGAATGGTAGTACCAAGAGATGCCCTAAGGAACCTCCTGCAGATGCTCTTTTTTATCTCAACTATGTTATACCAATTTGATTTCCTCTTGGTAGTCAGGATCAATCACACCAGCCAATATGGTAATTCCCTTCTTTGCCTGTTGATCCAGAAGCCCAAGGTGGCCAGGCGGCATTCTTAACTTTCAGTTCAATGTAATCAGTGATGTGTCTCCAGGTGGGAGCTTTCCTCTCTTTGGAACTAGGCTCTCTAGACTCACAGAGCATAAGGGACACAGGGACGGGAAGCAAAAATTTTGTAAGTGGGTCACTAGGGCTAATAGTGAGTGGTGACACTCCCATTCCCACCCCTTGATTCCTGGACCCATGAATCCTGGCTGTGGGAGAAAACACACCATATATTGGACACTGGTTTAGAGCATATACAGCCTCCTGGAGAACATTGCCCCAACCCTGCAAGGTATTGCCACCTAGCTGGCACTGTAATTATGTCTTTAGAAGGCCATTCCATCGTTGTATCAACCCAGCTGCTTCAGGATGTTGGGTAACATTACAAGACCAGTGAATTCTATTAGCTTGGGCCCATTGCTGCACTTCATATGCTGTGAAGTGAGTCCCTTGATCTGAGGCATTGCTGTGTGGGATACCATGATGGTAGATAAGGCATTCTGTAAGGATAGGGACTTTTAGTTAATTAGTTAAGGATAGGGATGGTAGTTTTGGCAGAAGCACTGCATGCAGGGAAGGCAAATTCCTATCCAGAGTAAGTATTTATTCCAGTAAGAACAAAACACTGCTCTTTCCATGATGGAAGCAGTCTAATGTAATCAACCTACCACCAGATCACCTCAAGGAATGGTGCCATATCAGGGACTCAGTGTTGGTCTCTGCTGCTGGCAGATTGGGTACTCAGCAGTGGCTATTGCCAAGTCAGCCTTGGTAGAGGAAGTCCATGTTGCTCAGCCAATGCGTAACCTCCATCTCTGCCACCATGTCCACTTTGTTCATGAGCCCATTGGACAAGGACAGGAGTGGCTGGGGAAAAAGGATGATTGGTTCCCATAGTATGCATCATCCTATCAACTTGATTGTTAAAATCCTCTCCTGAGATCACCCTTTGGTGAGCATTCATATGACACACAAATATTTTCACTTCTTTGGCCTATTCAGTGACATCTATCCACATACCTCTTCCCCATACCTCCTTGTCTCCAATTTTCCAATCATGTTCCTTCCAAGTCCCTGGCCGTCCAGACAAACCATTGGCCACAGCCCACGAATCAGTATACAATTGCACATCTGGCCATTTCTCCTTCCAAGCAAAGTGAAAAACCAGGTGCACTGCTCAAAGTTCTGCTCACTGGGAGGGTTTCCCTTCACCACCGTCCTTCAGGGAGGTCCCAGAAGGGGGCTGTGGTGCTGCTGCTGCTGTCCACTTTCAAGTGGTACCTGAGTATCACACAGAACCACCTGTAAACCAGACACGAGTTTTCTCTTCCTCAGTCAACTGATCATTAGGAATGCCCATAAGGCCACAGGTGCATACTGGGAGATGGAAAGTAATGTGACAGGAATGGAGACCATGGGCATTTGGGCCACTTCTTCATGCAACTTACTTGTGCCTTCAGGGCCTGCTAGGGCGTGATCTTGTATATACCACTTCTATTTAATGATACAGCGCTGCTGTACACGTTCAAATTTATGAATCTGTGGGTTAGACAACACCCAGTTCATGATGGGCAGCTCAGGCTGCACAGTGGCTTGGTGGCCCATGGTCAAGTGTTCAGTCTCTACTAAGGCCCAGTAACAAGCCAAAAGCTGTTTCTCAAAAGAAGAGTAGTTATCTGCAGAGGATGGCAGGGTTTTGCTCCAAAATCCTAAGGGTCTGGACTGTAGTTCATCAACAGAAGCCTGCCAAAGACTCCAAATAGCATCCCTATCTGCTACTGATTCTTGAAGGACCGTTGGATCAATCAGATCATATGGTCCAATTGGCAGAGCTGCTTGTACAACAGCCTGAACCTATTTCAGAGCATTCTTTTGATCTGGTCCCCAATCAAAACTTTTTGAGTCACTTGAAAGTAGGCCAAAGTAGCACACCTAAATGAGGGACATTTTGCCTCCAAAATCCAAAGAGGTCCCCTAGGCATTGTGTCTCCTTTTTATTTTTGGAAGAGGCCAGATGCAATATCTTATCATTCACTTTAGAAGGAATATCTTGACATGCCGCACACCACTGAACCCCTGGAAATTTCACTGTAGTAGAAGGCACCTGACATTTTGCCAGATTAATTTCCCACCTGCTAGCACACAAATGGAAACCCTGGTGGCATAGTGGTTAAGAGTTTGACAGCTAACCAAAGTTTCGGCAGTCGGAATCCACCAGGCACTCCTTAGAAACCCTATGGGGCAGCTCTACTCTGTCCTATAGGGTCGCTATCAGTTGGAATCGACTCGAGGGCAACAGGTTTAGTTTGTTTTTTTAGCACACAAATGCTTTCTTTACCAATAAGTCCAGAGCCATTGGCACTTCTTCCCTAATAGGTCCAACCAACATAATGTCACCAATGTAATGGACCAATGTGACATCTTGTGGAAGGGAAAAGTGACCAAGTTCCCACCAGACAAAATTATGACGTGGGGCTGGAGAGTTGATACACCTCTGAGGTAGGACACTGAAGGAATGTTATTGGCCCGGCCAGCTGAAGGCAAACTGGTTCTGATAGTCGTTCGAAACAGGTGTGGAGAAAAAGGCATAAACCAGGTCAACCTCTGCATACCAAGTACTAGAAGATGTATTAATTTGCTCAAGCAATGTAGCTACATCTGGAACAGCAGCTGTGGATGGAGTCACCACCTGGTTAAGTTTTCAATAATCTGCTGCCATTGTCCAAGATCCATTTGTTTTTTACACAGGCCAAATAGGCAAGGTGCATTGTGGTGGGAATCACCACCCCAGCATTCTCGAAGTGCTTAATGGTGGCAATAATCTCTACAATCCCTCCAGAAATGTGGTATTGCTTTTGGTTTACTATTCTCCTAGGTAGAAGCAGCTCTAAAGGCTTCCACTTGGCTTTTCCTACCATAATAGCCCTTACTCCATTTCTCAGGGATTCAGCTTGGGAGTTTTACCAGTCATTGAGTATATCTATTCCAAGTATACATTCTGGAACTGGGGAAATCACTACAGGATGGGTTCGGGGACCCACCAGACCTACTGTGAGACAGACATAAGCTAAGACTTCATTAACCTGACCTCCATATTGCCCCCTCTGACTGGTGGGCCACAGTGACGTTTTGGATCTCTTGGAATTAGTGCTAATTCAGAGGCACTATCCAGTAATTCCCAAAAAGTCTGATTATTTCCTTTTCCCCAATGAACAGTCACTCTCATAATATGCCATAAATCCCTTTGGGGGAAGGCTGGGAGAAAGATCAACAGTATAGATTTTTGGCCGTGTAGTGAGGTCCTTCTACAAGGGGACTCAGCCTCCCCTTCATTCAAGGGGTTGTAGGTCCTTAAACTGGCTCAAGTCTGTGAATAGATTGAGGGGCCACAATTACAGACCACATGATTGATCGTTATCAAAAGGTTATATATATCACAGAGGCATACTGTGAAGTATGTTCATTAAAAAATGCCATTTAATCCAAATATTTGTAATCATGAAAACATCATTTTCCATATCTATCAATCAAATCAGCTAAATGTTTTGTAATCTATCTCCCATCCCTGAAAAATATAGCAAATTACTGTTGTTTCTAACTATAACTTCAGGAATTTTCATGTTTCCTATAACAAAACAAAAAAGCTTCTTAATATTGGCATTAATAATAAAGTGTACTTTAAATTAGAAAGTAAACAGTTTGACATGGTTCTAATTTTCATAAAGTATGTCAGTAACTGTGAATTGGGTGGGTAGTAATTAAACAAATTGAAATAGAGTACATAGCACTCACTTAAAATGCACTTATATATTTAATGAATAATTATTTTCAAAAAATTTCAGTGGGAAGAAAATTGGACTAAATTTCAATCATAATGTTGAAGTCACCCCAAACGAGCCAAGTCCACTTCCCCCTCTATGGCTCACCTAACAAAATCCACGTACCTCCAGCAGAAGTCAATCCCAAGGATGACATTTCTCAAATTAGTCACGTAATCATAAAAATCTAATGACCCAGGCCATTTTAGGTAACTTTCACAAGGGCAGTGCAGGAAATACTTATAAGAGGTAAATTAGAGCTGGGGAATAATGTTATTTTTGTTTATTTGTTTGTTTTTTACTTAAGGTAATAATAAATGCACACACACAAAAACAAAAATTTCTCTAAGGGGAGCAGAAGTTATTTATAATTTTTATTTCTCCAGTTACATAAGAAACTGTATGTGAAAGTCTGAGTTACCTGGTCCCGTTGTTGTTGCTGTTAGTTGCCATGGAGTCAATTCTAATACATTAGAAGTGATCACAAGTGTGCAGTGTAGAACTGCTCCATAGAATTTTCAAGGTCGTGACCTTTGAGGAGTAGAATCCCTGATCTGTCTTCTGAGGTGCCTCTGGGTGGTTTCAAACCTCCAACCTTTTGGCTAATCATTGAGCACTTAACTGTTTGCGTCACTGTGATTGTGTCAACTTGGCTGGGCCCTGATTCTCAGTGGTTTGATAATCATATGATGTTGTGATCACACTTCCATGATGAGATCTGATATAATGTGATCACCCCCACGATGGGATCTGCTGTGAGTAGCCAATCAGTTCAAAGAAAGTTTCTTTGGGCATATGGCCTTCATCGAACAGAAGTAGACATTCTGGCAAGGTTCGTGGGGCATCTGGCCTCTGGTTCTTGGGATTTGAGCTAGGAGCTTATCTGTGATCTTGCCTCCCAATCATCAATCTTCACAGCCTGTGAGCCAACTCCCTGCTCTCTGACCAGCTGATCTTAGGTTCCCCACCCTTGTGACTAGGTGAATCAGGAGAAGCCTCCAGTCTGACCTAAAAACTTGGAACATTCCAGTCTCTACAACCTCATCAGCCACTTCCTTGATATAAATCTTTCTCTATATGTATTTATATGCTTTACTGGTTTTACTTTTCTAGAGAACCCAGCCTAAGACAGCCACACACAGACTGCCTCTGGGCCTGATAAAAAATTTCTGTTTATTTCAGTGAACTGGTAGTGGCCCTTGGAGAATGGCACTGGGGATACTGCCTTGTGACACACATTCATTTGAACTTATATCCAGACAGGAAAAGGCTTTTAACATCCTGCAGTAGATTCTTTCATGTGCTGACTAGATCCACCAGAAGCTGAAAGTGTTGTGGACACAACAGCCCTCAGCACTTAGCCCTCTCAAGAAATTACCCTCGGTTGGAGAGACCTGCCTCAAAATATGTCACACCTCCTTTCCCAGGCAACCCTCATCCAGTGATTGGTCATGTGGAAGTATAAAAGCCTGGACTCTCAGGCACAAAATGAGGTAACTAAGAAATTTCATCCCCACTTCAAAACAACCTGTAGAGTGTCTGAAATATTCACTGGGACCTCCTCCTGACCCAGCTTTTCTCCATATCCAATTCTCCTTCCTTTCCTTTTCTGCCATGAGCGTTGGCCCCAAGAGCATTTCATCATCATCTTTTTCCAAATCTACCTTTATCCCAGAGTTTGTTTCCTGTGGGAACCCAGCCTGTGACTCCTTCTCACCTCTAATTTTATTTCTCCAGTATGGAATAAAGTGGGCGTCGTGGGATTAATTACTTTTGTGTGTGGCCTTTCTAGCCACAGTCTTGTAACTCCAACCCAGTGACTGTGTGATAGGTTAATTGTGGGCTACCAAGGGGGTTGGTCAGTTTTGCCTTAAAAGAGAGCCAATTCCAGAGCAGAGGGGAGGAGCCCACCACCACCAAGGAAGGAGAGATCAGCAGGAGGGACCCAGCACCAGAGACCCGGCAGCAGGAAATGACTTGGCAGGCTCCCTGGCCTACACAGAGAGAAAGCATTGTGCCTTTGGCCAGATCCTGAGGGCTAGGGACAGGCATGCCTGTGAGCACAGCTGGCAAGAGGCTATCCTGATGAAAGAACTGTATCTTAAGTGTTCATGAGCCTGAATTATAACTGTTACTTCCTAATAAACCCCATAATCGTGAGTAGGATCTGTGAATTCTGTGTGGCCATTGCAATGAATTATTGAACCCAGCAGAGAAGTAGAGTGTGCTGCAGGAAGGACAGTTGGTGTCAGAATTGGTTGAAGATGGTGGAGAAAGAAGGCATGTTTGACCTCTGCCTCGTGGGAATCAGCTTTGGGCTATTGATCTTGGTTCTCCTTACCCCTTGTAGGGTTGGAGGGGGTCAGACACTGCTTCCAAGCGGTTTTTACAGTGAATTTTCCGTAAAGAACTAGAGAAAAAAGAAGTCACAAATACAGCCTAATCCAAGCATCAGAAGGAAAACAGTGAGGGAAATATTTTACTGAGCACTTGCTCTGTGCTTGGATCCTAGTATTGGTTCTTTTCACACGTTGTTATCAGCTTTTTTCTCCTTAATATTATTTAGTGGCAATGTACTCATATCATTCCCCAGGAACACCATCAATTTAAAATTTACTGGGCACAGATCTTTGTATCATATACACCTTGTTCATTGCTAACAAACTTTATGTAAGAAGGAATCAACGTCTATTTTAAATAAATAACAGGTTCACGATAGCTTCAATAACTGAATGCACCTTGCCTAATCTTGTCTTCTCAGCTTTGCACACCCCTTCTTTCTGCTCACCTTTAGAAAAATATTCTTTTATACCAGTCCTTCAAAGCCTAATTCAAATCTTAATTTCTTCATGAAATGTTCTTTGTCCAACCCTGTATCTCCTCTATGTAGAGTTTGTGGGCACTATTAAATAAATGCACTGAAAGCTTTTTGAGTTCCATATTTTATATCTCGAAATGTCTTATAAGCTTTTTAGGGGCAGTGGGGTGAGTACATAGCACAGCACATACTGGGCAGGGGTACAAAGAAGAATATAAAACTCTCCTTTGCAAATTTTTAAGTGTAGGTAATCCTTTCATGAAGGAGGTCTAAGTCCTCTTCTACCAAAGAATAGGGAAAACATTTCCAACCCATAATTTCATGAACAAACTATCAGTATCAACAGTATTCACCTATATTTAATACCAAAAAATTATATTTAGAGATAATCCTCAAGCATCACCCAAATATCCTACAGGTTAAATTTAAGTGGTTCTAAGAAAGATAGGCTGATTTAATTTTGGGTGTTAATTAATTCAACAAATATTTATTATGCACTCACAGTATTTCAGGCATTAAGGACAGAAAGCGCATCACTGTCTAAATCAAAGCAACACAATTTTCTTTACTAGTCCCAGTGAGCAAGTAGGAACAGACTGGTTATTTCGATAGTCCACATAATATTGGCCAATAAAACTGATGAAAGAAAGACACACTTTTGAAAATTATAGATCCAGGTACATAAAAAGAATAATGTCTTGGGGTTTTAATCCATAGATTTTTTTTTTTTTTTACAAAAATCTGTCCCATTTATTAACTCTTTACTGTGCATCAAGTGCCATTGCATGTTTTGCATATATTACCTCATTGAATCCTCACTAAAAACCTACAACTGTGTGTTTTTCTGAGGAGGAAACTGAGAGTCAGACAGCTTAAGTAATTGCCCATGATGACATGAAGGTGTTGTCTGATTCCAAAGACCATTCTCTTAAGTATCGCACTACACTGTACTCAGAAAATGAATATTGGTGCTTTTGTTCTAACACAGGTCAATGGGAGCAACTTTTAGAGATACTATGTTTGGCTGCTAAACTTTTTTATTAGGTATTTTCATTTACATCTTTATGAGGCATAATTCACTCTATTTTAATTTTCTCTTTTACTTGTAATGACAGTTACAAACTTAGCTATCTAAAAAGTATACTCAGACTATGGTGGAACTTAAAACAAATCTTTAATATGTTTCCTCTTTGTCTTCCCCTTTTCTTTTAGCCATCTTATTTAATAGAAACCAAGTTTTCTCCTTTTTACAAAACTTTGAAAATGATATTTTGCTCTGAGAGTTTTGCATAGTTTGGAAGGCAAAATGCTTGGAAATATTGTTATTGCCCTTCTTAAAACATAGTATCAATGGCTACCCAATTATTTTTGTGTTATATTAGAAATTATATCCAAAATATGACTTTACTCTTACTGATCAGAGCTCACTGTACTTGATGAATAAATGAAAGTATAGTACCCAGCAACGCTGTTTTAAAATTGAGTAGAACTACATGAAATTCTCATTTAAATGGTGTCTGTATAAAATATTTTTAAATTTTTTTTCCAGCTGTCTCCTAAATATCTAGTAAGACACAAAAGATGACCAGGACATGAAATAACACCAAAAATTAAGTGGAAGATCAATGGTCATTGGAAATCCCCCTAATTATAAACTCAATGGTATAATGTGTTTTGATGCTGTCATTAGTCCACCAGTGCTATGCTCATCACATCTTCGTTTACAGGAAGCATCTTCACGATTCATCTCTTCCCTCTGAGCCCTCCCACAGGAAGGCATCAGCTATACAAATCTGTAAACTGGGGAAAAAGTGAATAGCCAATAGTGATATTCTTCGAGTAGTGTTCTGAGAGTCCTCGTGATTAGTCTGATCCACCCATACTCACCAAATAATGCCCATTTAGAAAGAAACAGTAAATGCCTGAGAACTGTTCGGCAGGAAATAGTGTATGGGGGGTGGCAGTGCTGTAGGTACCCCCAGGAGAAAACTAGGAGAGGTGGAATAAAAAGAGGAAGAGGAGAAAACGAGGTAAATTCAGAAAGAATGTTGGAAATAGTGTCTTCAAGTGCTTCATTAGAGAGATCCAAAATGCTTCACAGTGGGAAGTGTCTAAAGCTTCCACTGCAGCTCACTAGGGTGGACTGAGTAGGAAAGGCTATCAAGAGATGCACAAATAGAGGCGGAGCCAACATGGCGGACTAGGCAGACGCTACCTCGGATCCCTCTTACAACAAAGACACGGAAAAACAAGTGACTCGATCACATACATAACAATCTATGAACCCTGAACAACAAACACAGATTTAGAGACGGAGAACGAACTAATACGGGGAAGCAGCGATTGTTTTCAGAGCCTGGAGCCAGCATACCAGTCAGGTATGGCACAAGCACAGAGAGCTGCTCCACCCCCCTGAACTAACCCCGGGAGGGGGACCAGCCGGTTCCGCAGGCGGCGTGGGAAGCAGCCGGTAGGAGAAGTCCCCGGGAGGCAGTGACTGGTCTTGGAACGGGAGAGCACTGTCCCAGCCGGGGAACCGTCCCGCCGGGATTTGGACTGGACGCAGGTACGGCATAAACACGGAGAGCTGCTCCACTCCCCTGAACTAACCCCGGGAGGGGGCCCAGCTGGTTCAGGCAGGCAGCGTGGGACGCAGCCGGTAGGAGAAGTCCCTGGGAGGCAGCGACCGGTATTGGAGCGGGGAGAACAGCGTCCCAGCCGGGACACTCGGTCACGGCACAAGCACGGGGAGCTGCTCCACCCACCTGAACTAACCCCGGGAGGGGGCTCAACCAGTTCTCGGAGGCGGCACGGCAATGCGGCTGGAGGGACGAGAAGTCCCCGGGAGGCAGCGACTGATTTTGGAGTCGAGAGTGCACTGTCCCAGCAGGGGAGCCTTGACGCTGGGCATGGGGCTGGAAGCAGAGGATCTGACTGTGACTCCAGTGGTCCAGACCCCCCGGGGGCAATATCCACACAGCCAGCACACATAGGCGACACGCCCCTCGGGAATCGTAGATATAATAGTCATTCCAAGCAAGACAAGCAACTCTGGCTATATTCTGAGGTGCTACTCTCCTATCTCTCTGTTCCCTCCCCCACCCTCCCCAGGCGGCTTCATTAACATCCGAATAGCCTGAGCCAGAGGGAGAACTCTGATAGGGATCTGACTGCATTTATTTTAGCGAATTTTCTGGAAAAACTAGTTTCCCAGTGATGGCTCGGAGACAACAATCCATATCAAACCACTTAAAGAAGCAGACCATGACAGCTTCTCCAACCCCCCAAACAAAACAATCAAAATCTTTACAAAATGAAGATACAATCCTGGAATTATCAGATACAGAATATAAAAAACTAATTCACAGAATGCTTCAAGACATCACAAATGAAATAAGGCAAACCACAGAAAAAGCCAAGGAACACACTGATAAAACTGTTGAAGAACTCAAAAAGATTATTCAAGAACATAGTGGAAAAATTAATAAGTTGCAAGAATCCATAGAGAGACAGCATTCAGAAATCCAAAAGATTAACAATAAAATTACAGAATTAGACAATGCAATAGGAAGTCAGAGGAGCAGACTCGAGCAATTAGAATGCAGACTGGGACATCTGGAGGACCAGGGAATCAACACCAACATAGCTGAAAAAAAATCAGATAAAAGAATTTAAAAAAATGAAGAAACCCTAAGAATCATGTGGGACTCTATCAAGAAGGATAACCTGCAGGTGATTGGAGTCCCAGAACAGGGAGGGGGGACAGAAAACACAGAGAAAATAGTTGAAGAACTCCTGACACAAAACTTCCCTGACATCATGAAAGACGAAAGGATATCTATCCAAGATGCTCATCGAACCCCATTTAAGACTGATCCAAAAAGAAAAACACCAAGACATATTATAATCAAACTTGCCAAAACCAAAGATAAACAGAAAATTTTAAAAGCAGCCAGGGAGAAAAGAAAGGTTTCCTTCAAGGGAGAATCAATAAGTTCAGACTACTCAGCAGAAACCATGCAGGCAAGAAGGAAATGGGACGACATATACAGAACACTGAAGGAGAAAAACTGCCAGCCAAGGATCATATATCCAGCAAAACTCTCTCTGAAATATGAAGGCAAAATTAAGATATTTACAGATAAACACAAGTTTAGAGAATTTGCAAAAACCAAACCAAAGCTACAGGAAATACTAAAGGATATTGTTTGGTCAGAAAACCAATAATATCAGATATCAGCACAACACAAGGTCATAAAACAGAACGTCCTGATATCAACTCAAATAGGGAAATCACAAAAACAAACAAATTAAGATTAATTAAAAAAAAATACACATAACAGGGAATGATGGAAGTCAATAGGTAAAAGATCACAATAATCAAAAAGAGGGACTAAATACAGGAGGCATTGAACTGCCATATGGAGAGTGATACAAGGCGATATAGAACAATACAAGTTAGGTTTTTACTTAGAAATATAGGGGTAAATAATAAGGTAACCACAAAAAGGTATAACAACTCTATAACTCAAGATAAAAGCCAAGAAAAACGTAATGACTCAACTAACATAAAGTCAAACACTATGAAAATGAGGATCTCACAATTTACTAAGAAAAACACCTCAGCACAAAAAAGTATGTGGAAAAATGAAATTGTCAACAACACACATAAAAAGGCATCAAAATGACAGCACTAAAAACTTATTTATCTATAATTACCCTGAATGTAAATGGACTAAATGCACCAATAAAGAGACAGAGAGTCACAGACTGGCTAAAGAAACACGATCCATCTATATGCTGCCTACAAGAGACACACCTTAGACTTAGAGACACAAACTAAAACTCAAAGGATGGAAAAAAATATATCAAGCAAACAATAAGCAAAAAAGAAGAGGAGTAGCAATATTAATTTCTGACAAAATAGACTTTAGACTTAAATCCACCACAAAGGATAAAGAAGGACACTATATAATGATAAAAGGGACAATTGATCAGGAAGACATAACCATATTAAATATTTATGCACCCAATGACAGGGCTGCAAGATACATAAATCAAATTTTAACAGAATTGAAAAGTGAGATAGATACCTCCACAATTATAGTAGGAGACTTCAACACACCACTTTCGGAGAAGGACAGGACATCCAGTAAGAAGCTCAATAGAGAGACGGAAGATCTAATTACAACAATCAACCAACTTGACCTCATTGACTTGTACAGAACTCTCCACCCAACTGCTGAAAAGTATACTTTTTTTCTAGTGCACATGGAACATTCTCTAGAATAGACCACATATTAGGTCATAAAACAAACCTTTGCAGAGTCCAAAACATCGAAATATTACAAAGCATCTTCTCAGACCACAAGGCAATAAAACTAGAGATCAATAACAGAAAAACTAGGGAAAAGAAATCAAATACTTGGAAAATGAACAATACCCTCCTGAAAAAAGATTGGGTTATAGAAGACATCAAGGAGGGACTAAGGAAATTCATAGAAAGCAACGAGAATGAGAATACTTCCTATCAAAACCTCTGGGACACAGCAAAAGCTGTGCTCAGAGGCCAATTTATATTGATAAATGCACACATACAAAAAGAAGAAAGAGCCAAAATCAGAGAACTGTCCCCACAACTTGAACAAATAGAAAGTGAGCAACAAAAGAATCCATCAGGCACCAGAAGAAAACAAATAATAAAAATTAGAGCTGAACTAAATGAATTAGAGAACAGAAAAACAATTGAAAGAATTAACAAAGCCAAAAGCTGGTTCTTTGAAAAAATTAACAAAATTGATAAACCATTGGCTAGACTGACTAAAGAAATACGGGAAAGGAAACAAATAACCCGAATAAGAAACGAGAAGGACCACATCACAACAGAACCAAATGAAATTAAAAGAATCATTTCAGATTATTATGAAAAATTGTACTCTAACAAATTTGAAAACCTAGAAGAAATGGATGAATTCCTGGAAAAACACTACCTACCTAAACTAACACATTCAGAAGTGGAACAACTAAATAGACCCATAACAAAAAAAGAGATTGAAACGGTAATCAAAAAACTCCCAACAAAAAAAAGCCCTGGCCCAGATGGCTTCACTGCAGAGTTCTACCAAACTTTCAGAGAAGAGTTAACACCACTACTTCTGAAGGTATTCCAAAGCATAGAAAATGGTGGAATACTACCCAATTCATTCTATGAAGCCACCATCTCCCTGATACCAAAACCAGGTAAAGACATTACAAAAAAAAGAAAATTATAGACCTATATCCCTCATGAACATAGATGCAAAAATCCTCAACAAAATTCTAGCCAATAGAATCCAACAACACATCAAAAAAATAATTCACCCTGATCAAGTGGGATTTATACCAGGTATGCAAGGCTGGTTTAATATCAGAAAAACCATTAATGTAATCCATCACATAAATAAAACAAAAGGCAAAAACCACATGATCTTATCAATTGATGCAGAAAAGGCATTTGACAAAGTCCAACACCCATTTATGATAAAAACTCTTGCCAAAATAGGAATTGAAGGAAAATTCCTCAACATATTTATGCAAAGCCAACAGCCAATATCACTCTAAATGGAGAGAACCTGAAAGCATTTCTCTTGAGAACGGGAACCAGACAAGGATGCCCTTTATCACTGCTCTTATTCAACATCATGCTAGAAGTCCTAGCCCGGGCAATTAGGCTAGACAAAGAAATAAAAGGCATCCGGATTGGCAAGGAGGAAGTAAAATTATCTCTATTTGCAGATGACATGATTATATACACAGAAAACCCTAAGGAATCCTCCAGAAAACTACTGAAACTAATAGAAGAGTCTGGCAGAGTCTCAGGTTATAAGATAAACATACAAAAATCACTTGGATTCCTCTATATCAACAAAAAGAACACCGAAGAGGAAATAACCAAATCAATACCATTCACAGTAGCCCCCAAGAAGATACTTAGGAATAAATCTTACCAAGGATGTAAAAGACCTATACAAAGAAAACTACAAAGCTCTACTACAAGAAATTCAAAAGGACATACTTAAGTGGAAAAACATACCTTGCTCATGGATAGGAAGACTTAACATAGTAAAAATGTCTATTCTACCAAAAGCCATCTATACATTTAATGCACTTCCGATCCAAATTCCAATGTCATATTTTAAGGGGATAGAGAAACAAATCACCAATTTTATATGGAAGGGAAAGAAGCCCCGGATAAGCAAAGCATTACTGAAAAAGAAGAAGAAAGTGGGAGGCCTCACTCTACCTGATTTCAGAACCTATTATACAGCCACAGTAGTCAAAACAGCCTGGGACTGGTACAACAACAGGCACATAGACCAATGGAACAGAATTGAGAACCCAGACATAGATCCATCCACATATGAGCAGCTGATATTTGACAAAGGACCAGTGTCAATTAATTGGGGAAAAGATAGCCTTTTTAACAAATGGTGCTGGCATAACTAGATATCCATTTGCAAAAAAAAAAAGAAACAGGACCCATACCTTACACCATGCACAAAAACTAACTCCAAGTGGATCAAAGACCTAAACATAAAGACTAAAACGATAAAGATCATGGAAGAAAAAATAGGGACAACCCTAGGAGCCCTAATACAAGGCATAAACAGAATACAAAACATTACCAAAAATGATGAAGAGAAACCTGATAACTGGGAGCTCCTAAAAATCAAAACCTATGCTCATCTAAAGACTTCACCAAAAGAGTAAAAAGACTACCTACAGACTGGGAAAGAATTTTCAGCTATGACATCTCTGACCAGCGCCTGATCTCTAAAATCTACATGATTCTGTCAAAACTCAACCACAAAAAGACAAACAACCCAATCAAAAAGTGGGCAAAGGATATGAACACACATTTCACTAAAGAAGATATTCAGGCAGCCAACAGATACATGAGAAAATGCTCTCGATCATTAGCCATTAGAGAAATGCAAATTAAAACTACGATGAGATTCCATCTCACACCAGCAAGGCTGGCATTAATCCAAAAAAACACAAAATAATAAATGTTGGAGAGGCTACGGAGAGATTGGAACTCTTATACACTGCTGGTGGGAATGTAAAATGGTACAACCACTTTGGAAATCTATCTGGCGTTATCTTAAACAGTTAGAAATAGAACTACCATACAACCCAGAAATCCCACTCCTCGGAATATACCCTAGAGATACAAGAGCCTTCACACAAACAGATATATGCACACCCATGTTTATTGCAGCTCTGTTTACAATAGCAAAAAGTTGGAAGCAACCAAGGTGTCCATCTACGGATGAATGGGTAAATAAATTGTGGTATATTCACACAATGGAATACTACGCATCGATAAAGAACAGTGACGAATCTCTGAAACATTTCATAACATGGAGAAACCTGGAAGGCATTATGCTGAGCGAAATTAGTCAGAGGCAAAAGGACAAATATTGTATAAGACCACTATTATAAGATCTTGAGAAATAGTAAACCGGAGAAGAACACATACTTTTGTGGTTATGAGGGGGGGAGGGAGGGAGGGTGGGAGAGG
Organism: Elephas maximus indicus; assembly: GCF_024166365.1. Taxonomy (NCBI): domain Eukaryota; kingdom Metazoa; phylum Chordata; class Mammalia; order Proboscidea; family Elephantidae; genus Elephas; species Elephas maximus. The sequence continues at coordinate 82,774,297 of NC_064836.1, read as the reverse complement.
GTTTTTTTATTGATTAATCAGTAGATAAGAACTGCTTTAGGTGAACGGAAAGACAACACTCAATACATGGAAGGTCAGCTCAATTGGACTGGACCAAAAGCAAAGAAGTTTCCGGGATAAAATGAATGCTTCAAAGGTCAGCAGAGCAAGGGCGGGGGTCTGGGGAACATGGTGTGAGGGGACTTCTAAGTCAATTGGCAAAATAATTCTATTATGAAATCATTCTGCATCCCACTTTGAAATGTGGCGTCTGGGGTCTTAAATGCTAACAAGCAGCCATCTAAGATGCATCAATTGGTCTCAACCCACCTGGAGCAAAGGAAAATGAAGAACACCAAGGTCACACGACAATTAAGAGCCCAAGAGACAGAAAGGGCCACATGAACTAGAGACCTACATCATCCTGAGACCAGAAGAACTAGTTGGTGCCCGGCCACAATCGATGACTGCCCTGACAGGGAGCACAACAGAGAACCCCTGAGGGAGCAGGAGATTAGTGGGATGCAGACCTCAAATTCTGATAAAAAGACCAAACTTAATGGTCTGACTGAGACTAGAGGAATCCCGGTGGTCACGGTCCCCAGACCTTCTGTTGGCACAGGACAGGAACCATCCCCGAAGAAACTCATCAGACATGAAAGGGGCTGGTCAGCGGGTGGGAGAGAGACGCTGATGAAGAGTGAGCTAATTATATCAGGTGGACACTTGAGATTGTGTTGGTAACTCTTGTCTGGAGGGGGGATGGGAGGATAGAGAGAGAGGGAAGCTGGCAAAATTGTCACGAAAGGAGAGACTGAAAGGGCTGACTCAAGAGGGGGAGAGCAAGTGGGAGTAGGGAGTGAGGTGTATGTAAACTTATATGTGACAGACTGATTGGATTTGTAAACGTTCACTTGAAGCTTAATAAAAGTTAATAAAAAAAAAAAAAAGAGATGCACAAATAGGCCTGACATCATAGACCTTTGGAGGGATTTCAGTTAGCAAGCAGACACAGTGCAGCTAACTAAACACAGAAGACTCATCAACACATGGGCCTTAAAAACTCCTTGCAGAACAAGAGAAAGTAAATATGTTTATTATCCTACTAATGAGTCAATGTCCTATTGGGTTGCTATGAGTGGGAATCGACTCGACGGCAGTGGTGGTGAATGAGTCAAAATTAGGGATCGCTTGTGAAAACCAGAAACGAAAGACATTTAAAAAATGTTTTAGCAACCTGAAAAGGATGTATATAAGTCTGACCTCTGTCAGGAACTGGAAGAGAAACTGCAAGAGGTGGCCAACTGCCTCCGTGAACAGCTGCCTGGCTTACCGTTGGTGCCTGGTTACCATTACTAAATGATTTGATCAAAGGTTCTACAGAGAAATCTTGGATGAAAAAGGGAAATATGTGGACCAGAACTTCAAATTTCCATAGAATCCAGACTTTCTGGAGCCATGAAGGCTGGATAGTCCCCTGAAACTATTATCCTGAAGAAATCTTTAAACCTTAAACCAAAACTATCCCCTGAAATCATTTTTTAATCTAACAATGGTTTAGTTTAATTAGAAAAGAATGTCTGCCTTCAGCACTGCGTTCTATTAAAGAATTATCTATACGGGATCAAATTGAAAACAGCAACTCAAAAGTTTAGATGAGAAGCTTACTACCATACAAATTTTCAGAGAGATTGCAATAACTTATACCAATAGTGCACACGAGTGCTCATTTCCTCACACTTCTGCCAGAATTTATGAGATTAATCATTCTACTCTTTACTAAGTGTCATGGATTGAACTATGTACCCCCAAAAATGTGTGTATCAATTGGGCTGAGCCATAATTCTTGGTATTGTGTGATTTTTCTATATGTTATAAATTCTGTCTCTCTGATGTTAATGAGGGAGGATGGGTGCCAGTTGTGTTAGTGAGGCAGGACTGGATTGTGTCTTCAGGCAATCTCTTGAGATATAATAGAAAGAAACAAGCAGACAGGGGGACTTCATACCACCAAGAAAGTAGTGCTGGAAGCAGAGTGCATCCTTTGGACCTGGGGTCCCTGTACCTGAGAAACTCCTCAACCAGGGGAAGATTGAGGACAAGGACCTTCCTCCAGAGCCGACAGAGAACGAAAGCCTTCCTCTGGAGCTGATTCCCTGAATTGGACTTTACCCTTCTTTACTGTGAGGAAACAAATTTCTCTTTGTTAAAGCCACCCACTTGTGGTATTTCTGTTATGGCAGCACTAAATGACTAAAACAGAACTTGGTACCGGGAGAGGGAAGTTGCTCTAACAGATACCTAAAATGTGGAAGTGGTTTTGAAACTGTGAGTGGATAGAGAAGCGACAGCAACAGAGGTCTAGTGCAGCAGAGAAGTGGCAGCAGCAGAACTAGGAGACCAACGTGAGATGGCGCTGGAGCTGACCCACAGAGAGAGCTGAGTGCCTGTGTACAGGAGGCTTCCTGGAGGAGGACAGTGCTCCAGACACTTATCAGTGGAGCTACTGAGCTTTGGAACACTTGCATCAGCAGGATAGATGCAGGCGTGAGGCCCCAGAGCCAACAGGCCAAGAAACCAGGAAACAGAAGCTAAAGAGACAAGAAACACAAGAAGCTGAGCTGCCTCAGTCTCAAAAGGTATGGCCATGACCTCAGGGGTTTCAAAGGGTGAGCCATGGCCTCTGGTGTTTCTAAGGGTGGAGTTGCCACTCCGGTGGAGAATGGTGCTCCTAAAGCAGAGGGAGTAGAGTTGCTGTCCCAGTGGGCCTAGAAGGTAGAGCTGAAGCCCAGGGCCAAGGGACCTCCACTCAGAATCTGGAGAGTGTGGCCAATACCTAGAGTCTGGAGGACAGGACCATTGTATAAATTGTCTCAGAGAACAGAGGACTATTTTCAAAGCCTTGAAGACTAGTGTAATGTGTTCTGCTGACTCGGTTGGTGCCTGTTTTCTTCCCTTCTTTTCTTACACTTTCTCCTATTTGTAATGGAAATGTCTAGCTTGTGCCTGTGCTGCCATTGTACCTTTGGGAGCAAATAATTTGTATTCTACATTTCACAGATGAAGAGGAATTTTTAGATTTTGGACTTGGAGTTAAGACTTTTGCTATGATATGAGGGGGTGAATATGTTCTGCATGTTGCAAGGATGTGGTTTTTGGGGGGCCAAAGAGTGGAATGTCATGGATTGAATTATGCCGCCCCAAAAATGTGTGTATCAATTAGGCTGAGCCATGATTCCCAGTATTGTGTGATTTTCCTGTATGTTGTAAATCCTGCCTCTATGAGGTTAATGAGGGAGGATGGGCGGCAGTTGTGTTAGTGAGGCAGGACTGAACATACAAGACTGGATTGTGTCTTGAGGCAATCTCTTGAGATATAGAAGAAAGAAGGAAGCAGAGAGGCAGGGTGACCTCACACCACCAAGAAAGCAATGCTGGGAACAGAGTTTCAATCAGACATCCTAGTGAAAGATGTCAAAAACCTCTTCTTGCTCTTTCATTTTTGTTAATGTCATGATAGTATTTGCTTGGGAAGCTCCTTCCCGCAGGAATATTATAGTTAATTTTTCATTCTGCCTTTTGACTTTCCCCAGCAGTCACATTTTTTAAATTAATTCAGGTCATAACGCCTCTGTTCTGTTAAGGTTAATTTTTGAGTCATCCCTTAATTATCTGATGTCTTCAAGTAATTTCTTTCAGGAATGCCACCTAGGAAGCTTATGTTTTCACTCTAAACTCTTAAAAGTTTGACTGAAAATGTATTTCATTTGCTTTCATATATGGAACAAGCATTTGTTTAAGTATTAAATTTTTGAGTCACATCCTTTACTTGTGAAGGTCCATAATGACTTATATTTTGTTTTGGCCTGGAGACATATGGGATTTTTTAACTTGTTAATTGGAAAAAATGACCATAATGTTTCTAAGGGTGAATTTATTTTAAATAATTTTACCTTGTCCTCAATCCTTATTTTGTAAAGCACTGAATTTTTTTCAATTATTTTCTTAATTATATATTTTGAAGCACTTCAATTACTCTATCTTTCTTAGAACATCTAAATATCTTTTTTTAACAATGATTAAAAAAAATAAGGTTCCTTTTGTGTGCTGTCGAGTCAATTCCAACTCATAGCAACCCTGTAGGGTTTTGAATTGCCCCATAGGGTTTCCAAGGAGCAGCTGGTGGATTCAAACTGCTGAATTTTTGGTTAGCAGCCTAAGCTCTTAACCATTCCAGCACGAGGGCTCCAAAACAATAAATAAATAAGGTATTTGTAAGTATATAATTAAAAATCAACTAGAATGAAAAGGCATACATTAAAAATCAGCAATTCCTAGCTCCTCATACTTTTACTCTCACTTAACTCTTTTAGCTATAAGGTCTATTTTTTACCTCCATAAGTTTAGGATCCAAGTAAAATGGAATCCTTCTCAACTTCAATCTTTTCTCCGTTTATCATGATGTTGCTTATAGGTCCAGTTGTTAGAACTTTAGTTTATGTTGAGGTGTAATCCATACTGAAGGCTGAAGTCTTTGATCTTCACCAAGTCCTTCAAGCCCTCATCACTTTCAGCGAGTAAGGTTGTATCATCTGCATATCTCAGATTATTGATGAGTCTTCCTCCAATCCTGGAACCATGCTCTTCTTCATGTGGTCCAGCTTCTCAGATTATTTGCAAAGCATACAGATTGAATAAGTGTGGTGAAAAGATACAACTCTGACGATCATCTTTCCTGATTTTAGCCATTCAAATGACTGCCTATTGGTCTATGTGCAAGTTTCTCATGAGCACAGTTAAGTGTTCTAGAATTCCTATTCTTCAAAATGTTAACCATACTTGTTATGATCCACACAGTTGAATGCCTTCGCACAGTCAATAAAGCAAAGGTAACCTCTTTCTGGTATTCTCTGCTTTCAGCCAAGATCTATCTGACAGCAATGATATCCCCCTTTCCTGGTTTTCTTCTGAATTCCACTTGAAATTTTGGTTGTTCCCTGTCAATGTACTGCTGCAAATGTTTTTTAATTATCTTCAGCAAAAATTTACTTGAGTGTGATATTAATGACATTATTCTATAATTTCTGCATTCCTTTGGATTGCCTTTCTTTGGAATGGGTACAAATATGGATCTCTTCCAGTCTATTGGCCAGGTAGCTGTCTTCCAAATTTCTTGGCATAGAGGAGTGAGAACCTCCAGAACTGCATCTGTTTATTGAAACACATTAACTGGTATTCTATCAGTCCCTGAAGCCTTGTTTTTCACCAATGCCTTCAGTGTAGCTTGGACCTCTTCCCAGTACCACTGGTTCTTTGTCATATGCTGCCTCTTGAAATGGCTGGGCTTTGATCAATTCTTTTTGTTACAGTGACTCTGTATTCCTTCCATCTCCTTCTGATGCTTCCTGTGTTGTTCAATATTCTGTCCATAGAATCCACCAATTCAAGGCTTGAATTTTTTCTTCAGTTCTTTCAGTTTGAGAAATGCTGAGCATCTTCTTCCCTTTTGATTTCTAACTCCAGGTCTTTGCACATTTCAACATAATACTTTGTTTCTCCAGTCGCATTTGGAAACCTTCACTTCAGCTCATTTACTTCATCATTTCTTCTATTTGCTTTAATGACTCTATGTCCAAGGGCAAATTTCAGTCTCTGCTGAAATCCATTTTGGTCTTTACTTTCTTTTCTGTCTTTTTAATGACCTTTTGCTTTCTTCAACATGATGTTCTTGATGTAATTCCACATATTGTCTGGTCTTCTGTCATTAGTGTTTAATTAGCATCAAATCTATTTTTAAGATTGTCTCTAAATTCAGGTGGGATATGCTCAAGGTTGTAGTTTGACTGTCCTGGACTTGTTCTAATTTTCTTCAGCTTCAACTTGAACTTGCATGTGAGCAAGTTTGGCAGTCGGACCCTGTTTTTCTTCTGACTGATGAAATTGAGCTTCTCATCTTCTCTATCCACAGATGTAGTCGACTTGATTTCTGTTTATTTCATCCGGGAAGATTTATGCGTATAGTTGCCGTTTATGTTGTTGAAACATGTATTTCCAATGAATAGTTCATTGGTCTTGAAGAATTGTACTATGTGATCTCCATGTTATTTCTACCACTAAAGCCATATTTTCAACTACTCATCCTCCTTCTTTGTTTCCAAATTTCAGATTCCAGTCACCAGGAACTATCAATGCATCCTGACTGCATGTTTGATCAATTTCAGAATGCAGAAGCCAGTAAAAGTCTTTGGTTTCTTCATCTTTGGCATAAGTGGCTGTTGCATAAATTTGAATACTAGTCGTATTGACTGGTCTTCCTTGTAGGTATGTGGATATCATCCTATCACTGACAGCGTTGTACTTCAGGTTCGATCTTGAAATGTTATTTTTGACAATGAATGTGATGCTGTTTGTCTTCAGTCTGTCATTCCTGGCACAGTAGACCATGAAACTGTCCAGTTCAAGATGGCCAACACCAGTCCATTTCAGTTCACTAATGTCCAGGATATCTACCTCCAAGTGTTCCATTTCATTTTTGATGACTTCCAGTTTTCCTAGATTCATACTTTGTACAGTCCACATTCTGATTATTAATGGATGTTTGCAGCTGTTACTCCTCATTTTGAGTCATGCCACATCAGCAAATGAAGGTCCTGAAAGCTTTACTCCATCCGTGTCATTAAGGACGACTCTACTCTGAGGAGGCTGCTCTTACCCAGTCCTCTTTTGAGTGCTTCCCTTGAAAAGACTGCCATTGATTAAATCTTTTAAAGAACCCACCATTTACAGAACAATGAATTAAACCAAAACAAAAGTGAACAAACAGACAAAAACTTAAATTTCTTGTCCTTGTCATATCTCTTCATTATCCAGGATACCAAGGGCTTCCTGGGACAATATCTTAATCCAAGGGAATTCTACAATAATATGTTCACCTGAGTCTATCTGTTCATGTGCAGATTCTGTTTAACAGATGAGGAAAATAGAAAATGATATAGAAACACATGCTATGCAGGAGGACAGACTTGGCTCTAATCCTCATATGAAATATTATTTTTTCAAAGAATCTCCCCTTATAACTTGTGGCAAATAGTCTCATTTCTATAGAAGCTTGATTTATGGAAGTGAATGATGGATGGCTATATCATTTTTTTTTACCTTGCATTATTTTGTTTATAAAATAAAATCCAATCCTTTCAGAAATGGATCAGAGGATATATGTACAATTTTAAATATCAATTAATATTTGCTAATAATAATAATTTTTTTTAAGGACTATTTGTTAAGGTGGAAATCTTTATTTTTATTTTCTTGCTCACCATTAGTGTACAGGCTTGAAAAATAACATACCTACCCCAAGAAGGCTAAGAGGTGTATTTGTAATGTTTGTAAAACATATGAAGAGTAGTGTTTGTTTGCATTGATAAGTAAGAGGTTTTTAGTCACCCTGGTTACTCTTTTTATTTAACAGAAGAATTTAGACAAACCACTCTGCCACTCTGAACTTCAGATTCTTCTGTGAAATGGCGATAATGTCTTTCTCATAACGCTGATATTAGGATCAAATAAAATAAAACATGCATACTAATAATACCAAGTTCTATGCTAGAAAGTTAAAGTAGTTTATTTCATGTACTTCTTACAGCAATTTATGAAATTATTATTGTCTTCATTTTGCAGATCCTGAGATTCAGGATGATTAAAAGAATTATTGCAAGTTGTGCCCAGAGTCAGAGATGAAACTCAGCCCTTCTGACTCAAGAGTCAGAGATGAAACTCAGCTCTTCTGACTCAAGAGTCAGAGAAGAAACTCAGCCCTTTTGACTCTTCAGAGATGAAATTCAGCCCTTCTGACTCAAGATCCCATCCTCTTTCCATCAAGCGCAATAGCATCTTTTGTGTTAAGAAAAGAAAAAGGAAATTATACACACACACACACATCCTTGGAGATAATTCATAACCCAAAAACTCAAGCTGAAATGTCTAATGCTATGACATACAAATTAATGTCTACCTGCAATGAGTGTAACTTTGCTTGGAAATGGGAATAGACTGAATAGTGACTTGAAATCCTTCACAAACCTAAGAACCTGATTTTGTTTTGTTTTTTGAGATCTAACCCTGCTTTTCTTCATCTACTGTTGAGACCTGCAAGGTTCTCCTTAATGAAGCCAAGAGCAGTACCTGTTGCCAAAGTTATCTTGCATTTGTTCCTAATGCAGGTGGTTGAAGCTTGCGTTATGCTGAAACAAAACAGCAGTTTATGTGTTGGAAACCTCCCGTGTCTGTCAAAGCAAGTTGACACCACATCAACAGCAAGCTGCTTCAATTGTCACAGTGAATTCCCTAGCTATTTGCAAACTGTTTGGAAGTATGAAAGGGGGAAGCATAAACAATTCACCAAATTAACAAACTGTTTCAGCATTTTGGAATAGAGTTATTATGCTTTTAAGTCATGTGTCTTCTAAAATTAAAGCACATGAAAATGCTAAATTTAAGATACCTGGACTCCAAACCGTCAGAAGACTGAAGTTAGGCTTGTTATCCAGGAGTGACTGTTTTATTTCTTCTTCCCATTGCAATGAATTTGTAAAGAAGGTTAAGATCACAGTCATCATTCTGCTATTTAGAAGCTCTCTTGTCCCTCAGGACAATTTGTCCACCAAAAAAAAAAAAAAAAACTACCCATATACCAGTTTACAATCAAAAAGATTTTCCTTTTATTCCCAAACAGAATGGAGGGGACAGCATTCCTGTCCCCACCTGCTGGTACAGTCACCTTGCTTTTGTGTTTCTTGAACATGGTAAACTCTGGGTGGAAAGCAGATAAACTGATTGAGACCAAACAACAGTGGCAAAATTGCCCTTTTTGGACAATTTATTTCTGGCTCCGATGTAGATTCTGCTTCTAAAACAAGGAATTCTAATCTTGGTTTCCTTGATGCTTGAAGTTACCACAATGCCTCAGCTTCTCCATCTCTAAAGCGAAGACTGTGATGTTTTTGTGTCCGCTAATTTGCATAGGAGCAGAAATATAAATATCTTTATGATGTATCCCCTAAATATTTTTAGGAGAAAATGATCATTTTTGTGAAGCACCATCATCATTACTAGAGAGAAGGAGAAAATGAGCTAACCAATTTACATATTTACAGTTTATCTAAATTTAAATAACAAGAAAAGATGTTCTAAAACTGTTAATTATTAAATGTCAGTGCCCTATCAAGTCAGTGGATATCTTTTGGGCATGTGTGTTTGGTTGGGGAAAGAAGCTGTGTGTTGTGTGTGTGTTTTGAGTGTGATTAAGAACTAAAATCATCTGGGAGAATCCATGCAGCAACATCTTCACTATACAGTGGTAGTTCTTTGGTATCCAGGTGTTGCTATCTACTTTACGCCACCAACTTACCCTGTATCCCATGACTTGCAATATTTAGTGCCTTTTTTAAATTATGCCTCTAGCTGCATTTTTGTGTGGCTGGTTTCTAATCTAGGTTACTAAACAAATAAATCATTCTATGATATACACTTGCAGCTTTAAGGTGATGAAGACAAGGGCACAGGCCAGGTTTTATATTCATCTCACATCCTACTCCAACACCTAGTACAATGTATGGTACTCAATAAATGTTTCTTGAAGGGAAATTAAATACTAAATAGAGATGGAGATTGTGATTATGGAAGTGAGGGCTGGTGGCTGCTGCAATTGAGGATGGGGTCCCTGAGTCCCAACTAGGAAAATTGCTTTTGTGTTCATTCAGTTTCTGTTTGTGTGACTGCAGATCGACTGATAAACAATTTAGCAACCTAATGCACTGAAGAGAGATCTTTTTTGCTTGGTTTCCATTAGGCAGAAGCCAAAAACCATGTCGGCTTCCCTGACAGATCTCAATCATGCAGATTTCCAGAACAAAGGATTTGCTACATTGTGCCTTCCTATGGAAACCCTGGTGGCATAGTGGTTAAGTGTTACAGCTGCTAACCAAGAGGTCGGCAGTTCGAATCTGCCAGGTGCTCCTTGGGAACTCTATCGGGCAGTTCTACTCTATCCTATGGGGTCACTATGAGTTGGAATCAACTCGACGGCAGTGGGTTAGTGGATATGACTCCCAAATCTCCAATATTTATCAAAGTATCACATTCAAAATTCCCTCCACCCTGCCACCATTACCTTCTTGTAGTGTTAATCACACTAGCATCTGTCAAGAAAGAATGAAAGAAGGAGGAAGGGAGAGAGAAAGGGAAGGAGAGAGGGAGAGAGAGAAAGAAAGAAAACCAGAAAAAGAGCCCAGGGATGTTAAGCTACATAAAAGTTCTAAACAAAGCAAATATAGTTAATACCATGTCTTATTAATTGAACCCTCCCCCACTGGAGTGATAAAAGGTGATAGGATCTTCAGGACTGAATTCATTTTACACACCACTATTCAAACTAATCTTCCCTGCGGTGCAGGGAACAAATAATTCTGCCAAGGGGAAAACAGGGGCCCAGCTTTCTATTCCCTAACACTCTGGTTCTTGCTGGTCAAAGCAAAAGCCATTAATCTAATACTGTGCACTTATATTCAGAGCCACAGCATTGTAAAGCAATTGGTGGGCTGGCCAAGTGGCTATTAAAAACAAACAGTTTTTCTAGCTTTAGATTCTTCTTGCATAGGCAGAGTAACCACAGAGAAAGCATCACCAAAATTTATTAACTGGGAGGTGGGGCCAAGGTGCCAGAGTAGTCAAACGCTTCCGGTGATCCCTCTTATAACAAAGACTTAAAAAAACAAGTGAATCAATTATATATATGACAAGCTAGTAGCCCTGATCATCCAAGGAAAAGTTAAGAAATTGGACTGAGTGGCAGGGAAAGGAAGAGATGATTCAGAAGCAGTGAGGAGTTGAAGGACCTGACCTGGCGGAAACTGGTGCCCCACGGCCCCAATCCCCTGGCATGACCGCAGCAGGGCTGGCGGTGGAGTTAGGGGTGCGGTTTCCTCAGCGATAGAAAGCGAGTGATGCAGCCCCAATCCTCTGGTGTGACCACAGCAGGGCTGGCGGTAGAGTTAGGGGTGCGGTTTCCGCAGCGATAGAAAGCGAGTGATGCAGCCCCAATCCTCTGGTGTGACCACAGCAGGGCTGGCGGTAGAGTTAGGGGTGCGGTTTCCTCAGCGATAGAAAGCGAGTGATGCAGCCCCAATCCCCTGGCGTGACCGCAGCAGGGCTGGCGGTGGAGTTAGGGGTGCGGTTTCCTCAGCGATAGAAAGCGAGTGATGCAGCCCCAATCCTCTGGTGTGACCGCAGCAGGGCTGGCGGTGGAGTTAGGGGTGTGGTTTCCTCAGCGATAGAAAGCGAGTGATGCAGCCCCAATCCTCTGGTGTGACCACAGCAGGGCTGGCGGTGGAGTTAGGGGTGCGGTTTCCTCAGCGATAGAAAGCGAGTGATGCAGCCCCAATCCTCTGGTGTGACCGCAGCAGGGCTGGCGGTGGAGTTAGGGGTGCGGTTTCCTCAGCGATAGAAAGCGAGTGATGCAGCCCCAATCCTCTGGTGTGACCACAGCAGGGCTGGCGGTGGAGTTAGGGGTGCGGTTTCCTCAGCGATAGAAAGCGAGTGATGCAGCCCCAATCCTCTGGTGTGACCACAGCAGGGCTGGCGGTGGAGTTAGGGGTGCGGTTTCCTCAGCGATAGAAAGCGAGTGATGCAGCCCCAATCCTCTGGTGTGACCACAGCAGGGCTGGCGGTGGAGTTAGGGGTGCGGTTTCCTCAGCGATAGAAAGCGAGTGATGCAGCCCCAATCCTCTGGTGTGACCACAGCAGGGCTGGCGGTGGAGTTAGGGGTGCGGTTTCCTCAGCGATAGAAAGCGAGTGATGCAGCCCCAATCCTCTGGTGTGACCACAGCAGGGCTGGCGGTGGAGTTAGGGGTGCGGTTTCCTCAGCGATAGAAAGCGAGTGATGCAGCCCCAATCCTCTGGTGTGACCACAGCAGGGCTGGCGGTGGAGTTAGGGGTGCGGTTTCCTCAGCGATAGAAAGCGAGTGATGCAGCCCCAATCCTCTGGTGTGACCACAGCAGGGCTGGCGGTGGAGTTAGGGGTGCGGTTTCCTCAGCGATAGAAAGTGAGTGATGCAGCCCCAATCCCCTGGTGTGACCACAGCAGGGCTGGCGGTGGAGTTAGGGGTGCGGTTTCCTCAGCGATAGAAAGCGAGTGATGCAGCCCCAATCCCCTGGTGTGACCACAGCAGGGCTGGCGGTGGAGTTAGGGGTGCGGTTTCCTCAGCGATAGAAAGCGAGTGATGCAGCCCCAATCCCCTGGTGTGACCACAGCAGGGCTGGCGGTGGAGTTAGGGGTGCGGTTTCCTCAGCGATAGAAAGCGAGTGATGCAGCCCCAATCCCCTGGTGTGACCACAGCAGGGCTGGCGGTGGAGTTAGGGGTGCGGTTTCCTCAGCGATAGAAAGCGAGTGATGCAGCCCCAATCCTCTGGTGTGACCACAGCAGGGCTGGCGGTGGAGTTAGGGGTGCGGTTTCCTCAGCGATAGAAAGCGAGTGATGCAGCCCCCATCCCCTGGTGTGACCACAGCAGGGCTGGCGGTGGAGTTAGGGGTGCGGTTTCCTCAGCGATAGAAAGCGAGTGATGCAGCCCCAATCCCCTGGTGTGACCACAGCAGGGCTGGCGGTGGAGTTAGGGGTGCGGTTTCCTCAGCGATAGAAAGCGAGTGATGCAGCCCCAATCCTCTGGTGTGACCACAGCAGGGCTGGCGGTAGAGTTAGGGGTGCGGTTTCCTCAGCGATAGAAAGCGAGTGATGCAGCCCCCATCCCCTGGTGTGACCACAGCAGAGCTGGCGGTGGAGTTAGGGGTGCGGTTTCCTCAGCGATAGAAAGCGAGTGATGCAGCCCCAATCCTCTGGTGTGACCACAGCAGGGCTGGCGGTGGAGTTAGGGGTGCGGTTTCCTCAGCGATAGAAAGCGAGTGATGCAGCCCCCATCCTCTGGTGTGACCACAGCAGGGCTGGCAGCAGCATTCAGGATGCAGTTTCCACAGCCAGAGAGAGGGAGCAGCACAGAGTCTACTCACGTCTCCGGGATCAATGAAGAACAACACTCTTGGCAAAAGGTAAATGCTAGCATCCAATTTACCATGCAGATCAAAAAGCACCCCTTTTGAAAGAACTCTCTCCCATTTATCTGATCCCTCCTACCTCTGCTACCCTCCTCCCCAGCCACCTTCAGTGGCAGTTGAGTTCCCTGGGCCTGAAATAAGTACTACTGCACATCCTGAGCCATTCTCCCAGCCTTGGAGAAAGAACAAATTAACAAATGGGAAAAAAAATAATCTACCATCTCCTCTAAGCTGGGAACTCAGAACAGAAGCAGCTTCTGTCCAGGCACAAGTGGTCTGTGGACTTTGAATGCCTTTCACCACTGCATGGACCAGCGTGGGCCCATTATAGCAGCTTAGGCTCTTGGTGGCACAGTGCAATGGTGTATGTGCCTGAGGTCTGACTTCAACAGTTTCAGCTGTGCAGTGGAGAAGTGGGTTATTGACATTTGAGACCGCTCTGCCTATTTAGCAGGGTTCTCACCTACCCACATCAGGAGCCTGAGGAATAGTAGCTCCACCCATGCCACATAGCCATCCACGACAGGGGTCCAAGGATAAGTGGTGCCTCCAGTCCTTACAGCCAAAAGCATTGAGTGCCATGGTCTGGCTGCAGACACCACCCACCTGTGCACTCTAGGGAACAGGGACACTCTTTCCTCACAGACACTTGGGGAATGGTTGTTAGCCCTTTGCCTTGCTCAGAGCATGACCCCCTGCTGGAACCAGACATCTGTGCCTACACCAATCACCCCTGCTCCTCTAAGACACTGGTGACCAACTCCCTGGACACCTGAAATGAAACCACATGAGAAAAGTTAATGGACTCCTAGGCTCATATACCTGGTAACAGATCTAGCCATTTGGTGGCAGGGGGTTAGAGCTTCAAAGGCACCAATAATCAAGCCAGCTCACTCAAGCAACCTATTTGGGCAAATCGAAACAAAGCTAGGACACAGTAAGCAAACTTAAATTAAATTAATGCAATAATGAATAGATGGCTGGAGACAACTTTCCTTTTATCTCTTGATAAAAGGTAGTGCAGGCCACACCCCAGAGGAACTTCCTTTACACTGGATCAGGGAGGAGACCTCTTTAAGGGTGGTGTTACAATCCCACCCTAATTCTCTTAACATAAAATCACATTCACAAAATACAGGACAACAACACAATACAGGGAATCATGGCCTAACCAAGTTGACACATAGTTTTGGGAGGACACAATTGAATCCATGACAACCATGCAAGGTAGATCCCAAAGAAAGTCACCGAGATATATTTTAATCAAACTTGCCAAAACCAAAGATGAAGAGAGAAATTTAAGAGCAGCTAGAGAAAATGAAAAGTCACCTGCAAAAGAGTAAACAAGAATAAGCTGGGACTACTCAGCAGAAACCATGCAGGCTAGAAGACAATGGGATGACATATATAAAGCCTTGAAGGAAAAAAACAATTGCCAGCCAAGAATCACATATCCGGCAAAACTGTCTCTCAAATATGAAGGCAAAATTAGGACATTTCCAGATAAGCAGAGGTTTAGAATTAGGACATTTCCAGATAAGCAGAGGTTTAGGGAACTTGCAAAAAAAAAAAAAAAAAAAGCAAACCAAAACTAAAAGAAATACTAAAAAGAGTCCTCTGGTTAGAAAATCAATAACATCAGATATCAACCTGAGACTAGAACACAAGACAGAGCAACCTAATATCAACCCAAATAGAGAAATCACAAACCTAAATCAAAATTTTAAAGAATGCTCAAAACATAGCAACAGCAATGTCATTATGTAAAAGATAACAACATTAAATCTGTAAAGAGGGATTAAAAAATGTAGTCATAAATCTTTCATATGGAGAGGAAGTAAAGGGGGTATAAAGAGATAAAAGTTTGGTTTAAACTTAGATAAATAGAGGTACATAATAAGGCAACCACAAAGGAAATTAACAATCCTACACATCAAAATAAAATACAAGAAAAACATAAACACTCAGCAAAAACAAATCAGCAACAATGAAAAAGATGAAAAGACAATATATATAAAAAAAATTGCTCAGCACAAAAAATTAAGTTGAAAAAAGAAACTGTCAACAACATACACAAAAAGACATCAAAATGACAGCACTAAACCCGTACCTATCCATAATTATGCTGAATGTAAATGGACTAAATTCACAAATAAAGAGACAGAGAGTGGCAGAATGGATAAAAAAACCATGATCGATTCATATGCTGCCTACAAGAGACCCACCTTAGACTTAAGGACACAAACAAACTAAAACTCAGAGGATGAAAAATATATATCAAGCAAACAACAATCAAAAAAGAGCAGGAGGGGCAACATTAATCTCTGACAAAATAAACTTTAAAGCTAAATCCATCATAAAGGATAGGAATGATGCTATATAATGATTAAAGGGACAATATGCCAGGAGGATATAACCATATTAAATATTTATGCACCCAATGATAGGGCTTCGAGATACATAAAACAAACTCTAACAGCATTGAAAAGTGAGATGGGCAGCTCCACAATAATAGTTGGAGACATCAACACACCACTTTCGGTGAAGGACAGGACATCCAGAAAGAAGCTCAACAAAGACATGGAAGATCTAAATAGTTGACCTCATAGACATATACAGAAAACCCTACCCAGCAGCAGCCAAGTATACTTTGTTTTCCAATTCACATGGGACATTCTCTAGTTAGACCACATATTAGATCATAAAGCAAGCCTTAAAAGAATCCAAAACATCAAAATATTACAAAGCATCTTGTCTGACCATAAAACCACAAGAGTAGAAAACAATAACAGAAAAAGCAGGGAAAAGAAATCAAACACTTGGAAACTAAACAATACCCTTCTCAAAAACAAATAGGTTATAGGGATATTAAGGATGGAATAAAGGATTTCATAGAATCCAATGAGAATGAAAACACTTTCTATCAGAACTTTTGACACAGCTAAAGCACTGCTCAGAGGTCAATTTATGGCAATAAAGGCATACATCCAAAGAGAGGCAAGTGCCAAAATGAAAGAATTATCCCTACAGCTTGAGCAAATAGAAAGAGAGCAACAAAAGAAACCCTCAGGCACCAGAAGAAAGCAAATAATAAAAATTAGGGCAGAGTTAAATGACATAGATAAAACAAAAACAATTCAAATAGTTAACAAGATGAAAACCAGTTGCTTTGAAAAGCTCAACAAAATCAATAAATCACTGGCCAAACTGACAAAAGAAAAACAGGAGAGGAAGCAAATAACCCGAATGAGAAATGAGGTGGGTGATATCACAACAAACCCAAGTGAAATTAAAAGAATCATAGCACATTACTATGAAAAATTGCACTCTATCAAAATTTAAAACCTAGAAGAAATGGACAAATTTCTAAAAAACACACTATCTACCTCAACTAACACAAACAGAGGTAGAGCAACTAAATAGACCCATAACAAAAGAAGAGATTGAAATGGTAATCAAAAAACTTCCAACAACAACAAAAACCCTGGCCCAGATGACTTAACCTCAGAGTTCTACCAAACTTTCAGAGAAGAGTTAACAGCAGTACTACTAAAGGTATTTCAGAGTATAGAAAAGGACCAAAGACCCCCAAATTCATTCTATGAAGCCAGCATACCCCTGATACCAAAACCAGGTAAAGACACTACAAAAAAAGAAAATTGTAAACCTATATCCCTCATGAATTTAGATGCAAAAATCCTCAACAAAATTCTAGCCAACAGAATTCAACGAAGTATCAAAAAAATAATTCACCAGGACAAAGTGGGATTCATACCAGGTATGCAGGGATGGTTCAACATCAGAAATACAATTAATGTACTCCATCATATACATATAAAGAAAACAAAAGACAAGAACCACATGATTTTACCAGTTGATGCAGAAAAGGCATTTGACAAAGTACAACACCCATTCATGATAAAAAATATGTCAGCACAATAGGAAGAGAAGGAAAATTCCTCAACATAATACATTTATACAAATCCAACAGCCAACATCATTCTAAATGGAGAGATCCTGAAAGCATTTCTCCTGAGAATGCGACCAGACAAGGATGCCCTTTATCACCACTCTTATTCAACATTGTGCTGGAGCTCGTAACCACAGCAATTAGGCTAGATAAAGAAATAAAGGGCATCCAGATTGGCAAGGAAGAAGTAAAAGTATCTGTATTTGCAGATGACATGATCTTATACACAGAAAACCCTAAGGAATCCTCCAGAAAACTACTGAAACTAATAGAAGAGTTCAGCAGAGTAACAGGATACAAGATAAACACACAAAAATCAGTTAGATTCCTCTACATCAACAAAAAGAACATGGAAGAGGAAATCACCAAATCAATACCATTTACAGTAGCCCCCAAGAAGATAAAATACTTAGGAATAAATCTTACCAGAGATGTAAAAGACCTATACAAAGAAAACTACAAGATACCAGTGCAAGAACCCAAAAGAGACCTATCTAAGTGGAAAAACATACCTTGCTCATGGATAGGAAGGCTTAACATTGCAAAAATGTCCATTCTACCAAAAGCCATCTATAGATACAATGCAATTCTGATCCAAATTCCAATGACATTTTTTATTGAGATGGAGAAACAAATCACCAGCTTCATATGGAAGGGAAAGAGACCCCAGATAAGTAAAGCATTACTGAAAAATAACAAAGTAGGAAACCTGATTTTAGAACCTATTATACTGTCACAATAGTCAAAACAGCCTGGTACTGGTACAACAACAGATATAGACCAATGGAACAGAATTGAGAATCCAGACATAAATCCAGCCACATATAAGCCTCTGATCTTTGACAAAGGTCCAAAGTCAGTTAACTGGGGAAAGACAGTCTTTAACAAATGGTGCTGGCATAACTGGATGTTGTTGTTGTTAGGTGCCATCGAGTCGGTTCTGACTCATAGCAACCCTACGCACAACAGAACAAAACACTGCCTGGTCCTGAGCCATCCTTACAATCCTGGTTATGCTCGAGCTCATTGTTGCAGTCACTGTGTCAATCCACCTTGTTGAGGGTCTTCCTCTTTTCTGCTGACCCTGTACCCTGCCAAGCATGATGTCCTTCTCCAGGGACTGATCCCTCCTGACAACATGTCCAAAGTATGTAAGACACAGTCTCTCCATCCTTGCTTCTAAGGAGCATTCTGGTTGTACCTCTTCCAAGACAGGTTTGTTCGTTCATCTGGCAGTCCATGGTATATTCAATATTCTTCGCCAACACCACAATTCAAAGGCATCAGTTCTTCTTTGGTCTTCCTTATTCATTGTCCAGCTTTCACATGCATATGATGCAACTGAAATTACCATGGCCTGGGTCAGGTGCACCTTAGTCTTCAAGGTGACATCTTTGCTCTTCAATACGTTAAAGAGGTCCTTTGCAGCAGATTTACCCAATGCAATGCATCTTTTGATTTCTTGAATGCTGCTTCCATGGCTGTTGATTGTGGATCCAAGTAAAATGAAACCCTTGACAACTTCAATCTTTACTCCATTTATCATGATGTTGCTCATTGGTCCAGTTGTGAGGATTTTTGTTTTCTTTTTGTTGAGGTGCAATCCATACTGAAGGCTGTAGCCTTTGATCTTCATTAGTAAGTGCTTCAAGTCCTCTTGACTTTCAGCAAGCAAGGTTGTGTCATCCCAGCCTTCTCAAAGTAGAGTTGACCTTAATGACATGGATGGAGTAAAGCTTTCGAGACCTTCATTTGCTGATGTGGCATGACTCAAAATGAGAAGAAACAGCTGCAAACATCCATTAATAATTGGAACCTGGAGTGTATGAAGTATAAATCTAGGAAAATTCTAGGAAATGAAATGGAATGCATAAACATCAATATCCTAGGCATTAGTGAGCTGAAATGGACTGGCACTGGCCATTTTGAATCAGGCAATCCCATAGTCTACTATGCTGGGAATGACAACTCGAAGAGGAATGGCGTTGCATTCAACATCAAAAAGAACGTTTCAAGATCTATCCTGAAGTACAACGCTGTCAATGATAGGATAATATCCATACGCCTACAAGGAAGGCTAGTTAATATGACTATTATTCAAATTTAAGCACTAATCACTGGGGCCAAAGTTGAAGAAATAGAAAATTTTTATTAGCTGCTGCAGTCTGAAATTGATCATACATGCAATCAAGATGCATTGATAATTACTGGCAATTGGAATGCAAAAGTTGGAAACAAAGAAGAAGGAAAAGTAGTTGGAAAACATGGACTTGGTGATAGAAACAACGCCAGAGATCGAATGGTAGAATTTTGCAAGACCGATGACTTCTTCATTGCTAATACCTTCTTTCACCAACATAAACGGCGGCTATAGTCATGGACGTCACCAGATGGAACATGCAGAAATCAAATTGACTACATTTGTGGAAAGAGACAATGGGAAAGCTCAATATCATCAGTCAGGACGAGGCCTGGGGCCGACTGTGGAACAGACCATCAATTGCTCATATGCAAGTTCAAGCTGAAAATGAATAACTGTATATCCATCTGCAAAAAAATGAAACAAGACCCATACCTCACACCATGCACAAAAACTAACTCAAAATGGATCAAAGACCTAAATATAAAATCTAAGATGATAAAGATTATGGAAGAAAAAATAGAGACAATGCTAGGAGCCCTAATACATGGCATAAACAGTATACAAAACATTACCAAAAATGCAGAAAAGAAACCAGGTAACTGGGAGCTTCTAAAAATCAAACACCTATGCTCATCCAAAGACTTCACCAAAAGAGTAAAAAGACTACCTACAGATTGGGAAAAAGTTTTTAGCTATGACATTTCTGATCAGCGCCTGATCTCTAAAATATACTTGATACTGCAAATACTCAACCACAAAAACACAAATAACCCCATTAAAAAAAAAGGCAAAGGATATGAACAGACAGTTCACTAAAGAAGACATTCAAGCTGCTAACAAATACATGAGGAAATGCTCACAACCATTAGCCATTACAGAAATGCAAATCAAAATGACGATGAGATTCCATCTCACTCCAACAAGGCTGGCATTAATCCAAAAAACAAAAATAATAAATGTTGACGAGGTTGTGGAGAGACTGCAATGCTCATACACTGCTGGTGGGAATGTAAAATGCTACAACCACTTTGGAAATCGATTTGGAACTTCCTTAAAAAACTGGGAATAGAACTACCATATAGCCCCGCAATCCCACTCCTCGGAATATATCCTAGAGAAATAAGAGCCTTTACATGCACAGATGTATGCACACCCATGTTCATTGCAGCACTGTTTACACTAGCAAAAAGTTGGAAGCAACCAAGGTGCCCATTAAGGGATGAACGGGTAAATTATGGTATATTCACACAATGGAATACTACACATCGATAAAGAACAATGATGAACCCATGAAACATTTCATAACATGGAGAAATCTGGAAGACATTATGCTGAGTGAAATCCGTCAGTGGCAAAAGGACAAACATTGTTTAAGACCACTATTATAAGAACTGGAGAAATAATTTAAACAGAGAAGAAAATATTCTTTGATGGCTACAAGAGAGGGGAGGAAGGGAGGGAGAGGGTTTTCACTAATTAGATAGTAGGTAAGTTTTATTTTTCCTGAAGGGGAAGTTAACACAGAATTCAGGAAAGGTCAACACAACTGGACCAAACCAAAAGCAAAGAAGTTTCTGAACAAACTGAACACTTTGAGGGTCAGCAAAGCAGGGGCAGGGGCTTGGGGACCATGGTTTCAGGGGACATCTAAGTCAATAAAAAAAAAAAACCATAATAAAATCTATTAAGAAAACGTCCTGCATCCCACTTTGGAGAGTGGCATCTGGGGTCTTAAACGTTAGCAAGCAGCCATCTAAGTTGCATCAATTGGTCTCAACCCACCTGGAGTAAGAAAGAATGAAGAACACCAAAGATGCAAGGTAATTACAAGCCTAAGAGACAGAAAGAACCACATAAACCAGAAACTACATCAGCCTGAGACCAGAAGAACTAAATGGTGCCTGGCTACAAACGATGACTGCCCTGATAGGGAACATAACAGAGAACCCCTGAGGGAGGAGGAGAGGAGTGGGATTAAAAAAAAAGCAGGCCCCAAATTCTCGTAAAAAGACCAGATTTAATGTTCAGACTGGGACTAGAAGGACCCTGGAGGTCATGGTCACCTGACCTTCTGTTAGCCTAAGACAGGAACCATTCCTGGGGCCAAATCTTCAGACAGGGAATGGACTGGAATATGGGATGGAAAATGATACTGGTGAAGAATGGCTTCTTGGATCGAGTAGACACATGAGACTGTTGGCATCTCCTGTTTGGAGGGGAGATGAGATGGCAAAGGGGGCAAGAATCTGCCTGAATGGACACGAGGAGAGACAGTGGAGGGAAGGGGGAGCAATTAGGAGTGTATAGCAAGGTGTGTATAAATTTTGTATGAGCGTGGACCTGATTTGTAAATTTCACTTAAAGCATGATAAAAATTAATAATAAAAAAATGAACATAGAAGCCATTTTCTCCTCAGGATCATTTGGTCTGTGAGTGCCTAACCTTCTATACTCTGAATCTGCAATAGGTGAGACATAATGGGACTCACTGAGTTGGATCCAAGAGGAAGTGAATGATTCACTTGGATCCCGACCTCTGAACACTTATTCACAAGAAGGTGGTAGTTGTACCACATCACAGAAGCTCTTTGATAAAATGCATTTTGGAAGTAATGGCTTAAAAATGTTAAACAGGTGTTTTTAGTCTGGAATTATTGTGATCCTTTTATATGATAATATCTACAGTGAATATTCAATGGAACATAGAGTACAATATTTTGTGAATTTATTTAAATATGAGTTAATTTTTCAGGATGTACTATTGGCATTTTCCAGAGAAGTGTTTTGAAGAACCTAGCTGAGGGAACATTCAAGAGGGCCATATTCATTGGCAGAATAACAAAATAAATTGCCTTCCTTGGGATATCAGAGGAAAAATGTTCTGAGAGATACCTTACCAAACAAATAGCCTTGACAAAGGTATTGATGGAAAAATGGGCTCAAGATATACGGCACCTCAAGAGAGGACACTTATCTTACATGTTTAGGTTTGACCTGAGCATGACAAAATTGGAAAAGATGTACATAGATGTTACCACTTTTCACTTGCCCTCACTTTTATATCCCAGTTAGGCTTCAACTCTACATTCCAGCTGACACCTTTCCTCCAGTTTTGACCTTGCCAGAGGCTCTTGCTGTGCGGGGGAATCAGACTGTCCCTTACCACAGGAATTCCATTCCCTTTACATCAATTCTTCAATACCTGTAATAAGCTTTCAAATGATACGAAATAGGAAAGTGAGACCAAATTGTAAAAGACAGGAAGACTCTAACAGAGAGTCTACAGGGAACTTTGAAATGTGATTTAGCTTGGGAAATTGAAAATTAATATAAAGAAAGAAAATAGAGCAAGATGCTAAGTTTCAAATGTCAGAAGAACCTTAGAGATCGGTAAAACTAAAGAGAAATGTGTGTGCCTTAGAGGGATAGAAGAAACAGTTGATGTGAACATTCTTCGCTGAGGTTACTTTGACCACAATACAAGGAATAATATAATAAGAGACATTAGTGTAACCGAGCACTCTATCTTAGTAACCAAGCTGAAGCAAAAGCTGAGAGGGTCATGTGCAATTGTCATGTATCTTAAGTCCACGTATCCACAAACTACATTTGCCAATAATATCAGTTCTGGAAGACAGAATAACATAATTTAATGCAATTGAAGTGAGCCACAAAAGTCCTTAGCAGGCTTATAGCCTAATAACAAGAAAAAAAAGGATAACAAAGTGTGTTCTCTGAAAACTAGTCAAGGAACAGCTCAAGAAAGAACACTGGGAGTCTAAAAATAAAGGATAGCATTTGGAAGCCTGTCAGTGAGGATCAAGATTTTTTTATAATGACCCGATCGAATGAAAGCCTCTCTATGAGGACCACTGAGGACAAATCTCGTCATCATTACTCCCATCTGGAATACTATTCCTTCCTAGTCTTACAACGAACCAGCATCTCTCCACTTGGGTTGCTTTCTCTGAGAAAACTTTCCTGATCCTCCTAAGCAGAAGTTTCTCTCCATCTGTCATGGCACTTAGTATATTACTTACTTTCTCACTAGACTGTCAACTAGTTGAACACAAGTTTTGCGTCTTCTCATATTTGCATATCAGGCCAATGACAGAGAGTTACGTTTCTTAGTCAGTAATTAGTAAATGATTGGTAACAGAATGAAAGGAAGTATGAATGCAAGAATGCATCAGTGACCACTGAACTTAAAATTGCAGTTTAAGAAACATGTGAGAGGGAATAGCTTTCGAAATAGAACTCAACACAACAGACAAAAAGTCCAAACTTTGGTTTTGACCTACACAGTTGGAATGGCTTTCTCTCTTTTCAACTGAATATCACAAAATATCTAAAACTATTAACTGGTGTTGTTAGGTGCCCCATATACAACAAAATAAAATACTGCCTGGTCCTGTGCCATGCTCACAATCGTTGTTGTGTTTGATCCCATCGTTGCAGACACTGTGTCAACCCATACTTTACCAAGCATGATGTCCTTCTCCAGGGAATGGTCCCTCCTGATAATATGTCCAAAAATACGTGAGGCATAGTCTCTCCATCTTTGCTATGAAGGAGCATTCTGGTTGTACTTCTTCCAAGACAGATTTGTTCATAGTTTAAAAATAAATTGTCTGTAATTTCTGTATTTTCTCAAATTCATACTTTATGTTAGGACTTAATTGAAAAATCTTCCAATATTTCAATATCCGCTATTCTTATTCTTGAACATGCTCTGTTTCTTTTAGTGGTCTTTGATGTACTCATCATCTCAGATAAAGGATATTACTGGGAAGGGAGCAGCACAGAGGGGTTAAGATGTGAGGTCTAGAGATAGACTATTTGAATTCAAACCTCCTAACGGCTGCTTGATTATTGACTAATTGCTTAGCTTCTTTATGTTTCCATTTTTTCCTCACCTTTTTTTTATAAAGCAAAAACAGTAATGACACGACACATATAGGTCATATGAGGCTAAAATGAAATAAAACGTGAAAAACACATAGTTCTAGTCCTGCCAAATATTAAACAGTCAATAAATACTAGTACCACCTAACTATAGGTATAATTAGGAAATGTCCGCTGCAATATTTTCAGGTGTTTTATTTATTATACCTGAAAACCCCTAGAACTGAAATAGAAAGTAAGAAAATCTAGGATATGGCTATGTATGAAGTCAATAGCTTTCATATGTGCAAAGAATCATGTTAGAAGATATAATAAAGCAAAAGCCCCATTTTTTGAAAAAACAGATTCTTAGAAATTAACCATACAGGAAATGTGCAAGATTCATAGGAACAAAGTTTTAAACACTACTAAGGGAAGCCAGAGAAGATTTACACAAACAGAAAGGCATACTGTGTTCTTGATTACTAAGGGTAGACATCATAAACATTACAGTTCTTCCTAAGTTGTTCTATAAATCAAACATGAACCAAACAAAAAGACTTTTTTCAGAACCGTGATTATTGTTGTTAGATGCCATCAAGTTGGCTCCAACTCATAGTGACTCTACGTACCGCAGAATGAAAAACTGCCCAGTCCTGTGCCATCTTCATAATTGTTGTTATGGTTGAGCCCATTGTTGCAGACACTGTGTCAATCCATCTCTTTGAGGGTCTTCCTCTTTTTTGTTGACCTTCTGGTATACTAAACAGGATATCCTTCGCCAGGGACTGTTCCCTCCCAATAACATGTCTAAAGTATGTGAGACGAGGCCTCACCATTCGTGTTTCTAGAGAACATTCTGGCTGCACTTCTTCCAAGACAGATTTCCTCATTCTTCTGGCAATCCATGGTATATTCAATACTCTTTGCCAAAATTCAAAGGCATCAATTCTTCTTCAGTCGTCCTTATTCATGCATATGAGGCGATTGAAAACACCATGGCTTGGGTCAGGCTCACCTTAGTCTTCAGGGTGAAGTCTTTGCTTTTTAAACACTTTAAAGAGACCTTTTGCAGCAGATTTGCCCAATGCAATGCGTCTTTTGATTTCTTGACTGGTGCTTCTCTGGGTGTTGATTGTGGATCCAAGTAAAATAAAATCTTTGACATCTTCAATCTTTTCTCTGTTTATCATGATGCTGCTAATTGGTCCAGCTGTGAGGATTTTTGTTTTCTTTATGTTAAGGTGTAATCCATACTGAAGGCTGTATAGTCTTTGATCTTCATCAGCAAGTGCTTCAAGTCCTCTTTGCTTTCAGCAGGCAAGGTTGTGTCATTTGCATAGACACAGGTTGTTAATGAGTCCTCCTCCAATCCAGACACCCCATTCTTCTTCTTATAGTCTAGCTTCTTGGATTATTTGCTCAGTATACAGATCGTATGGTGAAAGGATATCACCCTGACAAACACCTTTCCTGTAGTTTCCCCTGGCTCCATTTGAACAACCGACTCTTGGTCTATATACAGTTTCCCCGTGACCACAATTAAGCATTCTGGAATTCTCGTTCTTCACAATGTTATAATTTGTTATGATCCACACAGTCAAGTGCTTTTGCATAGTCGATACAACAGAGGTGAACATCTTTCTGGTATTCTCTGCTTTCAGCCAAGATTCATCTGACATCAGCAATGATATCTCTTGCTCTGTGCCCTCCTTTGAATCCGGCTTGAATTTCTAGCAGGTCCCCGTCGATGTACTGCTGCAATCATTTTTGAATTATCTTCAGCAAAGTTTTACTTATGTGCAATATTAATGGTACTATTCCATAATTCCCTCATTCAGTTGGATCACCTTTCTTTGGAATAAGCATAAATATAGACCTCTTCAACTGTGTTGGCCAGGTAGCTGTCTTCCGAATTTCTTGGCATAGATGAGTGAGCACCTCCAGCAGTGTACCCATCTGTGGAAACCTCTCAATTGGTATTTTGCCAATTCCTGAAGCCTTGTTTTTTTGCCAATTCTTTTAGTGTAGCTTGGACTTCTTTCTTCAGCACCATTGGTTCTGGATCGTATGCTACCTCCTGAAATGGTTGAACATCAACCAATTCTTTTTGGTGCAGTGACTCTGTGTATTCCTTTCATCTTCTTTTGATGCTTCCTCCATCCTTCAATATTTTGTCCATTAAAAAAAAATTCGTTGCCATCTAGTTGATTCTGACTCATAGCCACCCTATAGGACAGAGTAGAACTGTCCTGTAGTGTTTCCAAGGATCAGCTAGTGGATTCACCTGCTGACCTTTTGTTTAGAAACCATAACACTTAACCCCTTGCCACCAGGGCTCCATTTTGTGCATAGAATCCTTCGATATTGTATGTCAAGGCTTGAATTTTTTTCTTCAGTTCTTTCAGCTTGAGCAATGCCAAGAGTGTTCTTCCCTTTTGGTTTTCTAACTCCATGTCTTTGCACATGTCATTATAATACTTTACCTTGTCTTCTCAAGCCACCCTTTGAAATCTTCTGTTTAAATCTTTTCCTTATCATTTCTTCCATTTGCTTTAGCTACTTGAAATTCAAGGGCAAGTATCAGAGTCTCTTCTGACATCCATTTTGGTCTTTTCTTTCTTTCCTGTTTTTTCAGTGACCTTTTTCTTCCTTCTTGTATGATGTCTCTGATGTCATTCCAGAACTTGACTGGTCTTTGGTTAGTAGTGTTCAATGCTCCAAATCTATTCTTGAGATGGTGTCTAAATTCAGGTGGGATATGCTTAAGGTCGTACTTTGATTGTGGTGCACTTGTTCTAATTTTCTTCAGTTTCAACTTGAACTTGTGTGAGATCAGTTGATGGTCTGTTCCACAGTCAGCCCCTGGCTTTGTTCTGACTGATGATATAGAGCTTTTCCATTGTCTCTTTCCACAGATGTAATCGATTTGATTCCTGTGTTTTCCTTCCAGCAAGGTCCACATGTATAGTTGCTGCTTATGTTGTTGAAAAAAGGTATTTGCAGTAAGGAAGTCAAAGTCATTGGTCCTGCAAAATTCTATCATGCGATTGCCTGCATCGTTCCTATCACCAAGGCCATACTTTCCAACTGCTGACCCTTCTTCTTTGTTTCCAACTTTTGCATTCCAATCATCAGTAATTATCAATGCATCTTGATTGCATGTTTTGTGAATTTCATACTGCAGAAGTTGTTGAAAATCTTCAATTTCTTCATCTTGGCTTCAGTGTTTGATGCATAAATCTGAATAATAGTCATATTAACTGCTCTTCCTTATAGGCATATGGATATTATCCTGTCACTAGCAGTGTTGTATTTCCAGATAGATCTTGAAATGTTCTTTTTGACAATGATTATGAGGCCATTTTTCTTCAATTTTCCATTCCTGGCATACTAGACCATATGATTGTCTGATTCAAAATGCCAATTCCAGCCTATTTCAACTCACTAATGCCTAAGATATCTTTGTGAGTTCTATTTCATTTTTGATGATTTTCAACCTCCCTAGATTCATACTTCACACGTTCCATATTCTGATTATTAGTGGATGTTTGTAGCCATTTCTTTTCATTCTGAGTTGTGCCAGATCCACAAAAGAAAGTTCCAAAAACTTGACTCCATCCACGACTCTACTTTGGGGAGGCAGCTCTTCCCCTATTGTATTTTCAGATCCTTCTAATGAGGGCTCATTTTCTGGCACTATATCAGACAGTGTTCTGCTGCTAGTCATAAGGTTTTCACTGGCCAATTTTTTCAGAAATAGACTGCCAGGTCCTTCTCCCTAGTCTGTCTTAGTCCAGAAGTTCAGCTGAAACCTGTCATCCATGTGTGACCCTGCTGGTATTTGAATACTGGTGGCATATCTTCTAGCTTCACAGCAACATGCAAGCCCCCACAAACAGTACAACAAACTGACAGACACATGGTGTTTTCAGAACTAGACTAGCTGATTTGAAATTCATATGAAAAAGTAAATAAACAAGAATAGTGGAGGGTTTTTTAAATATAAGAGTAATGTGACAGGGCTAACTATACAAAATAAATTATGTTGTGAGTCTGTGGACAAAACTCTTGTATGTTCACGATATATTGGTGAACATATATTGGTGCAATCTCAATGGAGAGCATTTTGGCAATATCAAAATTAAATTAAAAAAATAAATAAAATTTTAAATGAATGTGCATTGACTCAGCAATTGTATTTTGAACAATTGATTTTATAGATATAGTCACATGTGAACTAATGTACGTACAAATTTTTTCATTGCTTCATTATAATAAGAATAAGAAAAGATTGGACACAATCTAAAAATCAACCAACAAGAAGTCGGCTACATTCATTATGGCACAGTCATTCTAAGAAATGATAATGCTCTGTTTAAAAACAATGAGGCAGCTCTATGCACACTGACATGGAATAATCCCTAGAGTGTATAAACAACGGTAAAAGAAGGGTGCATAACAGTGTGTATAACAACAACAAACAACCTGTTGACATTGAGTTGATTCCGACTTACAGTGACCCTACAGAATAGAGTAGAACTGCCCCATACGGTTTCTAAGGAGCACCTGATGAATTCAAACTCCTGACCTTTCGGTGAGCAGCTGAACTCTAAAACACTGCACCACCAGGGCTCCATCAGTGTGTATTAAAAAAAAATAGTGTGCTACAATTCATGTAAAATTAAATAAATAGCATGATACATATTATTTTATACATACATTAAGATAATGTGTGTATTTTATAATACATACACTATGGTGTGTTGATATACTTTCTCTGGAAATACTCTCAAGAGGCATTTTACAGGAAACTGGTAAAGGTGGTTGCCTCTGAGGAGGTAAAGGGAAAGAGGAGATGGTGTAAGGGGATAAAATGTTAATAAATTACAGCTTCCAGCTTTCTCCGCCACTGCCCTCCCAACCTTAGACATAATCGTTAAGCCTCTCGCAATTGCTTGTGATTTCCCACAAGAGTCCTCCCCAGTGCTCCCTCTATGAAAAACCAATAACTGAGCTGCCTCCTCCTCAGGCTCTAACAAGGCAGTTCTCTTTGCACTTTATCCACACTGATGTGAACTGTTCCTTGTACTCTGAAAGAAAGTCACAATGCTGAAGTTGAAAGACGTACTTTCTACCAATCTGAGTTAAACTCTGGTATTAGGCCGCAAAACACAGTGGGTTTGTGCTTCTTAATTCTCAGCCGTGCTAGAGACATTATTTTTCATTTTTCCTAAATTTTAGTGTATTTTTGCCCCTCTTGACTTCTATAGGGTCTCTATGAGTCGGAATTGACTCGATGGCAGTGGGTTTTGGTTGACTTTCTATCAATCCTGGTGGGAGGGATTTTTGATCAGAACACAAATGAGTGATGGTGTAACCAAATTCCTTTCAGTTTCTTGTCCTGTCCTTAATAGCAGGGTTTCAATGGTGCAATGGACTGCCCTCCAGTATAGACCTCCTCTCGTTCCTGGACTGGATTCCCCACACCCAACTTATTTCCTTGAGCCTTTCTTTAAGTCTTACTGGGAAAAATGGGAGGCCGTTGTTTCAAAGTGCTGGATGATCTTCACCCAGGGTCCAGCTTTCAGTTTGATGCCATCTTGTCCAGGTCCTAGCAGGTATGAGGAGCCCTGTGGTAAATTAAATTAGGGTCAACCTAAATTGCCCAAATACCTTGGATTTTCACAAATTCTGACTGAGTGCGCAGCTTAGGTTTCTGACTTCCAATTCTCTTCATATATGTATCCTGGTACCATTACAGACAGAATACTATAGTTAAAAAAAAAACTTGTATTTGAAACCTAGATTAAAAATGTCACTTCTGTCACAAATTAGGAATAGGATATTTGTTGTTCCACTGTGATTTTAGTTTCCATATCTCCAGTATGAAGATATTAACATCTGTTCTATTAATTGTTCACAGTTCTCAGAAGAATCAAATGAGATACTATAAAAATAACAAGGCTTGAAAATTTCAGATGTCAACATAGTAATGTGAGAGGAACATCAAACTTTAGGTTGGAAAGACCAGGGTTTTCTGCCCCCGGTTTGCTGGATGAAACTTAACCTGAGCAAGCTTCCAAGTCCCATCAGCCTCATCTGTTAAAAAAAAAAAAAAAAAGTTGCCATTCGGCTGATTCCAACTCATAGCTATCCCTAAAATTGCTCATCTTAGGGTTTCATGATGATTAAATAAGAAGTACTAGTTTTTTTTTTTTTTACTAGATGCACCAGGCAAAGTTCCTGGAACATGAATGCATTCAGTAGCAGCTAATTGTCTTTTTATCCCTTCCTTCAAAACAAATCAGGGAGGGGAGGGAAAAACACTAACTACACGATAGATAAGTGGTAACTTTGATGAAGGGTAAGACGGTACACAATACTGGGGAAGCCAGCACAGCTTGACCAAGGCAAGGTCATGAAAGCTTCATAGGAAAAAAAAAAATCAATTTTTTTTTAGAAAAGCAAATAAAACAATTATACAAATGTTAGATATAGGGGACATCTAGGTCAACTAGCACAACGAAATGTATTAAAACATTCCACATCCCACTTTGGTGAGTGGCGTCCGGTGTCTTTAAAGCTAGCAAGCAGCTGTCTAAGATGCATCAATGGATATCAACCCACCTGAAGCAAAGGAAAATGAAGAATACCAAAGACACAAGGTAAATATGAGCCCGAGAGACAGAAAGGGTCACATAAACCAGAGACTACATCAGCCTGAGACTGGAAGAACTAGATAGTGCTCAGGTGCAACTGGTGACTGCCCTGACAGGGAATACAACACAGAATCCCTGATGGAGCAGGAGAACAGTGGGAGGCAGACATCAAATTCTAGTAAAAATACCAGACTTAATGGTCTGACTGAGACTGGAGGGATCCTGGAGGTCATGGTCCCTGGACCTTCTGTTAGCCCAAAACCAGAACCATTCCTGAAGCCAACTCTTCAGACAGGGATTAGACTGTACTGTAAGACAGAAAATGATACTGGTGAGGAGTGAGCTTCTTGGCTCAAGTAGACACATGAGACTATATGGGCAGCTCCTGTCTGCAGGTGAGATGAGAAGGCAGAGGGGGACAGGAGGTGGCTGAATGGACACAGGGAATACAGGGTGGAGAGGAGTATGCTGTCTCATTAGAGGGAGAGCAGCTAGGAGAATATAGCAAGGTGTGTATAAGTTTTTATGTGAGAGACTGACTTTATTTGTAAACTTTCACTGAAAGCACAATAAATTAAAAAAAAAAGATATGTTTTTCAATGTATAAATACACGAAGAGTGCAAACACATGGCCTTTATCTAACATAATGTGTTTTATTCTGATATACCATTTGAAGTAAGTATCCTCTAAGGTCATGCCTTGCCTTTAAAGTCCTTGAGCTACTGGTCATGTTTTCTAAAAAATGTACTAATCAAATTTTCTTTTTTTGTTTCTGAATACATATTCTAAATGATTCTTCCTATTTTAACTTTTAGTTCCTACATTGTCTTCCATTTCAATGTTTTTCTTTGACCCATAAAATGAAGATTTTCTACGTGATGCTTTAGAGACTATACCTGTAAAGTCCCAAGAATCTCTTCATAGAGTTTGTTAAAAGTCTCTTCTTTTAGTAGCAAAGTATTTTTTTTTTGCCTGTTTTGAAGAACTTAATTTTTCTTATTTTATCTTTAATTTTAAACTATAGCTTCTTGTACTGCAGTTCAAAGGAAGGCAAAATTTAGTATTTTATTGATCTTTAAATGTAAAATTATTTTTAAAAATGCATTGTTTTTGTCTTAAAAAGATATTTAAGGTAGAGATTGTATTCTATCATTCCATGCAACAATCAAATAGAAAAAGCTTTTTTTTAAAGATTTCAAAAAATAATGGCACAGACACATGCTGAGTTTTGTTAAAAAGAATTATGGTATCAATTTAATTTATTCTGTGGGTTCTAAAACTACATTTAAAGAACTTTATCACAATATATGTGATTGTATATTCAATACATACAAAATGCTATTCAAAAACATCTTTGTTTCATAGCTAAGCATGTTGCTGTCATGCATAACACACCAGGAATATTCTTTTGTCTCTTTTCTAAACTCGTTTCTGATAAACCTTCAGTAGCTATACGTAAAGGAAGCAAAACACCTTGAAATAAGCTATTTAGTAGAAGGTTGTATGCCTTCCTATTCTGAAGTCTCTTTAAAAAGTTTCATTTAAATGTCTATATTAATGATGTTTGTGTGTGGGTGCCTTTTTCAATTTCAGGGCAGCTGAATGAGCCTCCTGAAAGACACTAAAATTCAAGAGCAACTGAGTTAGGGACACTGGTAAGTACAGTACGAATAGTATTTAAGAAAAAGTTTTCAGTCAGCTGTGGCATGGAAACTGTAATTTTGATTCAAAATGTTTTGTCATGAACCTGTGTCCCTGCTGCCACAAGGAGAGCCAAAGTCTCTATGTCCCCACACTTTCAGCCAAATGCACTTTGTACATGTGCATATATATTTCATAAATGTTTAATTCAAAATGGATGTGGCCACCACTGATTATTATTATTTAATATAAAATGCATTTCTATTTATGCAATCGACTCTCCAATCACGTGTACCATCACGGGAGCTTTAGAAACACAGACTAGGCCCTGATTACATGTCCTATCTTGATTGGGTTTGCACAGATAAACTTGCAGATTGAAAAGCAGACACAAGCCATGTCTGTATGCTGCATTTTTATGGAAGTTTGCAGTAGTATTCTGTAAGAATGGCCCACATTCCCCAAAGTCTTGTGGCATTAATGGTCTGTTGTATTTCACTCTTGAAGTTAACATATGCGAAAACAAAATATTGAATATCAAAGACAGGGAAACCAATTTACTTAAGACAAATCTATTTAACTCGAAATGCATTAACTCTTACTGTACACTTAGATAAAATTTAGCTTTGGAGGCTTCACTGGACACCAGAGAGAGGCTCTTGGTCTACACAAAGATTATTAGGCCAAGTGAAAGGCCAGGAGCCCTGGTCTCCCGGAGCCACTGTATCGCACATGTCATAAACTGCTGATGGAGCGTGTGATACGCTCCCAGGCACAGGACTACCCGCAGTAACAGGTTTATTGAATTAACAAAATGACTCAAAACTTCTGATCAGTTAACAAAAAGATCGGGATTACTTAGAACCATAAAATAACGACAGTTTGTGGGGTGAATCTCTTCCTAATTTGGCTCTTTTGAGTCATTTTAGTTGTTGACATCTTGCATTTTGAGGATCTGAATAAAGCAAGAATCATCCTTCCAGGCACAATCTAACTGTAGTTGACATCAACTAAGAGAATATTCTGAAATTTTCCTCATTTTTATTTTTCATGACACTTAATATATATGCATTCTTTTTTTCTTGAAGTGATACAACAAACTTCACAAAGTAACTGGTCTCTTAGGCCAAAACTTGTATACTGGTATAATTTACCCTTCTAGAGAAAGATTTTTATATATATGTATATACTTTTTATGGATGTCATAGTCCAACAAAAACTAGCATTGTAGTGTTCTAGTCATGTTTTTGTTCTGTGATCAGTTGATCAGCACAGAGATAATGTCCATCAAAGATCAAAATCTTCTATTGACTAAAAAGTTTTGCATTCTCACATGTAAGCACACATCTTACAAAATAAAGTGTCAATGACAGAGTGAACCAAACAACCAAGGGTGGGTAAAACTCTCCCCAAAGCGTTTCCCGTAAAACACACGCACACATGCACATTGGTAGGTCAGTATATTCTTTATTTTTCTCTGAATCCTTGACTATCAAAAATCACTGGCCTTAAGTCAATGAAAATCTATACATTTGGGCATCAGGAGCTGCAGAGCATCAAAACAGCATACTGGACCTTCACCTCAGTTCAATTATGTTTACTGTGGTGTGATAGATCACTTTTGTGTGTGGCCTTTCTCTTCAAGTGATTGGGCGGGACTGTGCAGTTAGGGTAATTGTAGCCCACCAAAGGAATTGCTTGGTTTTGCCAACCACCTGGGCTTAAAATGAGCCACTCTAGATGTGAGAAAGAGAAGACCCACCACCACCAAGGAAGAACAGCTGGGAGCCAGCTTGTCCTTTGGCCCCGAGATCCCTGGTCTGAGAAGCTCCTGGGCCCAGGAGACAGAGAGTGAGCTGTAACCCTAAAGATGGCAAGAAGCAGCAGCAGAGACTCGGCAGCAGGAGACAGAGTAGTGATCTTCCCAGCCCATGAAGAGAGAAAGCTGAGTGCCTCTGGGCAGAGGCCAAGGGCTAGGGAGAGGCGTGCCTGTGAGCACCACTGGGAAGAGACTGTCCTGATGGAGGAACTGTATCCTGAGCATTCCTCAACCTGAATTGTAACTGTTACTTCCCTAATAAACCCCATAATCGTGAGCATTGCCTGTGAGCTCTGTGTGGCCATTACAGTGAATCATCAAGAGAAGCAAAGTGTGCCGTGGGAGGGACAGTTTGTGTTAGAATTGGTGAAATTGGTGGAGAGAGGAGGCATGTCGAACTTCCGCCTCACAGGAATCAGCATTGGGCTGATCTTGATTTTCCCTTCCCCTTGTGAAGTTAAGGGAGATCAGGTACCACCCCCACACCATTTTTACATTCACATTTTTGCCTTAGGTTTTACCTTTTATTTTTTATTAAAAACATGCATTTCTGGATCTTCTAGTTGTCTTTTATAATAGTGAACAATTATTTGATTTGGTAAATAGGCTGTTGCTTTTGTAGTTGAGCACAGTTATAAAAATACAAAATAATGTAACTATAATAAAATAATTTTTAGTTAATTTAGAAATTAGACAATGTTTTTCATATTAATCTTGTTCCAAATATTAAAACTTTGACTTTGTTTCTGTTTTAATTTGAGAAATCACTTTTTTTTTTAAATCAGAATTTAAGGTAAGCTGGGAAAGTATATAATTTGTTTTTTAAAGAGGGTGAAAATGAAAATAAATGAAGGCCCTCTTTTACTCAATGACATTCTGACATTGAATTGAGTAGAATAGTTAAGTCGCCAAGCCTAGTCTTTAGATCAATGCATTAGATGACTATGAGGTATATTTTAAAAGACTTCTTTGGGATTTCTCTTCAGACTTTCCTTGGGAAGGATAAACCTCATTTTTATACTACTCATTCATTACAAGAGATCTAGAAAGAACAAAACCAAGTAGTAAGAATTTTTAAACATTTTTTTCTCCATTTGCCATTAAGAATTTCTCTCACTTTATCCATCCAGGAAACATTCTGCCTCATCTGTATTTCATGTTTTAAACATCCTTTAGTTTTCTCAAGCACTTTTCAACAAGCTCTGTGAGATAATGCAGTCGGCCCTCTGTATGTGCGTTTCCGCATCCACAGATTCAACCAACTGCAGATTGAAAATTTTGGGCGGGGGGGGGAATAAAGTTCCAAAAAACCAAACTTGAATTTGCCAGGTGCCAGGCACTACCGCTGAATGCCAGCGAATGAAGGGCTGTGTGGGCAACCCCTGCTGTAGCCTCCCGCCGTTTCCCAGATCCTCATTCTCTCTCCAGCACTCTTTGTCTGAGCATCATTTGCCTCATGCCTTATCATTTTTCCCCAGGCAATACACAGTATAACATGTATTTACATAGCATTTACATTGTATTAGTATTATAAATAATCCAGAGATGATTTAAAGTAAATAGGAGTATGTGTGCAGGTTATATGCAAATATTATACCATTTTATATAAGGGACTTGAGCATTCTGGGATTTTGGTATCCAAGGGGGCCCTGGAACCAATCCCCCTGAATATCAAGGGATGGCTATGTTCTTCTTCATTTCCTGGGAATGTATCACTTCTCCATCATTTATCTTGAAACACTATTTTATTTTGGGACTTCATTGTTTGCCGTGATAAATATTTGAGGTACCAATAAGAACTTCATGTATATATAAAATAACATCTGGGCAACAGTGGGGTTTTTTTGTTTTTTTCGGTTTGGCCTAGTAACAGGATTTTTATCAAAGGAGCAGATCAAATATGTGTAGTAGACACAATGAAGAGAGGATCGAATCAGAATACAATGGAGCATTTCCCTAACTCAAAGAAATTTCAGATTGAAAGACCTAGCAGGATTTATGACAAAATAAGACTCATACACACTCCACTGTAAAGTCTAAGAATGAGGGAAATAGTTCTGAAAACTAATAGAGAGAAAAAAATTTCCTGCATGTTCATTAAATAGTTGTTGACCAAATGATGAGAAGTATAGGAAATGTCAGCTGGATTTGGAAGATAACATTCTTTACCATTCTTCACTGTCAAGAAAATGTGAGAATAATATAGAATGAGTCTTAGGTAAGGTGTGAATTCAGAAAATGTATTATCCAAGTACCCAGAAGCCATGTAGGAAACTGGATAGAAAATAAAAGAGGATTCATTTAGCTTTAACATTTGTAAGAGTCTTTTTGAGGTGTGAATTTTTAATGCCTTGGGATCATATTTTCTTCTCTATGGGTTCATTCACATTCCTGGTTCTATAATATGAAATATTTACTAAAGCATAATATTGTAAATGCTGCCTATTAACATTTGATTATTTGGAATCAGTCTAGACACAGCTTGGAAGACACTGTTTAAATAACAGAATGAAACACTGTAAAGGTTGGCAATATAAAATGGTAATATGACTAACAACGTTTTAGAGGTAGAATGCAGGAGAATTGGAAGCAAAGTTCAGTGTATACAATTTCTTATATTGAAGACATTCTTTAGACAATACATTAACTTAATAAATCAATAAATTATATATCAAATGAAAACATTATTTGAAATTTGTGGAGCAATTAAAAGAAAATAAACAGTTAATAGTGACTCCCTTTGAATAGTGAGACTGGCTGGAGATGGCCATTGGAGGGGAAAGAAGCAGACTAGATTTTACATTTTATTTAATTCACTATATGGTGTGAACTTTTTAACCGAGCAAATGAACAAATTTTATAATTAAAGTTTAATATGAAATACCTTAAAGTAAATAACTGTATTTGAAAGATTGCAAGTAGTTCAGAAATAAAGTATAATCTTGATTAAGCATTACAGAAACCATAACATCAGAAATGCCCTGCGATCCTTAATGTGTTGAAAGATCGGTCCAGAAAGGGAGAATTCCAAATCTTATAACAGCTTTAGTTTCCAATAAAGCTTAATCATTTTCCAGATGAGGGTAAAACATAGAATCTGCACTATCTAAGAGAATGTTAGGTATTGAATGAACCAAATCATTTAATACCTAAGGTTCAAAAACAGTAGTAACATTACCGAAAGTTGACATGTAGTCATTTATTCAATCAATGGCGTTGTTGCTGTTACTATGACCTGAGCCAGGTTCAGGGGATGGGTACAGAGCAAAACCAAAAACTATGATCTTCAGCTAAACATAAAACCCAGAACATAGAGCCTAAATAAGCCCAGAAATGGATGGCAAACCTTCCCACCCCTCCACCAGTGTCTTAGCCTAAGGTGCCATCTGTGGTATCTCCCTCCAGCCACAACGATTGTGTAGAATATGAGGTACCCTACACCTCTCACTTACTGTATTAAATGGCAGTGCAGGGAAGAAGCCTGGCCCCACAGTAGCTGCAATGGTGAAAAACTTCATCCGAGCTGGTGCTGGATATGCAAATGCTCCTGCCTTCAAGGAGGTGATGTTTTCCTCTGAAAAAGAACATAGGATTTGAAGTCATATAGCCTTGGGTTTGAATCCCAGCTTTGTCCATGAACTAAGATACCTAGATTAAGGGAGTTTTCCGGATAACACTGTTCTTGGTTTCAGTTTCTTTATTTGTAAACGCAGATTACGATAGCAACTGCTCCAGGTTGTATTATGAAAAAAGTAGTGAATAAATAAGCTCTTGAAACAGGCTGCTCAACCAGATCTTAAACAGCACCTGAGCCAATTTTTTTTCCTTCTTCTTTCTTCTTTCTCTCCTTTCCCTCCCCTAGCCCATCCCTGCCTCCAAGTAAGATCCTGATGTTAGCTCCCCAAACGGTTAAGTGTTAAGCAACGTTTCCGCTAAGACTGTGGAAAACAAGTGATATTAATCTAAGCCTGTCAAATAAGACGAAGGATGGTGCCAGCTACCCCCTGAGCTGATGGGATAATGGCAGGACAAGATCAACGTGTTTGAGATACGACCACCAAAACCAAACAGAAGAAAGAGAGGACACATTCCACAAGTCCCTAACAGTTATGCCTCCTTTTCCCTTAAAAACCCAAACCCATAAGTAGTCTGGTGAGACAGACGACTTTAGGAGGAGATCATTCCCCTCTCTCTCCATATACCGGTATATCTAATAAAGCTCCTGCTACCCACCTCACCCCGTCTCAAGAATTGGCTATTTGCGGCAGGCAGCTCTAACTCGCGAAATTGCGGTAACACTCTTATCCAGGGTCTCCCATAACTCTTTTTCATGATTTAGAAAGCACAAATGAAAGGGGCAATTTCTGTAAAAATTTTCATTGGCATTACTAAGCCTAAATGCAACTCAAAGCATCATTATCAAGTAATAACAATACCTTCCTTGAGAAAACATTAAAAATGTTAAACTCAGATTTTAAAATAGAGTGGCATTCATGTGACCTAGAGGTTTATGAACAATTATTCATACATATGTCAAGCTTTAGAGAACTGCATATAAAGGTCAAAGAAGAAATCTGATGTTCCTTTGTCAACTGGGCTCTCTTAAATTGGTGAAGAAGAATGGCCTGTTGGGCAATATGAGAACCTTGTTTTACTGTTACTTTCTTTTAATGGTGTGGTCTAGGGACTCCATCAGATTGTCCCCTCCTCCACCTAAGTGGCACAAAGAACCAATGACTCCATTAAGTTTTATACCCAATTGTTCAGATGTTAAAGCTCTTACCATCAATAGGTCATTTTGTCAAGCATATAAAGGAAGTAGTTCCCTGTAGCAGAAGTTGTGCTTTAAAAATTTTCTGAATTGAATGCATAAAAATATGCGCTATCCAATTATTGCCTGATTAGGGTCCATGCCTTGGAGCAGTCGAGCCAATGAAAAATACTTAAGTCAAAAAGAGTGAGAAAGTTTATTTAAGAGATGGATACACCACCAAGAACACAACAGCAGCACATACTCTGTCTACGGAGTTCCAAAACAGTTTTACATTACAGGTTATATAGAATTTCTACAAGGGTTAGAAGTGTCTTTGTAGCCCGCAGATGGCGTGGCCAGAGGAGTTATTCATTACAAGATAGTGACAAAAGACTCTTTATCAGACTAAATGGATACATGCCAGACATCCCCTTATCATGCTAATATCAGGCTGAAGATACACCTGTCAGAAATCTGGGCTCTGATTTTCCTTTCGGGGGTGTAAGTCACAGGTGGTTGGATAGCACTAAACAAAGTTATTTGCATCAGATCAAACAAAGAACAAAGTCATTAGCACTATGTCAAAACAAAGTCATTAACAAAGGTATGCGAAGGAGTAGGCAGGCAGAAGAAGGAAATAAACTTGGCTTTAGTATGTCAAGCTCTCAGTCACCCATTTTGAAAAAGAGAAAACATTCTGGGGAGTATTAGGGTCACATATTCTAAGTAAATCATAGAGTTTTTCTTATTTCACACTTACCTTTATTGA
Source organism: Elephas maximus indicus (assembly GCF_024166365.1). Lineage (NCBI taxonomy): Eukaryota > Metazoa > Chordata > Mammalia > Proboscidea > Elephantidae > Elephas > Elephas maximus. Next base: position 82,734,574 of record NC_064836.1, on the reverse strand, counting down.
TACAACTCAATTCCCTATTTACCAAGAGTATCAACTAGTGTGCAAATCTGTGCCACTAGTGAGATGGCTCCAGAAAAAAGACTATACTTCCTGGGGAAGTGGGTGCAAGTCATCATTTCCCCCATCATACACTGGGCCATTTATAAACATTAACTTGTTTTTACTTTTATGTTGAGTGAAGTAAGGTGCCTGTTGACATCTAATTATGTCAACTGTTTTTCCATTTATTACCTGAGGGATTTGTGGTAGATTTGTTGAAGGACTTGTGTAACTAACCAAACCAAGCCTGTTGCTGTTGAGTCAGTTCTGACTCAGCAACCCTACAGGACAGGGTAGAACTGCCCCATAGGGTTTCCAAAGAGCAGCTGGTGGATTCAAACTGCTGACCTTCTGGTTAACCATTGCACCACCAAGGCAATTAAAGATATCCCAATTATTTATCCTATATAAGTGCCTGGTTGGCACAGACCATTTGGACTTGGCTACTAACCCAAATGTTGGCAGACTGAACTCACAAGTGATGCCACTGAAGGAAGGCCTGGCAATCTGCTTCCATAAAGATTACAGCCAAGAAAACCCTGTGGAGCGGTTCTAGCCTGTAACACATGGGGTTGCCCTAAGTCAGAATCAGCTTGATAGCAATGTTTTTGTTCTATTTTTTCTTCTTTATCTTGTATATGTTATGGTCTCTGTGGTTCTATAGATGATCCCTTACACCTGAGGCTCAGCTCAAACTCCATTCTTGCTCCCCTCCACATCCCTGTTCTAATTCAATGTCCATTTAAATCCCACCCTGTTCACCTCAATGAGTCTCTGATAAAGAATGTCTTCACCCATTTTTCTGAAGATCTGTTAGAGAAACTAGGACATTGTTTTTCAGAGATCAATAGTATCAGGATGATTTCTCTACTTCTCCTCACTCAGACTATATCCCATCATAATATAATCCCATAGAGGGTGTTATTTTATTCTATGTCTCTTCCTGGAATTTCAGTCAGCATAGACTGTCTCCTCAAATCAGTGTTTTCAATTATTTACAATGATAAGTGATTCTAAGTAGGATTAATGTACCAGCAGTCAAAGCCAATTTCCTGGCTCCCCAAGGAAACTCTCCTTCTCACACGCTGTACTTAGCTTTCTGCAAACTCTGAAAATATTCGTAGTTAACTATACTTGTTTGCTCAATTTTTTGCTGTTATCTTATTTTTTTCCTTGTTTATATTGTATAATGAGGATATGAGCTTTTCTCAGTGTTGTTGCTGAAACGCACTCTTAACTACGCGATTGACTTGTTGGAAGGGATTCTGAGGATTGTTCACTGGAGCCCGCCACTGCCCTGTGAAGAGCAGACCTTTACAATGAGCTCATTGCCTCTCAATCTTATGTACCTTTCTGCATTCTGTCTGCTCTTTCCAAAATGAAAAAATACATTGTCTGTTCAGTGTGACGTGTAGAAAAGCTGTCTTAACTGCATTTCACACTTTCTTCACAGAACTTTTTTTTTAGAAACGTTAAAATCCAAAGAATTTACCAACTGTCAAAAAATGATGCCTCATTTTCTGTTCTCAACATTCTACTTTCTTCAGCTTTCAGTCAGGAACTGAAAGTTCTATTGCATCCGTCCACTCATGCCAGAAAAAGAGCCCAAAATTATCTTAGTCACCTGGCTTCTGCTTCTTCACTCACATTGCTCCCTACCTGCATTGCATGCCTGCCGCCTTCACCAGCCAGTGCTCGACCTGGTTCCACAAGTCTTTCTTTTTTGATATCGTATTGCCCCATCACCCTTGCACTTCAAGATCTTCCTTGTACAATTTATGCTCCATTATCCACTGCTTGAGGATGTGTTTTTGACCTTGTGTTACATTAAAGTGTTTCCATGGGACAGAAGTCTATTTGTTTATATTCATAAGCCTCAACATATGAAATAGCTGGCACATCACAGAAAAAAATACTGAAGCTGGTCAGAATACCTGGGTTTAATTCTCAGTTTTGTCACTTGTGAATAGTAAGAAATTTTACTGGGTTTGGGTTAAGCCTCTGCTTTCTTATCTCTAAATTAAAAGATAATAATGTCTATATCACATGATCGAAATTAAATGAGAATGTGTGAAATATTCTTGCAATTTTCCCAGTATAAAGTAAGTACCCAAACCAAAATAAAAACCCACTGCTGTCGAGTCGATTCCGACTCATAGCGACCCTATAGGACAGAGTAGAACTGCCCCATAGAGTTTCCAAGGAGAGCCTGGTGGACTTGAACTGCCGACCTTTTGGTTAGCAGCCATAGCACTTAACCGCTACGCCACCAGGGTTTCCAAGTAAGTATCCAGTGAGTGCTTATTCATTCTGAACCTAGCGTTGTGCCTTTTCTCAGGTTGAGTTCTCTCTGTTCCTTTTATTCAAGCTGTAATAATTCCATTACATAAAATTGTTAGCATACTTTCTAGTAAGGTATAATTCACTGTATTAGACCAACACTGTACAAATTTATCTTACAAATCTCTTTGAGCTACACCCTTCCTGCCTTGGGCTGAGAGTCAGTGTGGCTAGTACTTTAGATTTTAGTCCCCAAATTACAAACAAGTTCTGTTCCTAAATCTGTCTTTAAGTTGAATTTGTAAGTAGGAACAGTTAGTTATGGTTCATATCTAACATCAGTTAGCCAAATATTTGTCTTAGTATACAGTATATAGTGTACCTAAGAATAAAAAAAAAATTAAAGAAACACTTCCAGATAGACTAAAACATCTTTAACGCATATTTTCTCTGTATATTCAAAAAATTGTCATACATAGCTTAAATAAATGAGGTGATACTTTCAACATTCTGCTTTAAAATTTCTTTGACCAAATCCCTGCATATACTTTCTATTTGTCACATTAATGCAGGCCATAAGTATTGACAAATTTGACTCTATAACACAGCTCACCTCTTTTCCAGTGTCCCATAACAATTTTCTTCCCATCCTTTCAGCTTCCACTGACAATCTCCTTGAAGCCATTTCAGACTCAGGTTCATCAGCTGTAGAGCCATCACTAGATATTTCAGACTTTTCTTAAATATTACCCAGTTCTGGCACCAAATTATGCTTCTGTTAGTTATTGCTGCATTGAAAAAAAAAAACAAAAAAAACTTGCCAAACTTAGTGGAATAAAATAAAAAAAAATTATTTTATTTTCTCTTGTGTTCTGTGGGTAAACTTGGCTCAGCTGGACAGTTCTGCCTCACTGATTTATGCTAAGACTGGCTTATCTGGAGACTTCGTTGGGCTGGAATATCCAAGAGAGCTTATTCATATGACTGGTGGTCGATGCTGGCTGTTGGCTGGGAGCTCAGCTGAGATTGTTTACTAGAATGCCTATATGTGACCTCTCTTGTGGCTTGGTTCTCTCACAATAAGTAGCTATGTTCTAAGGGAATATATTCCAACATGTTTCCAGTTGTGAGGAGGCAAAAGCTGCCAGTGCTACTAAAGCTGAGGCCCAGAATTTGAACTGTGTCATTTCTGCCATCTTCTATTAGTTAACTCATATATATACGTATATGGTCGCTATGAGTCAGAATTGACTCGACGGCACTGGGTTTGTTTTTTTGGTAAAGCAGTCACAAAGCCTGCACAGGTTCAGAGGGTGGGTAAATCAACTCTCCCACTTCATTGTGGAGTGACAAAGAATTTTTGGCAATCTTTATTCCAACATATGTCAGGCCCTGCTTTTGAGTACTGAAGCCTGAGAAATGAATGAAATAAATCCTTGCCTTTGGGAGTGTACACTTTAGTCAGGGACACAGACAAAAATACATATAAATGAATTAAAATATATGGTAAGTTAAAAGATAGTGATAAATGCTATGGGAAAAATAATAGAAAACAACAGTGAGCAAGAGGTATACTTTTGATAGAGTCTCAGAGAAGACTCATAAGAAGGTGTGATTGAGTAAAAACCTGAAAAAATAAGGGAGCAACACATAACAGGTATCAAGGAGGAGAGCTTTCCAGACAGAGTAAGCACAAAGGCCCTGAGGTGACAGCACACCTGGTCTTCAAGTAATGGCTTCGAGGCTAGTGAGTAGGAGTTGAGATCAAATAGTTTAGAGAGTAAGCTGTGTAGTGCCTTCTTCAGTCATATGAAAGACATTGGTTTTTACTCATTGTGGGAGAGAAAGCCACTGCTGGGTTCTGAGCAGAGAAATGGCATGATTGGACTTCAACTTTAATGTTGTTGCTCTAGGGCCTGACTGTAGAATAAACTATGGGCCTAGGATAGGAACGGGAAATCTAGTCAGCAAGCTATTGTAGTAATACAGTAGAGAAATCATGGTGGCTTGGACTGAGGAGTTAGCAGTGGCTGGGAAGATGTGCAGTAGATACTGGATAGATTTTTAAGTAGAACAAACAATATTTTCAAGAAATTGGGCATGAAGTGTCAAAGAAAAAGTGGAATCAAGAACGACTTGAAAGACTACAGTTCAAGCAACTACAAGAATAGAGTTGCCATTTACTGAATGGCAGTGACACTAAAAGATGCAGATTTGAGGAACAGGGGTAAAGATATTTTAAAAACCACAGTTTTCTACATGGTACGCTGAGATGTCCGCTAAACTTCCAAGTACAGATGATGATTAAGCAGTTGGATATAATGGACTTCAGCTAGGAGGTCCAGACTGAAGATATACACTTGGGAGTCACTGCATAGAGATGATGTTGTAGCCAGCCACCAAGAAGCCCTGCAGTGGTTCACACTTCCTAGTATACATTCTCTCAAGTATTTTCACTCCCACGATGAATTAGAGTTAACCCTGTGTGACCAATAAAATATGGCAGAAATGACAGTGTGTCACTTCCACGGCTAGGTCATAAAAAAGTAATACAGCTTCTGTCTTTGTGTCTTGAGTCGGTTACTCTGGGGAAAGCCAGCGTTCCTGCCATGTGGAAACTCAACTGGCCCTGTACAGAAGCCAAGTAGATAGAAATTAATGTCATTGACCAAAAGCAAGAACCAATTTGCTAGCCATTTGTATAAGCCACCTTTGTAACAGATCTTTCCAGCCTATATCAGATACTAACCTCAGCAAGACCATGGGCCAGAATTGTGCACTTTTGAAATACTGGCCCTCAAAACCACGAATGATAATACAATATTCTTATTTTCAGCAACTAAGTTTTGGGATGGTTTGTTTTGTACATATGAAACAAAATATAGATACACACGTTGTCTTAGTTATCTAGTGCTGCTATAACAGAAATACCACAAGTGGATGGCTTAAAAAATCAGAAATTTATTCTTTCACAGTCTAGGAGGCTGGAAATCCAAATTCAGGGTACCAGCTTCAGGGGAAGGTTTTCTCTCTCTGTCGGCTCTGGGGAAAGGTCCTTCTCGTTATCTTCCCCTAGCCTATTACCTTGCTGTATTCAAACATAAAAATGTATCCAATTCATGCCTCTCCAGAGGGCAAACAATGCTGAAAATAAGAAATGACTTCCAGGAAAACATAGCCTGAAGACGAAACCAAGGGTATGACTTTAAAATCCTTTATTAAGTCCTCAGAAACATTTAGAGCTGTATCTCAAACAGAAAAGTCCCTCTAAGGATGTTAGAGGCGTTCCACGTAGACCCTGTCCATTAAACAACAGGTTGTTTAAGAATTTTAAGTGTAGTGTCCTATAGCAGCCTCATAGGAAGCCCAAGGTAAAACTAATTTATCATTATAAAATTTGTTGCATGATATAGCTTTTATTTAATTTAGTAAACTCTGAATGGGATTCATAGGAGATACATAAAGTTTTTTGAATGAGTTGTATTTGTGGAAATGCTGCTATCTTGGACTAAACAGGGCATAACTAATACAAAATGAAAAGAGGACTTAGGAGTTTCCAATTATTATGGGCTGGAAGCAGGCTGAAAACACTACTCAGTTAAAAACACCAGCTATTCTTATGAAAAAGTTGAATGACTCAGATTATGGAACCAAGGTATCAAATGGTGAAATTTAAGAGTTGAAATGAATCAATCCCAGACAGTAGTACTGAGCCTTAATCAAGAGACTGGCAATATGTGCTCAGGTAGATTTCAGAATTTCTTGGTAGCCTACTATTTCTGTGTGTCTCCTGGTTTCTTCTTTTTTGAATGGGAGTGTTTCTGGCAATTATTCTATATCTTCCCCACCGATGTAGCTCACAAATGTATATTGAGTGTACAGAGAGAAGAAAACTTTTCTCTTTAGTTAAAAGGTCTTAAGATTAATAGGAATGTCACATGAAGAGGTGCACTTTATAAACTTAAGGAGCCTCAGTTATAACTAAACCTGATTTAGGAGATGATGTCCTTGACCTGAACATAAAGGGTGAGATTTTGGAGATTACTGAGTAAGTATATGTTGCAAGTGAGTAGAATATCTCCCATTGGGAGCTGAGGGTAGACTGTGGTAGCCAGCCTCCAATACGGCCCCAGTGATCTAAGCCTCTTGGTATTTATGCCTTTACATATTCCATTCTCACACTGAATCATGGACAATCTGTATGGAAAGTGGTGGAAGCAAAGGTGTTTGACTTCCTGTCTTGGCCATAAAAAGCGCTGAAGTTTCTTCCTTGGCCTCGTAGATTACTTGCTATCTTAGTTTCCTAGGGCTGCCATAACAAAACTCTACAGTGTGGGTGGCTTTAAAGAACAGAAATTTATTATCTCACAGTTCTGGAGGCTAGAAGTCTAAATCAGGGTAACAACTATCTCAACTCTTTATGAGGGTTCTGAGAAGGAGCTGTGTCATGCCTCTCTTATAGCTTCTAGTGACTGCCAGTAATCCATGGTGTTCCTTTCCTGCGTGTAGAGGCATCTTCCCATGGCATCTTCTCCATGTGTAAGTCTGTCTCCATGTCTGTTTTCCCCTTTTATAAGATACCACTCAGGAGGGATTAGGACCCACCTAATTCCAGTATGACCTCATTAACTGATAACCTCTTCAAAGAAAGACCTCATATCCAAACAAGGTCATATTCACCAGTCCAAGGATTAGAATTGTAACATACCTTTTGGGGGTTCATAATTCAATTCAAAACACTTGCTGTGGGAGAGGCTCGGTGCTTTGTCATGGAGACATTTAAGCAGTCCTTAGTGAGGTCCATATGGAGAGTAATTGAGAATCCCAGCCAGTAATAGCACCAACTTGCCAGCCATGTAAGTGGATAACCTTGGAAGCGGATCCTCCACTCTAGTCAAGTCTTCAGGTAATTGCAGCTCCAGCTCACATCTGACCATAACCTCATAAGACAGCCCAAACCAGAGCCACTCAGCTGAGAAACTGACAAGAGATAATAAATGATTTTTGTTATTTTAAGCTACTAAATTTGGGGGTGATTTGTTACAAGGTGATAGATACGGAATACAGAGGTAATTTAAAAACATGAGACTGTGAAATCACCAAGTACATATACATAGAGAAGATAAGTGGTCTAAGGACTGATCCTGGATGCCCTTCAACCATTAGGGGTCAGACAGATAATGGCAAATCAGCAAAAGAAGCTTGAGGCAGTGGTTTCAGAAAGTCAGCTGACTGCGATATCCTGGATACAAAGGGAAGAAAAGTGTTTCAAAGAAGAAGAATGGTTAACCGTGTCAAATGCTGTTGATGGGTCAGGAAAGATGAGAATTCAGCACCAGATTTAGCAACGTGAAGTTAATTAAAACCAACCAAATCAAACCCATTGCCTTCAAGTCAATTCCAACTCATATTGACCCTATAGGACAGAGTAGAACTCTCCCATAGGGTTTCTAAGGAGCAGCTGGTGGATTTGAACTACCAGCACTTTGGTTAGCAGCCAAGCTCTTAACCACTGTGCCACCTGGGCTCCGAAGTTTATTAGTTACTTTGATAAGAGCAGTGTGGGACAAGTCTGATTGAAATTAGCTTAACAAAGCTTGGGATGAGAGAAATTAGAATCAGTGAGTATAGGCCACCTTCCAAGGAGTTTTGCTATAGAGAAAGAAAGCAATGAGCCAGTAGCATGAATACATATAGACCTCCTTCTGTTCAAATAGGCAAGCTTTCAGTTAACAGCTGAATGGTTAACCATTGTGCCACAAATATATAGAAAGCAAAAATTATTAGTGGTTACAGGGGTGGGGAGTATTACAGAATTTTACAAGACCAAAGACTTATTCATTGCAAATACCTTTTTTCAACAACATAAACAGCAACTGTACATTTGAACCCTGCTAGATGGAATACAGTAATCAAGTTCACTACATCTGTGGAAAGAGACCATGGAAAAGCTCAATACCATCAGTGAGAACAAGGCTAGGGGCCAACTGCAGGATAAATCATCAATTGCTCATAGGCAAGTTGAAGTTGAAGATGAAGAAAATTAGAACAAGTCCATGAGAGACAAAGTATGATCTTGATTATATCCCGCCTGAATTTAGAGATCCTCTCAAGGGTAGACTGGATGCATTGAACACTAATGACTGAAGACCAGATGAGTTGTGGAAGGACATCATTCATGAAGAGAGCAAGAGGTCATTAAAAAGACAGGAAAGAAAGAAAAAGACCTAAATGGATGTCAGAAGAGACTCTGAAACTTGTTCAACATCAAGTAGCAAAAGTGAAAGGAAGAAATGATGAAGTAGAAATGCTGAACAGAAGATTTCAAAGGGGAGCTCGAGAAGACAAAGCGAAGTACTACAATGAAATATGCGAAGACCTGGAGTTAGAAAACCAAAAGGGAAGAACATGTTGGACATTTCTCAAGGTGAAAGAACTGAAGAAATAATTTAAGCCTTGAGTTGCGATATTAAAGGATCCTACAGGGAAAATATTAAATGATGCAGGAAGCATCAAAAGCAGATTCACTGTACCAAAAAGAATTGGCTGACATTCAAACATTTCAGGAGGAAGCATACGATCAGGTACTGAAGGAAGAGGTCCAAGCTGCACTGAAGGCATTAGCAAAAAACAAGGCTCTAGGAATCAATGGAATACCGATTGATATATCGTAACAAAGGAATGCAGCACTGGAAGTGCTCACTTGTCTATGCCAAGAAATTTGGAAGACAGCTACCTGGCCAACTGACTGGAAGAGATCCACATTTATGCCTATTCCAAAGAAAGGTGATCCAACAGAATGGGGAAATTATCAAACAATATAATTAATATCACGCACAAGTAAAATCGTGCTGAAGAAAATTCAAAAGCAGTTGCAGCAGTACATTGACAGGGAACTGCCAGAAATTCAAGCCAGATTTAGAAGAGGGTGTGGAATGAGGGATATCATTGCTGATATCAGATGGATCTTGGCTGAAAGCAGAGAATACCAGAAAGATGTTTAACTATGTTTTATTGACTATGCAAAGGCATTAGACTGTGTGGACCATAACAAATTATGGACAGCATTGCAAAGAATGAGAATTCCCGAACACTTAATTGTGCTCATGAGGAACCTATACATAGCTCAAGAGGCAGTGATTTGAACAGAACAAGGGGATACTGTGTGGTTTAAAGTCAGAAAATGTGTTCATCAAGGTTGTATTCTTTCACCATACTTATTAATCTGTATGCTGAGCAAATAATCAGAGAAGCTGGACTAAATGAAGAAGAGCGGGGCATGAGGATTGGAGGAAGACTCACTAAGAACCTGCTATTTGCAGACAACACAACTTTCTTGCTGAATGTGAAGAGAACTTGAAGCACTTACTGATGAAGATCAAAGACTATATCTTTCGGTATGGACTGCATCTCAACATAAAGAAAACAAAAACCCTCACAATTGGATCAATAAGCAACATCATGATAAATGGGAAAAAAGTGTGAAGTTGTCAAGGACTTCATTTTACTTGGACCCACAATCAACACCCATGCAAGCAGCAGTCAAGAAATCAAATGATGCATTGCATTGGGCAAATCTGCTGCAAAAGACCTCTTTAAGTGTTAAAAAAGCAAAGATGTCATTTTAAGGATTAGGGTGCGCCTGACCCAAGCCATGGTGTTTTCAATCACTCCTGTGCATTTGAAAGCTGGACAATGCATAAGGAAGACCAAAGAATCAATGCCTTTGAATTGTGGTGTTGGCAAAGAATATTGAATATACTATGAACTGCCAAAAGAGTGAACAAATTTGTCTTGGAAGAAATAACAACCAGAATGCTCCTTAGAAGTGAAGACGGCAAGACTTCATCTCACATACTTTGGACATGTTCTGAGGAAGGATCAGTCCCTGGAGAAGAACATCATGTTTGGTAATTAGTGGGTCAGCAAAAAAGAGAAAGACCTTCAAAGAGATGGATTGACATAGTGGCTGCAACAATGGGCTCCAGTAAAACAATTGTGAGGATGGTACAGGACTGGACAGTGTTTCATTCTGTTGTGCATAGAGTCACTATGAGTTCACACCTAACAACACCTAGGGGAGGAGAAGGAGGGAGTCTGGGATGGGGTGGTTTTTCTTAGGAGGCACTGAGTTTATGGTATGTTGGTGGAATAATTAGGAAAATGATACCGAGAATGGGTGCACAACGAAGTATGTAATCAAGGTCACTGAATTACACGTGTAGAAATTGCTGATTGGGTATATGTTTTTCTGTACATATTTTTACCACAATAAAAAAGGCTACATTTTGTGATGTATAAAATGATATGAAATCAAATTTCAGTGTCCATCAATGAAGTTTTTTTGGCATACACGCACACACACAAGATACTGACCGAGATACAAACAGGCATTCTTCTAGCCCCTCTAGAAAATTCACAAGTTGGAACATCCTGGAAAAGAAAATACTATCTAATTTACACATACTCCGTATTTGAAAAGCTGGGCCCGAATTGACAAGAAAGGTAAACCTAGTAAAAACAGCAGAACACACACATGACTTCCTAAATGACGTACCTGACAGTCCCACCTGCCACTAATTGACATCATCACATAATCTCCTCAATAAACAAAAACAGAGCCAGAGAATCTCAGTAATTATATGATGATTGTGTTATAATATTGTGTCAGACAACTGCCATATTGCTCCTCCTTATCATTACAAAATTAGACAGCAAGTAAGGAAGAAGATACTCAGATCCCAGGGAAAAATACCCTCCTGCTTCTATGCCACCTGAAATCATTACATGGCTGATAGACTATTATGAAGCATTTTAAATGTTTAAGAACAAGGAGAAATTCATTTGTGTGGTTATTATTACTGAATTCTAAAATGAAAAAGAAAGTGGGGTTTGGGAAGTTATAATATAAATATCTAAGTAGAATATTTTGCCATATTAGGAACAAAGATTAATGAATCTTTACCACGAATCGATGTCATTTCGTAATAGAAATGACATAGATGTGGGCTCAAGTCTTGACTTTCCACCTGCTAGCTCTGTATAGTCCTGGGCAAATTATTTAATTACTCTAGCCTCAGTTTACATACCTAGAAATGATGGAAAATGATAGCTGCCTGGAAGGGCCATAGTAAACATTAGGAAAAATAAAAAGAAAGTACCAGACATGGTGCCTACCATAGGATGAGTGATCAAAAAGGGGAAAAAAATGGATGCAATCATTGCAGCAACTGCATTATGTTAAATCTATGCTAAAGGGAACCTGGATTTGAGAATTTTATTTACGGTTTCTTTTGCTAAGCACAGTCCTATGACAGTTTTTTCTTCTCGTAAGAATTTTCTTTTGTACTTGATATCATATACTTTTCACTCAAGGCGGGCGGGTCTGGGTTGTAAGATTTTTGAGGATAGCAGCTGTGCCTCATTCATTTTTTGAGCCACGGCAACTATCACAATGCCTGGGACTTAATAAGTGTTTCATAGATGCTTGGCAAATGAACGAATTGCACTCTCTCTATCTATTCTCTTTCTTTTTCATGCCTGCAATGAGCAAGTAAATTCTAAAGGGGTAGAAAATAATATAGTTTGCCACCAAGAAAGGCACATGATAAAATGGTATGATATGTAAAGGCTACTATTTTAAAAACTCTATTTAGGGTATTTGTTGATGAAGGCCAGAGTCTTAAATTTCATATACTATCTTTTTGCACTCTACCAAGAAAAGCGGTTCTCCACAGTAAACTTGCTACTGTAAAAATCTAGCTCTATTGGCAGGAAAATTAGCAGACAGGCTTGGCTCTGGTCTTTAATGGAAATGTAATCTATAGTCTATCTTTATGAGGGGCGCACTGCCATCACTGAATAACCACTAAGGGGTGAGGCCAAAGCTGCAAGGCAGCAGTCCAAAAGCATTGACATCCCCCAGGAGACAGTCAGAGGATGAAAATTGCTCCTGGGTAGAAGATCCATTTCAGATTTCCTATTATTTTAAAAGTAAAACAGAAAGTTGGTAATTTTATAACCATTTAGTCTGCTGAGGTCTCTAATTTGCCAATAAAAGTCTTTACCACCATCCATCCAATGAGAACTCACAGCGAGTTTGTTAGTTGAAGGGTGGGTTTCCCTTGCAGTCATGCAAAATAAACTACCCAGCCCCCAGTAAAAGTCCATGAGTAGTCCCATATCCATCAGTGAAAGAAAAGATCCTTTATAATCTGGCCCCTTATTTACCTGTTTAGTTCTGTCTCCTGGCATTCTTCTTCCCACAGTTTGTCTTCCAAGATTTTGGAACTGTATTTTGTAAATACGCATGCTGTTGTGTTTGTTGAGTCGATTCTGACTCATAGCAAACTTATAGGAGAGAGCAAAACTGCCCCACAGCGTTTCCCAGGCTGAAATCTTTGTGGGAGCAGATCACTAGGTCTTTTCTCCTGCGGAGCTGCTTTTGAGTTTGAACCATCAAATTTTCTGTTAGAAGCTGAGGCTTAACCATCGCACCACCAAGGCCCCTGTAAGCCCCAAACCTGTTGCTGTCCAGTAGATGCTGACTCACAGTGACTTTGTAGGGCAGAGTAGAAAGCTCCCATAAATATGCGTAAACATGTACAAATATGCTTCTGCACCTCTGCGTGTGCTTTGCCTCTTCCTGAAATGTCTTTCCTCCTTGGTACACTGGAAAACCCTTTATCTAACAGGACCTAGACCAAAGGGTCGCTATGAGTTGGAATCAACTCAAAGGCACTGGGTTTGGTTTGGTTTTTGGTTTTAGGCCAAAGTCAGGTATCACTTCCATTGTAAAAACTTCTTACCATTTTAATCCTTGGAGTGCCTGCTTTGGACCATGATGTATTTCTCCAGATAAAACTGTCATACTGAATTTTAATTACTTAGTTAATTACTTATTTAGCCTATCTACTCCCCCCCCCTTTTTTTTTTATACTCCCCTAGAGTCTGAGCTCTTTGAGATATTGTAATACCTGTGTTATTTTGTATATCAAGATCCTAGGACAGTATCAGATATATAAATTTTGAATTTACATTCTCAGGTAAACCTGGCTTCTAAAGGAATATTTAAAGAATTCAAGGAAGTTTTCAAAAGGTAGCAAAACTATTATTTCTAATTCAGCTAGAGATTACAAGAGGACATTCACCTTCATAGTAATAGAACTTGTTACAGGTTAGATCACATTTTCTCAGAAAATCATATTTTATGAGGAATAAAAAAAATTTTTTAAGATTTTTCATATGCATTGATATTGATCATTCAATCTTTCAAGCATTTACACAACGTCAGTTCTGAGTTAGGTAAAGTGTTGAGTACTAGGAATTCAGTGTCATAAGCACTTGATCTTCAGGATCTTACTAGTAAATGAAATAAATAGATAAGGACACAGATATTCACCTGCGTTATGCAGATGACACAACCTTGCTTGCTGAAAGTGAAGAGGACTTGAAGCAAGCACTTACCAATGATGATCAAAGTACGGATTACGCCTCAACATAAAGAAAACAAAAATCCTCACAGCTGGATCAATAAGCAACATCATGATAAACAGAGAAAAGATTGAAGTTGTCAAGGATTTCATTTTACTTGGATTCGTAATCAATGCCCATGGAAGCAGCAGTCAAGAAAACAAAAGATGCATTGGTATTGCATTGGGTAAATCTGCTGCAAATGCCCTCTTTAAAGTGTTGAAAAGCAGAGATGTCACCTTGAAGACTAAGGTGTGCTTGACCCAACCCATGGCGTTTTCAATCACCTCACATGCATGTGAAAGCTGGACGATCAATACAGAAGACCAAAAAAAAAAAAAAAATCGATGCCTTTGAGTTATGGTGTTGGTGAAGAATATCGAATATACCATGGATGGCGAGACTACGTCTAACATAGTTTGGACATGTTGTCAGGAAGGATCAGTCCCTGGAGAAGGACATCATGCTTGGTAAAGTAGAAGGTCAGAGAAAAAGAGGAAGACCCTCAATGAGATGAACTGACACAGTGGCTGCAACAATGGGCTCAAGCATAACAACGATTGCGAGGATGGCGCAGGGCCGGGCAGTGTTTCATAACGTTGAACATAGGGCCTCTATGAGTCAGAACCAACTCAATGGCACCTAACAACAACAACAAAGTGATTTAATAGAAATATGAACAAATGGCTCTGAAAGTTAAGGAGAAAGCAGCTAACTCTACAGGAAGTTTAACAAAGCTTCGCTGAGGACATGCCATTTGAAGAGAAGCTTGTTGGTTGAGTTATAATTTACGTGAAGGGGATGGGGACAAGGAAAGAACATAGCAAGCAAGCAGAAAAGTGAGGTTGTGTGCATATAAGACAAACTTTTCCTGCTCAATGGCCATTTCCCAACTTCTTACCAAGAGAACCCAATTTTGTTTACCCTTCTCAAGTCAGCTCTTCCAAAGAGGCAGGGTCCCTCACCCACCACAGTGGGTGAATTATGACTGGTTTCAGCCGATCTTCCTCTCACCAAGAGATTGGCAAGGGTATGAGATCCAACTCTGCTCAGTGGAACAAGAGGTAATATCTGACTTCCAGGAAGGTATCCTATTTCTAAAACGAAGTAACACAGACAGAGACACTCTTTTTTACTGCCTGTAGACTCTGTTGTTTGAAAATGCGATTCATGGAGCTGCTGCAGCCAACTTGTAACCAAGAAGAGAACAGAAACAAGTTGAGGATTGCAGAGCAGAGAAAGGAAAGAACTTGGCTCTAGGATGACACTGTATGTCACTAAATCAACGCTGGAACCACCCTTTCTCTGGACTTTTTCTATATGAAATAATAAACATCCTTTTGTTTAAGCCATTTAAATCCTGTTTTCTGAAAGCATCCTGATTGATGTAGTGAAAAAAATGCACTATGCCTTGGGGAAACAGTTAAGATTCCATTTAACCTGGGGGGTGGAGGAGGGGGGTGGTTTGGAGGAGTGAATGATCAGAGAAAGGAACAAGTCTGGAAGTGGAGGTTAAGAGTAGATCATTAAGAGCCATCTACACTCTGCTAAGAAATTCTCTACCTCACTGTCTATAAAATCATGTTCTCTAAAATGAAGCAGAAAAAAGAAGCCTCAGAGAGAGAGATCTGACTCTGATTTAAGAAATAAGAGGACTGATAGAACGGAGAGTAGGGAATGAAGACACAGGAAAATGAAAAGTTTTGAAGAAAGTTATAGAGGATAATTTTGAATTAGGGAGAAATAGAAATAATTAAGAAAAAAGGTCTTGAATAAGGAGGAAACTACAGTAGTCAGCCCCATTTTTCTATATTTCTCTCATCAAGGCAGTAGAAACCTTAGTCCCAAGTGTTTGAAAACAGTCAAAACTGATAAGTGGCAAGAAAGCATGAGAACTAAACCACAGGAGGGGGTCATTATATTTAATTGCCCTTATAAAGTATTGTTTAACTCTAGCTTTAACAAGACAGATGTAACTGTGCACTGTGACTACACGAGCTTCTAAATGAACAGTGGGTTAGACTCAAGCGTTAACAACTGCTACTTCACCATTCTCACAAAGAAAGTGAGAATGAGCCCCATTTAGTTACCTATGTATGTTTATCAGTGGCAAATTAATAGACATGTCTCCCATGACCCTATCTATCCAATCAAAGTCAAATAGAGGTTGACTAACATTTATTCTAATTCATTTTACTTTTTAAAAATACATTGCTTCTCATCTGAAACATTTGCCAGCTTCTTTTTTTTTTTTATCTATATAGTAGAAACCCTGGTGGTGTAGTTGTTAAGTGTTATGGCTGCTAACCAAAAAGTCAGCAGTTCGAATCCACCAGATGCTCCTTGGAAACTCTATGGGGCAGTTCTACTCTGTCCTGCAGGGTTGCTATGAATCAGAATTGACTCAACAGCAGTGGCTTTGTTTTTTTTTTTTTTTTTTATATAGTAGAGTCCCTGGGTAGTGCAAATGTTTAACAACCTCAGCTGGTAACTGAGAGACTGAAAGTTAGAGTCTACCCAGTGGTGCCTCAGAAGAAAGCCTGGCAACCTACTTTTGAAAAATCAGCCATCGAAAACCCTGTGGGGCAAAGTTCTACTTTGAACCCCATAGAGTTGTGATAAGTCAAAATTGATTCAATGGCAACTGGAAAACGAAACCTATATAATCCTTTAAATTTTACAAAGTTTTTCCAAATATACTCATTCCATCAACAGTTATTTAATCGACAAATATTTGTTGAGTTCCACTATACGCTACATGCTACATGCTATGCTGGACACTTAAGATGCAATGGCGCACGAAACAAGACAGGATCCCTCCTCTGCTTACAGCGATTATTCCATTGTTAAGGTCCTACTTTAGACTTACATGAGGAAGACCTTTATATTCGCTGATACCAGGGTCCCATTCTGGAACAAACAAATAAGTAAAGCAATGTTGATTAAGTCATGTTTAAAGAAGTTAAGTGACTTTCCCTGCTTACATATTGTGAACAGAGTTAGAATTGAAACCTATTCTTCCTAGTGATTAGTGCCCTTTCCATTGTATTGGATTTGCCAAAACCAAAAACCGTTGCCATCTAGTCAATTCCAACTCATAGCGACCGGGGGTTGTTTAGAGGGTTAGCAACCCTATAGGACAGAGTAGAACTGCCCCACAGAGTTTCCAAGGAGCCACTGGTGGATTCCAACTACCAACCTTTTGGTTAGCAGCCAAACACTTAACTACTACCGCTCCACCAGAGCCCCTAAAAATCAGATGATATAGCAGAGGCTCATTTATATCTGTCTGGTTCTCTCCTCCTAGGTAAATGGGAGGATTTTACCTCCCAGCCACCCTGCAATTAGGCAAGCCATGTGACTTGTTCTGGCCGGTGGGTTGTGACCTGCATCTCTTTAGACCAAAGAATTTAAATGCTGATACAAGACCCCTCGGGATATTTTTTTTTTCCTTTTATCGTAGCACCTGAGAGACTATGTGTCCCTGATGTTGTAGCTACCAGACAGATGGAAGATCCTTCATCAAACTTGGTGTCTGAGTGACTGTGGACAGACATTCCTGCTCATCTGCATGGGATAGGTAGTAGGAATAAGAAATAGATACCTGCGAATGCTTTGCTACAGCATAAGTCTAACCTAACTTTACTAATATAACCTTCTTCTACTGGGGTCAAAGGCAGCGTTAGTGGTAAACCAGGATGCTTAAGGGTTTATTCTTCTCTCAGGAAACAATGGATTCCATCAGTTTCTACAAAATAGACCTGAAACTTCCAAAAGTCCAAGCCAAGGTATTGAACCTCTAGGCACAACAGCCCACTGCTGCATTTTACCTTCCTCCTCAAATAGTAAAGCAGGTGCCATCAATGGGTGCCAGGAAGTGTATAATTATATTCTAAGGGACTTGTGACAATAAACTCTTTGTGCACTTATGTTTTCCTGTCCTGAACATGTACTTCTCTTACTGTTTCTAAAGGCTCTAATTACTTTTTCTATTAGAACAAATCCATTACTGGTTGTCTCACTATAATAATGTACCAGACTCAAAAAAGATGTGATGTGGGAAGAGTAACTTAGAATAAGAGATTAGCCAGCCATAACTGTGGACTTTTTGGTTATTCACTGTATTTATACTTCCAAATAGAGTAAATTGGATTTACTTTTGCTGGGCCATTCCATTAATAGATATTATTCGGCTTCCAGAAAAAAAATTCATTTTATGTTCAAAGGTCATGAGAAATGCCAATCTGCGTTGTCAAAAAGTGATGGAGCAGCCCATGAACATTGCACAGAAATCACGTGTCAATTTACTCCAAGCGCCTATCTGAGTAATTGCAAAATTAACTCCATTACCATTAAAATATTTTAGCTTTAAAACAAAGGTTTCATTTTTGCCTTCAAAAGAAGTGAAATTGCTCTTCCATTTTTAAGACCATAGTATGTGGAACAAACTAATTATCCCTATTTATAATTAATCTTTGGCTGTGGTGAAAAAAGCATTATTTCTGATTCTGTCCAATAGAAAATCGTTTTAACTAAGTGATATTTTAGGCAAAATTTAAAAGTGAATTTAAATTGACACAGATGTTAAAACATTTACCAAGAACAACACATCAAGATTGGCGTGCCTTATATGAAGTTTCCTTCAATTTGGCTAGACCTAAAACTTATCTCTGTCAGCAATAAGTTCACTTACACATGTCAAGCTAACTTCCATCCACTCTTAGAAATGGTGAAGTTCTGCTACAAAGTGTTCTGTGCTCTTTTACTCTAGAGGGATGAGCACATAGAAATGAAAACTCCGAGAAATGACTGCTTCCCGTGTTTCTTCGAAAGTTATTCACTGAGTCAGGTGTCAACAGTAATCCCTTTTTTCTTTTCAAGTCAAAGTAAGCGTGGTCCAGAGCCCCAGCTTTCCACAGCTGTGCTGTCTGTCCAACTCCACAACGCGTCTCTCAGACTCTTGATCATCTCATGGCTACTACATGTTTGTGATTTTGATAGCTTTCTACTTTTCTTTGTGCTTACACATTCTCATATTAAAGTGAAGTAAGGTTAATTTTATTTCAATACATTCACAACATTGTTTTTTCTGTATGGGTTTTGAGTTCTAATTCTACTTACAGCTCATAAGCTATGCAGACAGGAGCAAGTCAGGCACCTCCTGAGAATGCTGAATGTCATGCCTCAGAGAGACTTCAGAGTCCTTTGCCACACACGCATTTTAAAGGTGAGGGAACTAAATCCTTACAATGAATAGCCTCATTTGTTAAGAATTTCATGTAAACCACCACGAGACACCCATGTTTCTACTTCTGCTGCGGTCATAGTTAAGCTCTTCCCTCCAGCTGGAGGGTAAATGGTGCACAGCATTGGGTCTAGAACAGCCAGGCAGAACGAAGCTGGAGCATTCAAGCAGCAGGCTCCGGCTTGGCTCGCCGCTCTAGCTCCTCCGGCTTGGCTCGCCGCTCTAGCTCCTCTACACCCCCCTTGAATCTCCAACTGCATTAGGTTCTGCACTTTATTGCCTTAGAGATACGGCATCTGTGTGACACCTTTTGCCTTTGCTGATGTCTACAAGATTCAACTCTTTCTTAGTTATCTTGCAGCCATAACAGCAATGGTAATATCAAAGGTGGCAGTGGTAGGAGCTGGAGTAATAGTAATAACAAACTACTCATGAGTTAATTGTCTGGCCCGATATCCTCTAGGCCCCAAGAAGGGAACATGAACTGGAGTTCTGAACCATTAATCTTGATTTATGGTTCCTATTAATTCTCGAGAATTATTGGTTCTCAAACCGCTCATTTCCTCTTACAGTAAACCTGTGGGGTACTAGAGAGGTGCAGATGATGAAGCTGAAGCACAGAGAGGGTACTTTTCTTGCTCAAAATCGCACAGCTAATTAGTCTCGGAGCTGGGATTGAAATCTCAGCAGTGTGACTCCGGAGCCTAGCCCTTAACCACTATGCTTTACAGCCCTCTTCCTTCTAGTAAGCCTGCTGATCTAAGTTCCTCCAGGCCAGCCTAGTCTCTCTGCCCACTTGTGACAAGAACTTTGTAAAACTCCTCTTAAGGAAAACTTGCATTACTAGGACCAAACATTAATTTCTCTGTATCTTCATTTTATGACATTAAAGAAATAAAATTCAATTAGAGGGAAAAAAAAATCTACAAAATTTTGGTTTCAAATGATTAGTATTCTTTCAACAATACGTTGTTTCCTTTAATATAAATCACTATGTGATATATTTTTGCGTACACTCGTAAATCTAATTTTATTTTAAAATATAGTCTATTTTTAAATTATCACTCACTAACATCCACGTATTAAGATATATTCTCTTTCAAAGCACCTAGATTTGTCACTGTGATGGATGACATGTATATTTTGTTTCCTTTGTGTATATGTACAGCCTCCCCATCTTGGCCTGACTCTTAAAATGCACTAGTAGTCATGATGATTACCCTTTATTAGTCTTTCCTACTTTATATTCAAATGCAGGGAAAACAAATACCTTTTTACCAGAATTTTCTTTTAGGCAATGTTGAGGAAAAGTTGTACCAATTGCACAAACCTCATTTGTGGTCACATAACAGAGTTACTCACACTATTTAGAGACTACTCTGGAATCATGTGACTACAGAGTTAAGTGCTAACTTATCCATGAGTCATCGTTAATTTGGAAGGAATCTTCATTTGGACTATGTACTTGTGAAGTCATTGTGGGGTATTTTCTACAATCCTGCATGTCCCTGCAGCACTTGCCACAAGGTAATATTTCCCTACTAGTAATAATAGCTGAAAATACTTGCAAATGTTTGGAACGCTGGTGGATAAAGTCAGTCTATACACACTGAAGATCCTATAGGTTTAAATTAATGAACAAATAAATGAATGGATAAAAAAAGGAATAAAGAAAATTAGTGAAGTTTCATAAACTTTAATATATTAAAACAAAAATTCCATTACTTCAAGACTCATCAAAATTGTATGCTGCAAGGGTAATACTGAAGTCATCTAGTCCATCTTCTGTGACAAAATAGACATATAAAGAAATACAGAATTTTCTGAGAATGAAGGAATGTGAGAGATTATCCTAAGTACATCTGAACGAATTTGTGGAACTACTCCAAGTACTCCAGATTTTGCAATATTGTCTTATTTTCAAAAAGACAAGAAGAAACTAGTTGCATATTATTGGGGTAAATAAAATTTTTTAATCTGTGGTTCTTTGTTAATGCAAAACCTCTATGCATGTTCCCTTTTTTGAGGCCGAGTATATCAGACCAGGCAATAGCCCTTGTTCTGGTGGGGGTTAAGCAAAGCCTTGGAGCTTCAAGAAAAAAGCTAAAATCAATGACTCAGAGAGGCCGTGAGTGGAGTTAAAGGGATGACATTGCTGAGTGTTCCATTTACCTATTGTCCCTCTATCACTCTGATCTTTCAGGTTAAATCCTTTAACTCCCACCGCAGACTCCAGATGATTCTCCCCCAATAAACACTCGTACCTGAGCAGATCAGCAGACGTCAATTCTTCCAATTCTTCTCTGACATTGTACTCTTGAACTCCAGAGTCTGGCCTGCCTTCTTGTGACCAAACGCATGCTTTCTTGACTTGTTAGCCAATTCTAGGATCTGTGGTCATTTTCTATCCCCTATCCATTCCCTTGCCAGAATTTCTGCCTTAACACCCCACTCCAGTTTCTCTCTCCTACCCATCTGACTTTTTCCTTTGTTTTATCTAGTCTGAAGTCCTGACCAACTCTATTGTGGTCTCTAGAGCCACAGACTTATCTCATACACACCCTTATGCCCATGCCGAAGACTTACACACACACATGCACACACACACTTCATGCCAACTAAAAACAGCCAACACACAAAACTCCCCCATGTGAGTCTAATGCCTGTCTTATTTTGCTCCCTATCTCTCCCATCCAGGACATAACAGACATGTTAGGAAATTTCCATTCTAACCTATTTATACTTTCAAGTTGACCTGTGAAAATGGATTTTTTTTTTTTAATATTGTACCTCACATGTTATTTTGGAATAAAGTGTGCTTGACATTGATTTACCCCTAGGGTGTTTCTTAAATCCCATTCCTGACAAGTATATGTCTTTATTTTATTTAGTCTATAAAGGATCGCTATTCTCTTTCTTCTCTGTGTTTGTTAATATGAACCAAAAAAACCAAACCCATTGCCGTCGAGTGGAATCCAACTCATAGTGACCCTACAGGACAGAGTAGAACTGCCCCATGGAGTTTCCAAGGAGCACCTGGTGGATTCGAACTGCAGACATTTTGGATAACAATAGTACCACTTAACCACTATACCACCAGGGTTTCCGTTTGTTAATGTAGAGCACACAAAGAACCTACTGCAATCAAGCTGATTCCGACTCATGGCAACCGGATAGGATAAAGTAAAACTGCCCCATAGGGTTTCCAAGGCTGTAAATCTTTGTGGAAGCAGACTGCCACATATTTCTCCCATGGAGTGGCTGGTGAATTCAAACCACCGACCTTTCTATTAACAGCCACGCACTTTAACCACTGTGCTACTAGGGCTCCTTATACTTCATATAAGAATGGTAAAAATGAGAGTGGATAAAAATTTGAGACTAAGAAGAGAGAAAATATTTTTGATACCCCAACTATAGAAGTTTATATGAACTTCAAAATTTAACACTTGTTCTTCAGCTAGTTTTCATTTTTCCGATTCTGATGTGACAGAGAAATGGTCTCAGAGATCATGCGTTTGCAGCCTCTGATGTATGTAGTGTGGTACCTCCCCTCTAACGAATCCACCTTTCAATAAAGAGGCATCGTGATCATTGTCTTCACAGCATTGGGGTTCTCCAAACTTTGTGATTGTGAAAGAAAACAATGTGGAAAAGCACTCCTAGTGTGTGTGTATGTGTGGATGTGTGGATATAAACACACACCCATTATGTATTCCGTGTGCATGCTGTGTGTGTGTGCGTGAGGGTACACATGCTAATATCCTAAAGCAGAAGATACACCTAGAATGAGTGAGAGTCAACATTAAAGAAGTGGACGTGAATCTGCTTTTCAAATAGCCTTCTTCATAATTTCGTTTTTAAGTGAGCTTCATTCCAAATATGACTAGATACTCACTGTTCTCCTCTTATTGTGGCTGCTGAAGAGACCACAGGAGTAGGAGAGGCATCATTTCTCCATCTAATCTTTGCTAGTGCCCTGGTGGCGTAGTGGTTAAGTGCTACAGCTGTTAAGCAAAAGGCCAGCAGTTCGAATCCGCCAGGCACTCCTTGGAACCTCTACGGGGCAGCTCTACTCTGTCCTATGGTGTCGCTATGAGTTGAATCGACTCGATGGCAGCGAGTTTGGTTTTGGTTAGTGCTTGTCTTCATTGGAAAGTTGTTTTCAGGAACCATTTCCAGCCATTTTTTAATCTTATTAACATATCAAATGTTAGTACAGCCTGAGGTCTTCCTAATTTTTAGATTAAAAATAGAAATAAAAGATTTTAAATTTTCTTTCTCAGCCCCAATTCCTTTGTATACTCCTTGTTATGCACTGTCTTAGTTTCTTAGTGCTGTTATAACAGAAATATCACAAATAGGTGGTTTAGTGAACAAAAAAATTATCTTCTCAGCGTTTGGAGGCTAGAAGTTTGAATTCAAGGCACTGGTTATAGGGAAGGCTCTCTCTCTCTGTTGGCTCTGGGGAAGGTCCTTGTCTCTTTTCAGCTTGTTCCTTGGTTCCTTGTCAGTGTTCATGTGGCCTGGTATCAATCTTCTACCAACCGTTCTTGCTTCTTTCCCTAATCTGCAACTTTTATTTCTCAAAAGTGATTGGTTTAAGACCCTGACACAGTCTCATTAATATAACAAAGAAAACCCTATTCCTGGACAGGATTAATCCCACATGCATTGGGATTAGAATTCCAACATATATTTTAGGAGACACAATTCAGTTTATAACACTCCACCTTTTGGCCCCTCAAAATACATGTCCTTTCCACATACAGAATTCATTGACCCTTTCACATCATCCCAAAATTCTTAAATCTACTTCTAGTCCAAAATATCATCTTCTGAATCACCTAAATCAAATATGCATGAGACTGTGGGCATATTCCCTACTGCGGCAACATTCCTCTTCATCACCACACTTGTGAAACCTAGTATACATGTTGCCTGCTTCCAAAGTACAATGGTGGAACAAACACAGAGTACACATTTCCACTACAAATGTGGAAAATTGAAGGGAAGGAAGAAAGGTTCACTGGCACCAAGCAAGCCCAAAACCTGGTAGAGCAAATTACATTAGGCCTCAAGGCTTGAAAATAATCTTCTGTTCCTCAGAGCACCTGAGTAACGGCTCTGCCCTCCAGACTCTGGGAGTCTGTCGGCCACACTCTCCCAATTCTGGGTGAAGGCCTCTAGGCCCCAGGAACCAGCCCCATCTTCCAACAGCCCTGACCCCCTAACTTTGCACTGTGGCTCCATTCTCTTGGCTCACCTGAATGGAAACCTTAATTTATGCTGCCAAGATGGTGGAGACAGGACTCTGAAATCTAGAAGGCGTTGGCTCCACCCTTTGAAACCGAGGCAGCTGTGCTTCTCGGGCTCCAAACTGCTCGGGATGGTACTTTTCTTTTCTTTGAGGATGACAGATGTTTGCCACTAGGTTGTTGCTATTGTTAGATGTCATCAAGTCAGTTCCGACTCATAGCGACCCTATGTACAACAGAAAAAAACACTGGCCAGTCCTGCACCATCATTACAATCATTGTTATGCTTGAGCCCGTTGTTGCAGCCACTGTGTCATTCCATTTCATTGAGGGTCTTCCTCGTTTTCAATGACCCTCTACTTTACCAAGCATGATGTCCTTCTCCAGGGACTGATCACTCTTGATAACATGTCCAAAGCATGTGAGACATAGTCTCTCCATCCTTGCTTCTAAGGAGCATTCAGGTTTTACTTATTCCAGGACAGATTTGTTCATACTTCTGGCAGTCCATGGTATACTTAGTATTCTTCAGCAGCACCACAATTCAAAAACGTCAATTCTTCTTCGGTCTTCCTTATTCATTGTCCAGCTTTTGCATGCATACAAGATGTTTGAAAACACCATGGCTTGGGTCAGGTGCACCTTAGTCTTCAAGGTGCCATCTTTGCATTTCAACACTTTAAAGAGGTCTTTTGCAGCAGATTTGCCCAATGCAGTGTGTCTTTTGATTTCTTTACTGCTGCTTCTATGGATGTTGATTGTGGATCCAAGTAGAATGAAATTCTCAACAACTTCAGTATTTCTCACTTTATCGTGATGGTGCTTATTGGCCCAATTTTGAGGTAGCTCCTGTCTATTTCCTGCCTGTAGAATTCCAAAACGTAGACAACTGTCCTTCATTTTGTCCTGTTTCTGTCCACTTCAGTCTAAGCTGGTCGGTTTTCTGCTTTGGTAGTTGATTAGATCCATCAGTCACCGGCTTAATCTCTTTAACTAAAGATTATGTAGCCAAGTCCTTGGTGAAAGTTCTAGGACACAGAATTTTCCAAAGCTTTAAGTTCTGTTTTCTTTTTGCACAGTCATTTTTAAGCCCATCTGTTTCCTCTCACATTTTACTATAAGTGGAAAGGAAAAGCCACGCAGCCCCTGTAAGATCTTACTTGGAAATCTCCTCAGCCAAATATCCAAGTTCATCACTTACAAGTTCTACCTTCCATCAAACATTGAAACATAATTTAGACAAGCTCTTGCCACTGCTTAAAAAGCATCATTCTTCCCCATGTCCAATCACATTTTCTTTTAAAGCCTTACCAGAAACACGTTTAACATCTGCATTTCTAGCAAAATTCTTTTCACGACAATAGAAATTTTGCCCACAGCTCTCAGTTCCTTCTGAACCCTCAGCAGAACCGTCCTTAGTGTTGATAATTCTACCAGTAGTCTCTTCAAGGCAATCTAGGGCCCTACTACGGAATACATCAAATTCCTCCAGGTTCTACCCATTACCCAACCGCAAAACAACTTCCACATTGTAGGTATTTGTTAGAGCAGCTCTTCCACCCTCTGGTACCAAATTCTGCCTTTGTTATCTGGTGCTACTGTAACAAAAATACCACAAGGGGGTGGACTTAATGAACAAAAATGTATTTTCTCACAGTTTATGAGGCTAGAAGTCAGAATTCAGGGCACTGACTCTAGGGGAAGGCTTTCTCTGTCTGTTCCAGGGGAATCCTCATCTCTTCCAAACTTCTCTTCCTCGGTTCCGTGGTGATCTTCACATGGTATCGATCTCTTCCCAGTTTGTGTTTGTTTCCTTCTGTACATAGTCGGCTATTTTTATATCTCAAAAGTGATTGTCTTAAGACATACACTACACAAACATGGCTTCATTAACATAACAAAGGAAACCCTATTCCCAAATAGAGTTGCACCCACAAGTTATGATTTACAACCCATTTTGGGGGGGACACAATTCAATTTATAACATGCACATAGCCTCTCTTTAATATATCATCTGGAATATAATAATAGTTCACATTTGTACACACAGACTGTTTTAGTCCATATGGTACCTCTTAAGTATTACTTCACCTGAAAAGACCACATTTAAAGGTTTCATTTATAGTAGTTTAATAAGGGTTTACTTAAAAGATAGAGGTATATGATTAGAGCTTGAAGGACTGAGGAGAAATTTTTTAATCATGTTACAAAGACTATTTTCTAGGTAATTTCAAAAACAAAACACTAGTTTCTACAAAACGAGATTTAGAGCCCTTCAGTTGGTCTGAACCAAAATGAAAGAGAATAATGTTTGGAGCTAGGTTCTTAAGCATATTGGCTTGAGATATGTAAAATGATCCTGGGAATAATTCTTCTGGTTTCAGGAGAGTTATGATTGTGACTCCTCATGCATAAAAATGAGCATATGCGCTGAAGTATGTAGTTACACTAAATAACTCCTTATATTTAAAGTACACAATTGGTTCGTAGTCAGTCCAGTTAGGAAAGAATACAGCTTTCTATTCAGCACTATAGAGACAGCAGATATTTCATATTATTGTCCTCATGAGAAGGTGAATCAGAAAGTGCAAATTAAGGTATTGCTTAGATATTCATTACACTGTTCCTTCTGCAATCTACTTCTTCACTGTTGGATGATTTTCTTTGCTATTAGAAATCACTTGGTGTTTTCCAAATTCTTAACAGCGAGGAAGAATTTTACAGAGAATCATTTCTTATATCACATACTTATCTATTATTTTAATATTATTATTAAATATTTTAATAAATTACATTGTGATGATGAAATACCATTTGCCAGTTTGTTGTACTGTAGTGCTTTGTGTGTTGTTGTGATGCTAGAAGCTAAGCCACTGGTACTCAAATACCAGCAGAGTACCCCATGGTGGACAGGTTTCAGTGGCGCTTCCAGTCTAAGGCAGACTAGGAAGAAGGGCCTGGTGGTCTGCTTCTGAAAAACTAGCCAGTGAAAGCCTTATGAAGAACCGGTGGACATTGTCTGATACAGTGTTGGAAGATGAGCCCTCAGATTAGAAGGCACTCAAAATACAGTCGGGGAAGAGCCACCTCCTCAAGGCAGAGTTGTGATGGCGTCAAGCTTTTAGCACTTTCATTTGCGGATGTAGCATGACTCAGAAAAAGAAGAAACAACTGCAAACATGCATTAATAATTAGAATGTGGAATGTATGAAGCATGAATCTGGGAAAATTAGAAATTGTCAAAAATGAAATAGAACGCATAGAGAGATATCCTAGGCATTAGTGAGCTGAAGTTTTAGTCTCATATTAGGTGGCATAAAACATTTTAATTCTCATCCCCCTAGGGATTTTAGAGGATTCTCAACAACTTTTTCCTCTTACAGTTGTGATGCCATCCCCAAATGAGATCATGTACTGAGATCACTTTGTAAACCAGAAGAAACAGAGATCCAAAGTAATACATCAAAGAGGTCATGAAAGAAGCTACTTCCCCAGGTATTCCCTGACCAGCACTCTGGATCACACACTGAAATTAATTCATCTCAAACCAAAATTATCACCCTTACTCCACTGTTTAATTAGATTACTATATGGAAATTAGAAGCACATTCAATTGCTTGACTTTTTGTTTTAAAGGTCCAGATTTTTATTTACTAAAATTGCTTGTGAAAACAATATTATCATCAGAGAATAATGCTGTGTAAATGGATGGGAGAGGACCTAAGAGAAAAATAGGAAAGAAGGAGGAGTAAAGTTCTCTTCAAATATCAAATCGAGTTTTAAAATATTTGGAGAGTCTGAAACTTAAAAAATAAGTGATATTGATGTCTTTGTTCTGTGTACATCATAAAATTCCCATTTGGTGGTTTTTATTCTGACTCTTAGAGATGAACTTAATGAGGCTCATGTTTGAAACCTCTAGATTCGATTATTCTGTCAGTTCCATCACATCAATTTACTTGTGACTCTTTGCTTAAACAAATGGTCCATTGATTTTTAAGATTCTATTACTTTTTTCCCCCTTTTTACTGTTGTCTTTTGCTTTGGACAAGGAGAAGGGGCAGTTCCCATGTCATAGTATTAGAGTTCTTAGTAATAAGCAAGAGAAACTGTCTATCCTATGCACAAAAGGAATGTATGGGATCATGGAAACTCCAAAGTCACATCCAAACTCCCTGAGGGACTGAATTGCTGGGCTTAAGGCTGTAGGGACCATGGTCTCGGGGAACATATAGCTCAATTGGCACAACATAGTTTATAAGGTAAATGCCCTACATTCTATTTTGGTGAGTAGTGTCTGGAGTCTTAAAAGCCTGTGAGTGGCCATCTAAGATACTCCACTGGTCTCACCCCTTTGGGGGCAAGGGAAAATGAAGAAAACTGAAGATACAAGGGAAAAATTAGTCCAAAGGACTAATGGACTACATCTACTAGGACCCCCACCAGACTGAGTCCAGTACAGTTCTACTTCTGAAAAATTGGCCATTGAAAAACTTAAGAATAGCAGTGGAACTTTGTCTGATATGGTACCAGGAGATAAGCTCTGCAAGTTAAAAGGCACTCAAAATACAACTGGGGAAGAGCTGCCTCCTCAAATTCGAGCCGACCTTAATGACGTGGATGGAGTCAAGCTTTCAGGACCTTCCTTTTCTGACGTGGTGTAACTCAGAATGGGAAGAAACAGCTGTAAACTTCCATTAATAATTGGAATGTAGAGTGTACGAAATATGACTAGGAAAACTGGAAGTTGTTAAAAATGAAATAGAACACATAAAGATTGACATCCTAGGCATTGGTGAGCTAAAATGGACTGGTATTGGCCATTTTGAATCGGACTTACAGATGAAGATCAAAGACTACAGCCTTCAGTATGGATTACACCTCAACATAAAGAAGACAAAAATCCCGACAACTGGACAAATAAGCAACATCATGATAAAAAGAGAAAATATTGAAGTTGTCAAGAATTTCATTTTACTTGGATCCACAATCAATGCCCATGGAAGCAGCAATCTGGAAATGAAATGACACTGGGAAAATTGCTGCAAAAGACCTCTTTAAAGTGTTAAAAAGCAAAGATGTCACTTTGAGGACTAAAGTGCACCTGTCCCAAGCAGTGGTATTGCCTCATATGCATGTGAAAGCTGGACAATGAATATGGAAGGCTGAAGAAGAATTGATGCCTTTGAATTACGGTGTTGGCAAAGAATATTGGATATATACCATGGACTGCCAGAAAAAGCAAACTAATCTGTTTTGGAAGAAATAACAGCCAGAGTGCTCCTTGGAAGCGAGAATGGCCAGACTTCATCTCATGTACTTTGGGCATGTTTTCGGGAGGGACCAGTGCCTGGAGAAGAACATCATGTTTGGTAACGTAGAGAGTTAGTGAAAAAGATGAAGACCTTCAACAAGATGGATTGACACAGTAGCTGCAATGATGGGTTCAAGTATAGCAACAATTATGAGGATGGCTCAGGACCTGTTATATATAGAGTTGCTATGAGTCAGAACTGACTTGAGGGCACCTGATGAAAACAACAACATGGGATTTTTAAAAAATCCATTTAGCCCATGGATTATTATCTCAATTATACATAATTAGCAGAGAAATATATGTCCCTAAACTCAAGTTATCATTAATGGAAGGTGATAATTACCGTTTACGGGGGTGTCAGCATAATCTTTTGTAATCCTTATGATCCCTTAAATAGATGTCAATTATCTACAGTTTGCATAAACATAAGGTTGGTTTATGCAAATGATCCTATTTTTTATTTACAAAATTAAAGGCAACACTTTTTTACAACCACTTAACAGATTAAACCAGGCAGCAAATCTTTTTCATTTCATTTAGAGAATTGTTTTGTGTGCTAATATGCTAATTTGTGCTACATATAAATATCGCTCGATTCAGAAAGCAAGCAATAGAGTCTGCACTGATTAGTTTGTAATGTAGCCGTTTGAGCTTATTTGCTTGTGAAAACTTTGGTTAAATATCAACGGCGTTTTGCTCTGTGTGATGCTACATGCTACCCTGTTATTTCGCATTTTAAAAGAGTTATATTTAGGCAGATACTAATGCCAGTGATATTTATTTAATAAAAGTAAGTTAGTAGGCAAAGAGAAAAATACCTAATTAGGTAAAGAAAGTTATGCTAATTGCTGAAATCGCCTACAGCTGATTTCTACTTAATTTTTCAAACTATTTTATGATTATCTGGTTCCCCATTAGACTCCAAGAGCGTAAGGAGTGTATTACCTGACATATATAACAGTTCTGAAACCGGACGCCAAGCCTAGGATATAGTAGGTGCTCATATATTTAGTTTGGCATAAACATTTTCCTGTCCCATCTGCGTGAATTTCCTGTGTAATTCCCCTGCTCCCTAAATCACTTCACTCTATCAGTTCTTTTATTTCCTGCCTTCTGCTGGCCATATGGTTGATATAATCCAAATTGTAAAACTAAGTCTTTTCTTCTTTCATGCAACATACAATCTAGGTGTGGAGACAAAACTATTGCTTTGGAAACAGACAAACTAACACTGTTAAGTGAGAACTTTATTGTGCAGAGGAGGAAGAGATCAATTCCAAAGCACTGAAGACTGTAAAGAACTCACAGTATCGCTTGCATTTGAAGGGCAGCTTGGCTTTGTTTAGGTGGCTCATTTGGTGATGAATATGGGTACTCTACAGGCCATCCCTGGGAGCACAGATGGTTAAGTCCTTGGCTATTTACCTAAAGGCTGGTGATTCTAACCCACCCTGAGCCACCTGGGTATAAAGGCCTGGTGATCTGCTTCCGAAAGCTCACGGCCATGAAAACCAAACCTATGGAGCAGTTCTACTCTGCACACAAGGAGCCACCGGGAGTTGCAGTCAACTCGACAGCAACTAGTTGTTTTTTACGGCTAGACTGTAAGCAATTGTCTCTTAGAGTAAGTAAACCTCGTGTGTATATACCTGTCTGTGATGACTGTGTTTGTCTGTGAGTGTCTGAACGTCTGTGTGTGTGTATTTGGTATGTGTCTGTGGCTCCTTCTGTATGTGCTTCTAGTACAGTGAATCGAGCGAAAGGTACTAAAAAGGAGCTGCTCTGATGATGGCCACCCTCTTACCTACTCTAACATGGCCTCCTGCCTTTTACTTCTTTCCTCCATGTCTTACATTGGAAGCTTCCTGTTGGTAAAGGTAATGGACAGATTACTCACCAGATAAGATCAACCTTAATCGTCGTGCCGTGGTCACCACCTGGCCAGGCTTCGCTGATAATTCCTGAAAACTGATCTCCAGGTGGCTGAATGATGTCGAGCACTGGTGGCCCCGGAAACAGGCCCAGATTGGTGTACGAGAGAGCAGAGTGAGCAGGCTGACTTCTCCTCTGTCTTTTGAGGTTAGGCCAATGATCAAGACATAGACTCCAAATCACACTGCATCCGTGATTAAGTCAGAACAAGTTTGGATGAACCAGAACAAAAACTGAATCATTACTGATATAGAATCATGTACACTATTACAAATTTTAGAAATTGTGGGATGCTAATCAATTGCCTAAGGATCCCTGGTGGCACAATGGTTAAACCCTTGGCTGCTAATCAAAATTGGGCAGTTCTAACTCGCCAGCCACTCCGTGGGAGAAAAGACCTGGTGATCTGCTCCCGTAATGATTACAGCCTAGAAAACCCTATGAGGCAGTTCTACTCTGTCCTATAGGGTCAGCAGGGGTTGGAATGGACTGGACAACACACAACAGCAACAATAATCAATTACTTAAACTCCCTCTAGGCTCTCACCAATTGGAAAAACAGATGTCAATAGACTGGTGTGTTTTAAAGTACAGCCTTATTAATGGTAGAGCAGATTTGGTGAGCACAGTTCACACCAGTGGGTGAGAAGGAGCTAGCTACACTTTTCTAGCTATTGAAGACATAGAGCTGCAGAAGTGAGCAGCTTGCCTTGCCTAGGTATTCCTGAATGAGAGCTTTATCGGAAGAGCAAGGAGCTACCAAAGTAGGACTTTGCCTGCACCCCATTTGTGCCTGATCACAAGAGAGGATGTAAATGACAAAGAAAAGGGGTCAGGTGGCTTAAGTATGGTAATGCCTCCCTACAGTTAAAGTGTGCAATGTTTTGTCAGGTTTTCTTCATCTCACCTGCTTTGCTCTTTGTCTATCATCTATGACACTGGCTCTCAAAATGGGTTGACCCCCATTCCTCAGGACGTTTAGCAATGTCTGGAGACATTTTCATTTCTCACAATTGGGGATGTAGTACTGCTAGTATCTAGAGAGTAGAGGCCAGAGATGCTGGGAAGCAGCCTACGACACACACAACAGCTCCAAACAAAGAATTCTCCAGCCTAAAATGTGAACAGTGCCAGTGTGCAGAAAACTGGCTTCAGGGAAATGAGGGTGGGGAGATAGGTACTTCCATCTGACACGGCCTAATGATAACAGACCATATGGATCAAACCCATGCTATAATGAGACATTGGCATAGTTATACAAAGCAGAAATTTAGAGTTATTCCTAAGGCTGTGATTTTGCTAGATTATTTGAATTTTAGGGCGTGTAGAGCAGTTGGTGCAAGGGTTCCCTCAGCAGCAATAAAAATGATGCTGGAAGAGCAGGCTCAGACCTGGAAGAGTTTCTACATTTTTGCAGTTTCCCTTTCACTCCGTAAAGAAACCCAATAGAGTCCTATACAAAATGAGTGAGGAGAGTATGAAGCAGCTATAATCCATCCATTTTGGTGGAAGCATAAATTGGCACAACCGTTTTGAAAAGTGTTCTTACAGTTTCTTATAAAACGAAATATACATCTACTCTATGATGCATCAATGACACTTAGTATTTATCTGAGAAATGAAGTCCCATGACACAAAAAGACTTGAATGACTTGCATGAGGATATTCATAGCAGTTTTTTTTTTTTTTTTTTTTGGTAATAGCCTAAAGCTAGGAACAACTCAGGTGTCCATCAACAGAAGATTGAGAAATACATCTGGCATATGCATACAGTGGGATACTAGTCAGCAGTAAAAAGGAAAAGGAAGGGCGTGAATGAATCTCAAAAGCATTACGCTGAATGAAAAAAAAAAAGCTTTACACAAAAAGTGAATGTATTATATGGTTCCATTTATATGAAGTATTAGAACACTTTAATCTGTGGTGAAAAAAAATCTGACCAGTGGTTGACTCTGGAAGAAGGGCAAGAAAAAAGGCTGACTAGGAAGGGGTATGAGGAAACTTCTGGTATTACAGTAGTTTCTGCATCTTGATGGGGGTTTTCTACACAAGTGTATGCTTTTTCCAAACTCATCAAATGGTAGAGTTAATATTTATGCATTTGAATATGTATTTACCTTGAAAAACAGACCTGGAAGCAAATATTGAAATTCCTTTAGTGAAATGCATGCTGAAGTGTTTAGGGTTGAAGTCTGATGTCTGTAACTAGGTGGTGGGTAAATAGGTGTTCACTGTATAATTCTTTTAACTTTTCTGTAGTTTGAAAGTTTCATAATAAAATGCTTGGAAAATACGTGTGAATAGGACACAGTTATGAGTGAATGGTGTACAAGTCAGCCAAGCCTAGGAAATCTGAGCTGCCAGGCTTCTACAGGCAGCAGAAATGGTTGAGAGCAACAGCTTCTCTGGACACTCTTCCCCTCACACCAGAGGGCTCAGTAGTGCCCTGCTATGTCTCTGAGCCTTCAGGGATTCTGCCTCAGAGTGTTCTTATGTGTCTGTCATAACTACATTGTACCCAGCAGCCATGCCAGATGTGTGTCATGGAATGGGACAATGATACGGCTTTGATCCTAGTGATATAACAAGTAGACATTACACACTTCTTAGAACTTTCTTACATCAGAATTTGGACCATACCAATAACACTTTGATACTATTTAAATATCCCTCCTCTGGTGAGGAAATGTGACAGGAGAGAGGGACTATGTAGCTTTCCAATTCCATCAAAACGCAGCATTTCTCCAACACTATGACATTCTGGTGAATCAGGTACCGTGCCTGGAAAAGCAGCAACAGAGAATTTAGTGGCGAGGCCTAGTGGTGAAGTGCTATAGCTGCTAACCAAAAGGTTGGCAGTTTGAATCCACCAGGTGCTCCTTGGAAACTTTATGGGGCAGTTCTACTCTGTCCTATAGGGTCGCTATGAGTCGGAATGGACTCAACAGCACTGGGTTCAATTTTTTGGTTTATAATGCCCAGCAGACGTGGAAGTGCAGTGAAGATGTGCTGTTTTGTGTTTTGTTGTTTTTTGTTTGCTTGTTTATTTAAGGAAGAGCTCTTCCAGGGTTGGTGTGGATGCTCTAGTCACTTTCGCTAGAATACAGTTTGGAAGGAATCCTTTTTGTGCTGCCAAACCACCAGCCATTTGGTCCCATGGAACACTGACTGATCCCTCAAGGCCTTGGCTGGTCCACGAGATGCCACCCAAAGTGGACAGGAATTAGTTGGACCCTGGAAATAGAGTCTGCAGAGCTTGCTGTCTGGGCCTTTGAATACATGAGACTAAAACATGACACCTATGCCCAGGGTGAGCTCTAGCTCTTAAGGTAGCAAAAATACTACAAATCTCTGAGCAAGTAAGTTGGTGTTTGAAACAGCTTAGACAGACACCAAATTTTCAACAACAAAAATAGGCACCTGGAAAAATCCTTTTGAAAATGAGCCAATAATAAAAAGAAAATTATACAAGCAACACTGAAAGCCTATTACAGTTTTCAGGAGACAGAAAACAAGTGCCCAGAAAGGGAGACCTTACGTTGCATTTAGATCTTCCCACTGAAATCATACAATGACAGATTTCTGAGGCAGAAAGGAAAAACAGACGGATAGAAGCATCCATGTCAGTTATAAGAAAAATTTTTTTTTTTATGGCTGGAAGCTGTTGTGTAAGTCACTAACGAGAAGGGCAGATAAATGCAAATGGATTAAGCCTTGTCAGTCGGAGCAAGGGTCACCAAGGGCTATTTTCAGTGAAGTTTGCCTGGGACACAATATCTCCTTAATTTTCCTTCCTGGAAAAATTAGTTTGAGGGGACAAAGAAAAGAGGGTGGCATTAAAGATTTGTAGGAAATGATAGAAGACACCCTAACCAGTGGTTGTCCTTTGTAGTGCCAGTTGATCCACAATTCAAAGGACACATTTGTGACATGAGGCACTTTTGTAAAGGAGTGTAGTGAAGGCCCCTAGGCATAAATCCAGACACTCCAGGTTGAATATACCCACTATTGGGTCTCTAGAGTACAGTGGAACTGGTCACCTGCAATATTTTTTATACTGTAAAAAAAGTTTATGTGGGGTAATTCAGTAATGGAATATGGCCTTTTTGGGGGCATCCAGGAGATCGGTATCCAGGCAACAATTTCCAACATGACTAGAACTAGAAAGGCACTGCTGAGCTTGGAGAGAAAGCTACTTCTAAAGAACTGGTAGTAAAGAGAAGAGAAGCTACGAATCATCAGAACTAAGCAAATCAATCTAATTGGACACTAAATTTGGTTTTATGTGATCTTATAGTTAAGGCAAAAGAGTATGTTAGGGGTTTCTAAAAACAAAATACATACATATTCATCTGCAGACTTTTTCTCTATAATTTAGCTCAAACAGATTTACAAGAATAAGAATTTTGAATTATATAATGACAACTTAAAACTATAATTTTACAATTTTACAAAGGAGATTGTGTGCATTTTAATCAAAAAACTTTGGCCACATGTATAGAAAGTTTTCAAGATTTCTCAGATGTGAAGTCAGCCCTTCATTCAATCTTTATAAACTTTACTAAGGTAAAGATTGAGATGAATCTTTGATTTAAAGTTTAAGTTCTCTGTGGTAGTATTTACATGTACAAAAGAGTAAAATGAATTTTCATGGTTTTCCTTCATTTAAATTGCATAATACCTCTTTGCCCATGGGGGCTCAGGAAGACTACAAGATTTAAAAAAAAAAAAAAATTAAGTTTCCTTTCCTGGAACTTGAAAGTTTGTTCGGGGGTAAAGAAATCAATTCTCATTATCTCCAGGAAGAAAAAGTGTTTAATCTTTGCACTATAAATTGTCCTTCAGAATTGAGAAAAATAGAACCCAGTTCTACTCTGTGTCTTTGTATGTCAGCTCGTCTAATGAACCTAAGCTTGTCAATCAAAGTTGGTAACTCAGTACTTTATAGGCCAGGTGTACACAGTAGAAGTCATCGAAATGCATACAACTTGGGAGTGCAGAGGCAGGTCAGTAGGGTCAGTACTGTGTGTCTGGTACCTCACCCAAACCCTGATGAAGTTCACGTGAGGAAGAAATAAGTTTCAATTTGCTCTGTTTCATAAATTTCATAGATTTGTAAAATTTTGGAGCTTCTTTGGTGATCTAGCTTGATCTCTTTTTTCTTTTTTCCACAGAAAAGGACACTAAATACCAGCAACATTGAACAGCTTAGCCTAAGTCTTACAGCTAGTAAGTAGCAAAACTGAAATCCACTCCCTTCATTCAAAGCCCAGCATCCCTCAAGGCTACACTGCTACTTCTAGGTTATTATTTAATGCTGTTAAATGGTCTAAATCATTTCCCATGTTAAAAGATTAGATGGCCTTCTAAATTCCAAAGCATCGTTTGCATCATAAGAGCAATTCTGTGAAACTGGAAGGGGTCGTGTGGAAATCCAATGCTCGCGTACCTTTGTTGTGAACGGCCCCCTGCTCCGCTTGTGCCCCTCTCCTGTCTACCAGATGTGCCCCCTCACTGGGAGAATGTGTCAGCTTCACAGGAGTGGCTTTGATCACTGCTAAGTGGCACTTTGCTTTAGATTACCTTTTCTCTATGCAACTCGAGATTAACCTATATTTTAGAGAAAGCTGAATTTGCGCAGTGGTTTTAATGCCAGCCTGCATCTCTTAACCTGAAGCATAGAGGAACCGAGAAAGCCAGCTTCTGCCAATACTAACTGGAATTTGTTGTTCTGGAAGGATTTGCCCACTGTCATTCACTTATTGTTACAGTTACATCTATGACATTCTGTAAATTCATGCCTTTTTTTTTCTTTGTAATTCCAGTAAATATGTTGCCAGCAGAGGCACCACTCAGTTCAGAAATAATATTTTATAGCTATCTTTTAAGCTTCATATGTTTGTTGGGCTAAGAATTGAGGAAAGCACTACAAGTTTGCAAAATTATACTACTTACTTTCCCAAAGAGCATCTATTATTCATTAAAACCAAGTCATTTGATTGGATTCAACCTTCTTGTTTTTCACTGCTGCTTCTAAACATGTGCAACCCAGTCGGGCCACCGGAACACAAACAAAGCTCACTTGTGTAATCACTTTTCTTTTGCCCTAATTCCATAATCATGATAGCTGATGTTGTCATTTATTTGGTATTTTTCTGAAACTAGTGATTATTTTTGTTCTTGCACTTACTCGTAAAGGTTATCGATGATTGAATTCCTTCATGTTTATGTTTTTTAACGATCTAGGTGCTCTATTTTGCATATACCAATTTTCTGAGTTTTGATCGTCATCTGCTTTTGTTCAATTCTTTTTTTATCATGATGTTCTTTCATCAAATAAAGGTGCAGTGTGATTAGAATAAATTTTGATATATTAAATTCTACTTGACTAATATAGATATGAAGTAGTCACTCCAAATTTAAAAGCATTCAATATTTTCATTGGAAAATTAACACAAATTAATAAGTCCTTTTATTCATTTATTGAATAAACATTGTCCACTTATTATGTGACAGCACTGTGCTCATCCCTGGGGCTATAAAGACAATTTAGGGAAGGTCCTCGAGGAGTTTCCCGCCTAGTGGGAACAACCGAGAAATCAACAGATTGTTACTGGTTAAGACAGGGTACGAAAAGCTCTAAGATGTAGGTACTCTGACTGCTAAGGGAGCACACATGGGGGACACCTAGTCCAAATGGGAGGTGTAAGGAAGGATGTCTGAAAGGAGGAGTAGCAATGAGCCTGGTAAATAGGCAGTAAAATGATTACAGGCAGAACTGTAGCTTGCGCTGAAGGTAAGAAAGAGCACACGAGAGTCCACCTTGTTTTCAAAGGCCAGTTATCTCCAGTGGTCACTTTTGGATGCTATGGTTCCCTCCTTCAGTCTCTGCAAATTTGTTCCAATGGCCCTCTGGTCTCCTACACCTTCAGCACCTTCTTCACTGAGTAATCTCCACTAACATGTGGTTGTGCTCTGGTGTCACCCATCTGTAAAGTACATACACACAGACCCCTCTAGCAGCCCCCAGCCTAGCTCTACAAGAGAGTGTGTATCCCAGGAGCTATACATAAGGTAAGAGGAGGGAAGCCACACTTGAGATTCTAGCTAATTTATATTCCGTAACATGGTTTTCCAGGAGGTCTGGTTATATGGGGAGTTTTGGGTGATTATGAGCAGTCATACATTTGGTTTCCCATTTATCTAGTCATCCTTATATGCCCATACTGTGTAAGGGCTGAATGGTAAGCTCTGAATCCCCAACAAAAAGACAAAATTGAGGTCGTTCACGTGACAGAGGAGAAGTTTCATGTGAAAGGAAGGATTCTGAATAGAACCTAGTTTCTGTCAATTATGTTTGCTCTCTGTCAAGTTCCTATCCTAAGGACTTACACCTGAATTGTAAGGAATGAGGGTTACAACAACAACAACAAAAAGGGAAAGCCTAAACAAGCTGTTTGACTACAATCTCTTCAATATTAGCTACCGTGAGTCGAGGTGGAGACTCTGGGTGTCACTGACAGTAATAGAACTCTTGTCTCTCTGTAAATTTAAGCAGCACTGGCTGCATAAGCTTCCTTGTGCCTTGGCAATCTACCTCCCCAAAACCAGCCATTGAAAATCCTATGGTGCAAGTTCTACTCTGACACACATAGGGTCACCATGAGTTGGAATCAACTCGAGGGCAACTGGTAATTGACAGTTCTTCTAAAAATCAGGTGGATGTATGAAGCAAGGGAATTACTATGTTGTGATTAATCATATTATTCTCTTTACTCCCTGACTAATTCCGTTAAATACATTAAGTATATGTAGGAACACATTAAGACTGTCTGCAAAGTTAAAAAAAATTTATCTTACATGATTAAATTATAACTCAAGAAGATAGCAAAGAATACTTTCTAGTAATCACCTAAGTTTAAAGACTAATTATGGTTAAATATTAACTCTGCTTTAAAATATGCATATGCTTTATTAGGAATTAATTCTTCTAAGTCTTCACTCTCTTTGTAAGATCAACCATTATTCATATTATTTTGTTACAAGGTTCACTAAGCCCCAAGGTATTGTAATTATTTTTAATTCATGTCTAGGGTACAAACAACTGTACATTTTACTGTAATATGAAACTTCATGAAAGGACATCCATGCTCTTCTTTGTATCAGTCACTTTATTTCATGTGACATTCTTAATATCAGTGCCCTGAAGCATTTTAAATACTCATGCAGACATGTCAAAGATGATTTTGATTTTTAAGATAAGTAGATTATCCATGTAACCTAAAGGAATTATTCCAATTCTACAAAGAAAAACAAGTCACTGAACAAATTATAAATCTTTCCTTCATGACATCTCCCAGATCCATGGCACAGGGAGACTTTTTACTATTATTATGAGGAAAAGTGGGAATAACATAGTACTCTATATTTATACCATCCTTCTGTAATAATTATCAACTCATTGATCTTTTTTGGCAGCCCTGAGTAATAAAGAGGGGACTAACATTTCTACTTCATAATGAGGAAACTGAGGCAAAAAGCCTGTAAGAAATTTGTCTAAGGTCAAAGTTTATCTAGTAGTGCTTAGGAAAATAAAAAAATATAGGGTATATTAAACAGTATTCCTCATTTTAGGAGTAGTCAAGGGTTGTGTCACCACTGAAAAGAAAAAGAACCAAAAGGTCTGTGTAGTAGAAAAAACTACATTTGGGTTGAAGCCCACAGTTTGCCATAGATTGTATAGATTAATAGGCTACGCTGAAGTAACCAATAAACTCTGAAATCCTAGTGGCTTGACATCACAAACTATTTTTCCTTGTGTTCTGTGAAAGAGAGGCTGTACTCCTCGGGGCTCTTATTCAAGTGATGACAGACGATCTGGGCCCCATGGCTGTGCAGCTAAACCCTCCAGAGCACACCATTTCTAAGGTAACCACAGAGAGGAAAAGGTGCTGGGGGGTCGTCAACGACATTTCAAGTGCCAGTCTGAGGCTGATTCACATCAACTCTACTCATCGGCTAAAGTTAGTCGCACGGCCCCCATATAGGGACACTAGGAAATATATTTTTTCTTGTGTGCTCAGGAAGAGAAAAATGAAACAGGATTTGGGAGCATCATAACATTGTCTCTGCCACAGGCTAGCACGTGATTAAGCAAGAGGTTGAGAGCACGTGTCATAAAAAAAGCATTAGATTAAGTTTCAGGAAAACCTGTGTTCTGATTCCACTTTGGAGGAGAGCTTACGATTTACTTTGGGTAAAACCTTTAACTTACTGGGCTCAGTTTACTCATCTGTAAAACAAGCGATGGATGCAATATGATGATGACGATGTTATAAAAACAAATCAGCTACTGTGGAGTCGATTCTAATGTGTGGGAACCCCGTGTGTGTCAAAGTAGAACTGTGCCCCAAATGGCTTCAATGGCTGACCTTTTGAAAATAGATCATTAGCCCTTTCTTCCAAGCCTGTTAACCATATGATCATAATAAAAAAATTAAAAGTTGCCACTGAGTCGATTCTGACTCATAGCTACCCTACAGGACAGAGTAGAGCTGTCCCATAGGGTTTCCAAGGAGTGCCTAGTGGTTTCGAACTACCAATCTTTTGGTTAGCAGTCAAGCTCTTAACCACTGCACCACCAGGGTTTCCAATCATAACAGCTTTCATTAAATGAGCATTTACTATGTGCCATATGCTGTGCTTCATGTTTTATGTCCTTGTCTCCTGATTTCCTAAGCCAAATTGTTAACATTCTATGATGCTAAGGAGGGAACACAATTCAAAATCCTTACAGCAGACTCCAAGAGAGAATAAAAGAAATTATTGTTAACTGGTGCGTAGAAATAAAGGGGGTAGAGAAGTGGCACTTGTTATGTCTCAGGGATATCCCTGTTAAGACAGAGAAGACTGGCCTCATTACAAGAAGAAACAAAGTAGCAGTAGACTGGAGAAGTCCCTTGTCTGTAGTCACATTTCTCCCTGTTTATTTTGTATTTTTGCAAATCATGGCTTACTCCTCCCACTCCTCATTCAAAGAACTCCACGTTAGGCACCAATAAAGTGCAGAGCTTAGATGCTGTCAGCCAAGAACCCAGAGAAAGGATACAATGGTTTTCAAGGTTGCTGATTTCTTTAGGACTTGTGATCTAAAGAAATAAACATAAAATTTATTACGAGGAAGAAACAAAAAACAACTGAAATCCAAAATGCTGCTATTAGAGATTAATTTAGGGGACAATTACATCAACTCTATACAAATACCTTGCAACACCTTTTACTGACACTCTCCTAAAAAGAAGTTTGTTACATAATCAAAACCTGCTTGTACACCTACTCCTGACATATCAGCTGTCTCGTAGTCTGATGTTTCTCACTCACGGCAATAGAAAAAATCCGCTATCCGACTCTTTTGCGCCTTAACCACTAGCCAGGCCAGAGCGGGAGGAGAAGGGCAGTTTTGCTAGAGGCTCGAGGCGGTTGTCTGACTCGGTCTGGTGGAGGAGCCTGGCCCCAGGCGAGTACAGGCGCTCGGCAGCGCACAGGGGAAGGCAGGCCGGGGGGGTCGCCGGAGCCGCAGGAGCCCGCGGGGGTTCGGAAGCCTCTTCTTCCAAAGAGGCCTCTCTGCCGGCTCCGTAGCTTCCGCCGGCCGGGTGGCCGGGCCTAACCTGCCCGCAGGCCCCAGAGCTGCCCGCCGCAGAAGCCCCTCGGCGGTGGTCCATGTGGAGGCCTGAAGCCCTGAAGCTTGGCCAGGTGATGGGGGGCTCCTGCTGTTCCAGAAGAAGCCGGCAGCCCCCACCACCCCACACGCACACCCCCAGGGCTCCGTGGTGGTGGGCAAAGCTGGTCGGCAAGGGGGTCTGTCTGCCCCACGCGCATCCTGAGACGCACCTGGGGCGCCCTAGCTGCCGTGAGCAATCCATGGGGGACACTGGCGCTGAAGACCTGGGCCCTGACTCTGGCAGAAGGCCGATTTTCACATAACGACCTGGTCTTCAGAACCTAACCCTGTAGATAAGCGAGGAGTGGCTATATCAGGGAATGCCACGCTCAAAAACTGTGCTATTTATGGTTATAAAACTCGCGTTTGCTCGCAACATGGAGAGAGTGTTGTCCGTCAGCTGTCTGGCCACTCCCCAGGGCAAATCGGTGTATAGTTTTTTCCCGATGCTTTCCTCAGAACCGCTGTGATCAAAGCAGATATCTGGCAGGTAATGCCCGCCTAGTAATGCATAGCTTTGGGATTTACCTCTTACTGGAGAATGTATCATGAGTTTAAATAGTCACATTTTTTGCTCATTTTTAGCAAAGACAGATGAGAATGATGATTTGTTTCTGAAGGAAGAACAACAATAAAAAAGTCCCACGATGCCTTTTAATGGACATTTTAAATAGACCCTGCCGGTAGATTCTTAAGCAACCAAGGAAGTGAATTTGTCCTTCACGCTGGTAGACAAGCAGTGATAAACAGTTGTATCAAAGCTTTTCTCTGACCCTAAAGTTCCAGTAGATTTGACCTAATTTACAGATTGTTTGAAGTGTCAAAATTATTCCTCCCCTGGCCTCTGATATGGAGCAGGTTTGATTCTCAAGACCAGTTTCTTAAATAGCCGTAATCCAATCAGGCAAATTTTCATAAGCATTCAGTGGGTATTATATCCTATCTAGAGATCGTTGTTCTCTATTGTCTCTGTCTTCCAAGGGCAAACAAATATTACTTAGTTAACTGTAGCTCAGGTGCTTTGCTTTTTCAACGATAACCAAGAGTCCAGGATATATACACTGCTGGGTTTCTATTTGTTCCCTGTAATTTTAACTAAGCTGTCAAACATTTCCAGATATATCCAATTTAAAATATCATCTCTTAATTTAAATGTTTTTAAGCTTTGAAAGTTTTAAACTTTTTAAAATTTTCTGAGTCACAATTTGTAGAAGAATATACATATATTAAAAGTATACAGCTATAAATGGAATGATTTCTTAATTTTTTTAAAGCACGTGTGTTCAGTCAAGGTTCTTGGGTGGCTCAAGCAGTTTGCAGTTTGCTGCTAATCAGAAAGTTGGTGGTTTGAACCCTAATCTGCTTGCATAAAAATTACAGTTCTGTAACACATGGGGGTAGCCATGAGTCAGAATCCACTTGATAGCAAAGGGCTTGGTATTTTGGGTGTTCAGTAGAGCTCCTTGACCTGAATTAAATGGTTCAAAGTGATTAAAATGACCTAGGAAGGTTTTTAAAAATTCTGATACCCAGGCCAAACCCCAGATCTAATAAATGAGAACCTCAGCAGTTAGGACCAAGGCATCAGTATTTTGTACCACTCCCTTGGAGAGTCCAATATATGAACGAGTTTGAAATCTACTGCTTGAATAGATGAGAATAACAGGTTAATATTTTTGTTGTTCAGGAACACCAATTTTGGAAGAAATTAGAAAGATATTCCATTTCTATGCATGCCACCTTGGACCTAATCTTTAGCAATTTCCCATCATTAACAAGAGCTGATATATGAATTTGTTTAAAGAATGCTTTTCTCTAGTTTTTATTTTGTTTTGAACATGCTGGACAAAGCCACGTGATTTCCTATTATGAAACAATGTTGTTGTTAGGTGCTGTCAAGTCAGTTCTGACTCATAGTGACTCTATACGTACAACAGAACAAAATGCTGCCTGGTCATGCGCCATCTTCACAATTGTTGCTATGTCTGAGCCCATCATTGCAGCCACCGTGTCAGTCCATCTCGTTTAGAGTCTTCCTCTTTTTCACTGACCCTCTGCTTTACCAAGTATGATCTCCTTCTCCAAGAACTGGTCCCTCTTGATAACATGTCCAAAGTACTTGAGACAAAGTCTCACCATCCTCCCTTCTGAGGAGCGTTCTGTCTGCACTTCCTCCACGACAGATTTGTTCGTTCTTCTGGCAGTTCAAGTTATATTCAATACTCTTCACCAACACCATAACTAGGAGGCCTCAATTCTTCTTCAGTCTTTCTTATTCGTTGTCCAGCTTTCACATGCACATGACATGACTGGAAATACCATGGCTTGGATCTGGAGCACCTTAGTCCTCAAAATGGCATCTTGATTTTTATCACTTTAAAGAGGTCTTTCACACCAGATTTTTCCAGTGCAATACGTCATTTGATGTCTTTACTGCTGCTTCCACAGGCTACTAAGCAATAGC
Source organism: Elephas maximus indicus (assembly GCF_024166365.1). NCBI lineage: Eukaryota > Metazoa > Chordata > Mammalia > Proboscidea > Elephantidae > Elephas > Elephas maximus. Next base: position 82,689,847 of record NC_064836.1, on the reverse strand, counting down.
ATGTATTTACTTGGCCTACAAGTCTAAATTCAGGAAAGATGGTCTCTCCGGCTGTTGTATTTGCATCTCCGGATGCCCTGCTATCAGGGAGATAGCTGTCAGATTTCAGCAAGTCTCTTCCTTTCCCTCTCCTGCCTTACTGCCCTTGGAGCTGTGTGAGAGCCCTTACAATTTTCTTTGCAGTAACGAGGGTAAAGCACCTGTGCTGCACGTTGCATCACACCCACTCCAAACTTAACAACGGGATTTATGAGGTGCGTGCCTGCCAGAATACCTCTAATGCTCACTCATCCCGAGCCTTAAATTGGCTCTCTCAGTGCTGTTTTAATCTGTATGGACTCAATCACATGCAGCATACAAATGGTTCAAAGAAATTCACATAATAACATGGCAGAGGGTGTAGCTTCTGCCAGAGAAAACCATTGTTAACTGTGATTGAAATGACATGAATCCTGCTAAAGATATGAAATGTCTTTATGTCTGTTGAATCATGGAATAAAGAAATATCCAAAAGGTAAAATTAGAATCCCTGTGAGAGGCCCAAGGACCCCCAAAAAAGAAAGACACTGACAGATAATGAGAAGTGGTAGCGAATCCATTTTATGGATTAGCAAGCAAAGGTTTCAAGGGTTACAGTAAACCAACAGCTAGACCAAACCCATTGCTGTCTGGTTGATTCCAACTCATAGCATTTCCGTGTGTTACAGAGTAGAACAGCTGCCTAAGGTTTTCTTGGCTATGATCTTTACAGAAGCAGGTCGCCAGGTCTTTCTTCCTTGGTACTGCCTGGTGGGTTCGAACCTCCAACCTTTAGGTTGTAATCAAGTGCAAACCGTTTGTGCTAACCAGGGTCTTAAGGCTTACAGTAGGCCACAAATAAATAAGAGCTAAATTGTCACACTTCTAGGGTGTTCATCAACCCTGGACTGAGTATGTCCCTTTACTTGTGCTCAGCTGCTAAGAGGTAGAGTTGATATTGCCTGCCTTCAAACGGATGGTTTGATAAGCACAAGAATACTAAAGGCCCAAGAAGGCGGAGTGCCCAATTTTGTACCTAAGATCAAAAAGCCAAAAAAATATACAGAAACAATTCATTTTATTTTTCTTAAGGCACACCAGCCTTCCCCTGTCTGAATATGAAGACATATTCAGACAGTTTTTGGAGGGGGTTTTAGAAGATCGAAATATTTAACAACCACTGTGAAATGGGCTCAGAACCAACAGAGGAGACAATAGGAACAGCTCCTGCCAGCTGCTTGCTGTGCCAAGGTAATCTTTAATTTCTGGATATTGAGGTAGTCTTAAAGGGCTTAGAACTCTTACAGACCCACCAAGGTGCTTGGTACCAAGGATATTGTTATGGATTGAATTCTGTTTCCCCAAAAGTTATGGTGAAGTCCTAATCCCTGCACCTGTGAATGTAACCTTGTCTGGAAGTAGAGTTTTTATTATTATTATTTAATCAGGGAATCAAAAGTGGTCATACCAGAGGAGGGTGGGTCCTAATCTCGGCCCATTTGGAGTTGTTGTTTTTAGATGCCCCTGAGTCAATTTCACCTCACAGTGACTCCACAGGGCCGAGCAGAACTTCTCCATGGGATTTTCTAGGCTGCAGTCTTTACAGAAGCAGATTGCCAGGTTTTTCTCCTGCGGGGCGGCTGGGTGGGTTCAAACCTGGTTAGGATTCAGGGCTCTCACCACCACCGCTGGGGTTTGATTCCCAATCAGGGAACCATTCCGAATAGTTTCTTGTAAAAGAGGAAAACAGGCAAGGAACCAGAATCACACCCAGGGAAGACAGCATGTGGGGATCCATCTACAAATCGGGAACACCAAGAAATGCCCAGGTTACGAGAGACCGGAGGAGACAAGGAAGGCTCTTCCCCAGAGCTGACTGAGGGAGCACAGCTTTACTGATGCCCTGAACTCACACTTCTAGACTCCAGAATTTTGAGAAAATAAAGTTGTGCTCTTTAAAGACACTCACTTTGTGGTGTTTTCTCATGGCAGCGCAGGGAAATGAAGACATATTCAGACAGCTTGGTCAGCAGATATTTACCATTTGGTAAGGAGGCATTTCAATATCGCAGTGACTGCTCTGGCTGTACTGAGTGCATAGTAGCCTGGGCTTGTAATACACACAGTTGTGCAATTCTAGAGTTTATCCTACTGATCACAGGATGAGGTTTACTTGGGTTTTTTGCCTGATGATATTTGTCCTGGTTATTCTGTTATATATGTCCCCGTCTCTTATTAAAATATAGAGAGAGAAGGCTGGTGATCTAAACAATGATTCCAATTACATAAGAAAGCCGCCCCCTCCCCGCCCCCCCGCCCCCCCCGCCGCAACCCTTCCTAAAAATCCCAGGCTTGCAAAGGACTTGCAACCACAAGGTTCTGCCGCTCACAATCAGGACCTCCATTTGTCAGTTTTACCTTGCACCGTAGCTGGCAGAATGCAAATGCAAAAATACAGGAATAATGATAATCTGAGCACAGCCTTCCCTAGATAGTAATGATTCTTGGCTGGAGCAGGTGCTGAGATGCAATAAAATTCATGTTAAGCAGTATTCTTATTCTGTAATCGATTAAATGCACTAACTTAGATATCTCTTGGTGGCATGTGGCAAACCATCAGTCACTGTAATTTGGCTATTCAATGAACACAGAAGGAAATGTGCTTCTAACACAAGCAAAAACTTGTCCTGGGTCGATTCTGCTGGATGCCATGAAGTTAATTCAACTTACCAGCATTTGTTGATTGAGTTGTGAAAAGTCTGAATCCCACGGTTATCTGATCATGATTTCTGCATCCTTTATGCTATTAACTTTTATTCTATCCAATTTTTCTCACACCAAAGAGTCTCTTTCAGAAAGTGGTGCAAGGTTGTTTCTTGTACTTTTTTAAGTTTTGGGTTTTGGTGGGGGGGGAATTATGTGGACTACGGTCTATAAGAAGAAGCCCTGGTACCGCAGTGGCTAAAAGCGATTTACTGCCGATCTAAAGGTCAGCAGTTCGAAACCACCAGTGGCACCACAGGAGAAAGACGTGGCAGTCTGTTTTGGTAGAGATTTATAGCCTTGGAAACCCTATGAGGTCGCTACCAGTCAGAATCGACTGGACAGCAGTGGGTGGGTGGGTAAGAGGTTGATTTGGGACTTTTTCTCTAAATACTGCAGGACAGAGATCAATTACGTTATTTGGTCCCTGTGGAGGAAGGAATGGGCTGTGCCAAGTTATTGTAGTGTTTGGAATAAAACAAAGAATTGAGCATAGTGGTGAGTGATTTTGAACAGACAGACCTACTAAGGATGAGCTCTTTCAGTGGGGGATCTCCTCATCTGCAAAATGGAAAAGCAATCAAACCTACCTCAGTAACGTTGGGAAACATTAAATTACATAAGGTTATGTGAAAACACTGTAAGGTATAAATAGCATGCAGATAATGTTTATTGTTACTATTAAAGACTAAGGTACACTTGACCCAAGCCATGGTATTTTCAAATGCCTCATATGCATGAGGAAGCTGGACAATGAATAAAGAAGAACAAAGAATTGTTGCATTTGAATTATGGTGTTGGCCAAGAATATTGAATGTGGCATAGACTACCAGAAGAACAAACAATTCTGTCTGAATGCTCCTTAGAATCGAGGCTGTTGAGACTTTATCTCATTTACTTTGGACATGTTATCAAGAGGGACCAATCCCTGAAGAAGGACATCATGCTTGGTAGAGAGTCAATGAAAAAGAGGAAGACCCTCAAGCAGGCAATGGCCCTGAGGATGATACAGGACTGGACGACGTTTCATTTGGCTATATATAAGGTCACTAATGAGTCGGAAGTGACTCATTACACAACACAACAGCAGGGCTGAGGCAGAGTACCCAAAGAAGAACATGCTTGGAAGGTGTTCAGCCCAGCAGTTAACAGAGATGGCCAGAACTTGTCTGGAGTTGCTGCACCAACAACAGGACACCCTCATGAGTGTAGGTGGGAACAGGCAGTGAGCAACTGGTCATGCAGAAACAGTCCAGGCAGTGCTGGCACAGAAGGGAGGCCTTTAGAGAGCATGGAGGCCCTAGTTTCTGGCTGAGATGACTGCGAAAATTTATCAACAGGCTGAAGGTGTGAGTCTGCAGATAGACCAGGCACTGGTCCCCGGACTGAAGCAGGCTCCACTGAATGTCCTCATACCCACACTAAAGCAAAGCCAAAACCAAACCCTTTGCACTGGAGTAGACTTCAACTCATAGTGACTCTATAGGACTGAGTAGAGTGGCCCCATAGGGTTTCCAAGACTAAATCTTGATAGAGCAAACTGCCATTGCTTTCTCTTGCGGAGCAGCTAGTGGCTCCCAAACACCCACCTTTTGGTTACCAGCCCAGCGCTTAATCACTGCATTACCAGGACTCCTACTGGTCCCCAGCACCCACCAGAAATGGAGAGAAAGCATCTTCCTCCTGAAATGTCTCTCCAGCACCCCCTACTGAGAAAGCTTAATACTGTGGTTACTTTAAAGGAAAAATATATAAAGGAATTCCATTGTCTATCACAGGGCATGCGTTGAAGGTACATTTGGAACTCAGATATCTAATAGGCATTTTAACACCACACGTCCAAACTGAACACCTGATTTTCTACCCAAGCCTTTCCCTTTTGAAGTCTTCCCCATCTCAGTAAGTGGCAACTTATTTTTCCAGTTTACCAGCCCAAAACTTTTTAAATCATCCTGACTTCTTTCTTTTGCTCTTATACCACATTCAATATCTTAGCAAATTGTGTTGGCTATGTCTTCTAACTAAATCTGGAATCAGCCCACTTCTCGTCACCTTTACGGCTATCATCTTGGTCTAAACCACTATCATCTCTCACCCCAATAATTGTAATGCCCTCTGACTCATCTCCCTGTTTTCACCTGAGCCAATTTTATTCCATTTATTCACTAACACAGCAGCCAGTGCTCCTAATGAAACCACAGCATAAATAAGATCATGTCACTTCCCCGCTTAACACCCCACGCCCATCTGAGGGGATTAATAAACCAGAGGTCTTTATAGTAGCCTGCAAGGCCTGAGCAATGCGCAACCTCCCCATCTCTGTCATAGCCCTCTGCTTACCCCGGCACTCACATGGCTCAAACCACATTGGCCTCTTTGCTTTTCCTCACGTGCATCAAGCACATTCCTACCTTAGGGACTTTTACACTTTGTTCCTCTTCTTAGAATGTCCTTGCCTCAGATATCTGCATGCCTTACACCTTGACCTCCTTTAGATTTATGCCCAAGTTTCACCTTCTTGCCAAAAGTATTTTGTGGTCACTCTAGCTAAAATGCAGCCAGAGCCTAGAACAGTTCCTGCCACAGGGTAGATGCCCAATAAATATTTGTTGAACAATAAATAATGAATCTCAATACAAGGTGACTTTGCCAATGAAAGCCATTTGCTGGGAAAAAGAAGAGCCTGGGTACCTAATGACAGCCCCTGGGTGGTGTAAACAGTTAACATGCTCAGTTGTTAACCAAAAGGTTAGCAGTTTGAGTGCACCCAGTGGTATTTGGCTATTTCTGAAAAATCAGCCATCGAAAACCCCATAGAGCACAATTTTACTCTGTCACATATCGGGCCGCCATGAGTCAGAATTGACCGGATAGCAACTGGTTGGTTGGTTGTTGGACCTGATAATACCACGTAATCCCTACTTCCGCCTTGGAGTGCTTAGTTTCAGAATTCTTTCATGTGAGAGAAATAAAGCCTTATTTAATTCAATCCACTATTATTTGAGAATTTTACTTACACACAGCTGACCCTAATCCAAGTGATACTTCTTCCTATAGCTCGTTGGTTCAATCCTAGACACAAGTTAGAATCACCTGGAAAGTTTCAAAAAACTGTGAATACCTGGGCCTCACCTCCAGAGGTACTGAATTAATTTGTCTAGATGGAGTGTGACATTATTACTCAGAAGCCTCCTATCAATTCTAACATGCATCCGGGATTGAGATTAATTGCTATAGTCTTTTTTTTTTTTCTCACATTTTTTGTATCATTATTCCAAAGAAATAGTTATCTTTCTTGGTTTTGATTTTTATTGAATGTCTCTTGCATCTGCCACCACTGGATTAAATTCAAATGTTAGGCAGCCAAAAATGAGAAATTTCCACAACAGAGAGACCAATAGGAGACTGAAAGAGACAAAACAAGAAAGATAGAAATTCTGGATTCAGTTAGGAATGCTTTTTGATGCAAGTAATAAACCTGACTAAGAGTAATTTAAACAATAGAAGGTATTTTTATCATATGGTACAAAATCTGAAAGTAGGAAGTTACTTGCATTAACTCAGTAAGTCAACAATGATAAGGTTAAGTCAAAAATTCCCTTGGCCTTTCCCTTGAAATATGACTATTTCATCTTCAAAGCAGGAATGAGAAAAGGAGGAAGAAAGGTGCTAATGAGCTTCTGTATACGCCTCATGGGCCAGTATCACTGCCAACCAGTCCATAAAAAAAATCATTAAAGCCACAAACTAGAGCAATATTCTTTTTTAATTTTATTTTGTTGTTATTGTTGAGAATATTCACAGCAAAACATACACCAGTTCAACAGTTTCTACATGTACAGTTCATTAACAGTGATTACATTTTTAGAGTTGTGCAGCCATGCACACTCTCCTTTTCGGGGTTGTTCCTTCCCAATTAACTTAAACGCACTGCCCCCTAAGTTTCTTCCCTAATCTTTTGAGTTGCTGTTGTCCATTTGATTACATATAGACAAACTAGAACAATATATTTTTTTAAATTATGCTTTAGGCAGCGGTTTACAGACCAAATTAATCCACAGACCAAATCGGCTTTCTATTAAACAATTAATATACATATTGTTTTGTGACACTGGTTGCCAACCCCATGACATGTGAACACTGTCTCCCTCTCAACCTTGGGTTCCCCATTTCTACTCATCCAGCTTTCGTGTCCCCTCCTGCCTTCTCATCCTTGCACCTGGGCTGGTGTGCCCATTCAGTCTCATATACATGGATGAGCTACATGCGTTATTGTTTGTTGTATAGGTCTGTCTAATCTTTGGCTGAAGGGTGAACCTCAGGAGTGACTTCAGTACTGAGGTAAAAGGGTATCTGACAATAGAGGGTCTGGGACAGAGCTGGAGAAAAATGTAGAACAAAATTCTAACTCCCCAAAAAAGACCAAACTTACTGGCCTGAGAGAGACCGGAGAAGCCCCGAGAATATGGCCCCTGGATACTCTTTTAACTCAGTGATTAAGTCACCCTTGAGGTTCACCCTTCAGCCAGAGATTAGACAGGCCCATAAAACAAAACAAGACTAAAAGGGTACACCAGCACAGGGGCAAGGACTAGAAAGCAGGAGGGGACAGGGAAGCTGGTAAAAGGGAACCCAAGGCTGAGAAGGGAGAGTGTTGACATGTTGTGGAGTTGGTAGCCAATGTCACAAAACAATATGTGTACTAGTCTGTTCTGTAAACCTTCATCTAAAGCACAATTAAAAAAAAAAAAAAGGAATGTTCAAGGGCCATGCTCTTAGGGTTTCTCCAGTCTCTGTCAGGCCACTAAGTCTAATCTTTTTCTGGGAGTTAGAATTTTGTTTTACATTTTTTTCTAGCTCTGTCTGGGACCCTGTATTGTGATTCCTGTCTGAGCAGTCAGTGGTGGTAGCCAGGCACCATCTAGTTGTGTTGGACTCAGCCTGGTAGAGGTTGTGGTAATTGTGGTCCATTAGTCCTTTGGACTAACCTTTCCCTTGGGTCTTTGGTTTTCTTCATTCTCCCTTGCTCCAGACAGGGTTGGACCAGTGGAGGATCTTAGATGGCTGCTCACAAACTTTAAGATCCCAGACACTACTCAACAAAGCAGGATGTAGACCATTTTCTTTATAAGCTATGTTATGCCATTTGAGCTAGATGTCCCCCAAGGCCATGGTCCCAGCCCTCAGCCCAATGATTCGGTCCCTCAGGGAGCTCAGATGTGTCTATGAAGCTTCTCTGACTTTGCCTGGGTCAAGTTGTGCTGACTTCCCCAGTATTTTGTACCATTTACCCTTCACCAAAGTTATCACTTACCTATTGTCTAGTTAGTGGTTTTGTCTTCCCACCCATTCCCTACCTTGTAACCATCAAAGATTGTTTTCTTTCCATGTATAAACATTTTCCTGAGTTTTTATAATAGTGGTCTTATACACTATTTGTCCTTTTGTGTTTGACTTATTTCATTCAGGATAATGCCCTCCAAATTCATCCATGTTTGAGGACCGTGGTCCTCAGCCCTCAGCCGAGTAATTCGATCCTTGTGGGAGTTTGGATGTGGGTTAGAGCAATATTCTTGTTATGTATCAGGCAATGCCATCCTACACAGTTCCTTTAAACAATTGCAATTAAAATTTATTTAATAAATTTGTTCTTTTTTTGTTGCCAAAAGTTTATGCATCCCAACTGTGAATGATCATTTTTTTATGAGTTACAATCTGCAGATTTTCAAATGTTTAACAATTAAGTGTGTATGATGTGTGCAATAGAAAGTATAACTGAGTATACATTATGTTATAGAATTAAAATCTTGGAAATGGGAAAGGTCATTTTGTTTCTGACTGGTTTCTATATTAAAAGATGTACCTATAGAACTGACGGACAACCTCATCTGTTGTTTTGTTTTTCTGTCTCATCAGATATAGTTCATAGTCATTGTCAAGGGCAGTTCCATATACCTTAACTGTTACTAAGACTGCTTATATTTTCATCGGTTTTCTGTATGTTTTCAAACCCTCTGAAGGCTTCCTTTAATTGCTTTTGTTTGGTAATATCTAAAATACCACTTCTAAAGCCTTGACATCTTCTACGATCATTTAAGATTTCCCCATTGATGTGTCAGTTGATTCTGGCTATACTCATATCTAGCTCTTTGTTTTAAAGATAACTCCAACTTCATGATAGTGGACAAAAGGCCATATCACACATCTGAATATGAAAGGAATATCAAAATTAAATACATATGAAAATGAAATGCCCTAGAAAAGAGCAGTCAGGATACTCTGGGTTGGAGTTCAGGCTCGGCTATTTATGATTCAGGTGGCCTTGGGCATTCCACTTAACTTCTTGAGGCTCAGTTGTATCATTTGTACCTTAGCTCATATGGATATCTTGTGGAGATGAAAAAGTGATTTTGGATGTAGAATCCCTTGAAGCCTATAAAACTGTACTTAAAAAAAAAAGCAAAAAGTAGTACATATTATTATTGTTTAATGTGTTCTTTCACCCTCCAGGGAAGTATTCAGCAAATATTGCCTCCCTTATTGCCTGCCCCACTCTCCTCCACATCCCCTCTACCTGTCTCTACCTTGACCCCAATAGTCTTACCCAACACAGAGGGGCAGAGAAGATAAGCAAAAGGCATGCATTTCTTTTCATCTGATCAGGGCAAGCTACAGAGATCTGTCTAGTTTTAATCACCTTATTCTTTGTCAGGCCCTCATGCAGAGGGAGTTCCTGTTCTGGTCTCTATATCAACAGCTGAGGACAGTTATTTCACATGACTGAAGTCTCTGGCCCATAGGGTTAATTTCTCTCACCTGTCCAGTCCTATCTGAGGCCCCACTTCTGCTCTGCGCCTGTGCCACCACCTCTAAGCCTTTGTAATGGGTTCACTGTGTTAAATGTAAGGGTTCTAGATATTTGGCCTTAGCCCAGCCTAGTAATGCATCTTGATGCGCCTCCCATTTCTCCAGGAGGAGATGGTAAAGGCTTTAAAGTGAGTCTTATCAGTAAGCTATGGCCAGTTTACAGCACTGCTTTCACATGTTTATGACTAATGTTCCATCAAGTGCAAATTAATTGGTGCGATTTCTAGAGGGGTAGAAAAGTCCATACACTAGACCCTAAAGGTGTACACCCACTTACTCAGAGTGAGCTGAGGATGACAGCTTAATCCAAACTGCAAAGTTTGTTGCAGTTCTCTCATCCATCTTCACCTTACTTATCTTCTTATTTTCAAGGATATTTTAAGATGATTCTCAGGACTTATACTAATATTTTTAGTTTGTCTTTGATTTTTTAAATTTCTTGATGGATGCACAAAGCAAAATGCCTGTTCCTCTCTTTCTTATGTCTCCTCAAACTTCTGTCTTCCATTATTTATACTTCAGTAAATTTAGACTGGGCTGCTTTCATGAATAAAGAACATTATCCTTCCAGGGACCAGCAATTCTATATCTAGTAAGTAAGGAAAAGAAACATGGGCCTCCACTAGACTGTAAGCTTCTTAAAAGTAAAAACTGTCTTACTTGATTTTGCATCTCTGGCTCCCAGCTCCTAATATGTAACAGTTCACACACATTTGTTAAACTGAAAATAAATGAGCTTCTTCCAGGTTCTCCTCTTAGCCATGAAGGTCTCTGCCTGTGAAGTACTTTGTGATGTGGAACTAAGAGGGAACCAACTGCCCACCAGCAAATGTGAGAGCAGCCCTGCATGTAAGCTTTCCGGGGAAGTCTCGCTTCCTAACTAGACCTATTCTGAGCCTGGCCCCTTGCGGAGGGTCCAGAGTAGGGTAGCAAGACGATGAATGCATGAAAAATTGAGGTTTGTGAAGGAATTATTTCTGCTTGAAAAAAAGAAAGCAAATAAGCTGTTTCCTCTCCAGTTATATAAAGAATTACCACTTGTTATGGCTTGAACTGTGTCCCCCCAAAATATGTGTTGTAAATACTAACCTCTATGCCTGTGGTTATAATCCCATTTAGGAATGGGTTGTCTTTGTTATGTTAATGGGGCAGGATTAGTATAGGGTATGCCTTGAGCCAATCTCTTACAAGATATGAAAGGACCAGAAAGCAAGCAAAGATGAGAGAAGATGGATGCCATGTCATGTGAAGACCACCCAGGAGCCAAGGAACAGAAACTGAGAAAGAGACAAGGACCTTCCCCCAGAGCCGATAGAGAGAAATCTTTCCACTAGAGCCAGTGCCCTGAATTTGGACTTCTAGCCTCCTAAACTGTGAGAAAATAAATTTCTGTTTGTTCAGCCCACCCGCTTGTGGTATTTCTGTTATAGGGGCACTGGATAACCAAGACACCACTCAAAGGAAGGAAACAAGTTGTCCCTACCCCCACTATGGACAGAAAAAGAGAAAATGGTTTCCAGCTGAACATGAAAGATGGCTGGTGACAAACTTGTTCTCCTAAAAAGTCTCTTTATCACATCACTCTTTAGTTAAGGCATTACATTAGCTTTGTATATCTTGGGATCTGTCCACTGATTTATTTATCTAGGTTTTTTAAGGGCCTCCTAAGGAGAACATAGGAGTCCCTGGGTGGAGCTAGTGGTTAAGCACTGGACAGCTAACTGAAAAGCTGGTAGTTTGAACCCACCCAGGGATGCTTCCGAAGAAAGGCCCAGAGATCTACTTCTTGAAGGTCACAGCCCTGAAAGCCCTGTGGTGTGCAGTTCTACTCTGCACATGTGGAGTTGCCATCAGTTGGAACTGACTCAGAAGCAACTGGCGGTGGGTGGGAATAGTGTGTTAAGCAATGTGGCAGCTTGTATGGGAGAAGAGTTCCGGGCGTGCACAGCTAGGGGCTGAGCTGAGGTGATTGAGGGTCTCAGTGAAGGAGAGAAGAAGAAAACCAGGGGCAGTTTGAAAGTGCCACGCATCCTAAAGGAGTGTGTGGGGGGTGGGGGGAGATGTTAAAGCGAAAATACTCAACTCATACCTGCTTATGCAAGAAGACATGAGTTACTGGCTCATACAACTGTGAAGAATGTTAGAATAATATCTATAAGAAAAAAACTGCAGAGCCAGGTGTTTGGAAGCTGGAGCACACCTACTTCATCTCTTCTGCCTCCTCAAGTCCCTGCTTCCCTCTGCTTTGCTGGAGACACGATTGCTTGTATTTCTCATGAGAATCTTCTCTCTTATGAGTCAGGCAAAGTGGCTTCCAGATGGGGCATGGTCACATCCGACCCAATTCCACCCCAGCAGAAAGAAGTTCTCTCTCCTAAAATTCATGTAAAATCCAAGAGAAGGCTCTAATCCTACTTTTAGGGTTGCCAAATTTAGCAAACAGAAATAGAAGACACTCAGTTACTGCATTAAGATAAAAAGCAAGTAATTCTTTAGTATAAGAATTGTTGTTTTTAGGTACCATCAAGTCACTTCTGACTCATAGCGACCCCGCGTGACAGAGTAGAGCTGCTTAATAGGGTCTTCTAAACTGTGATCTCCTGGGAGCAGGTCGCCAGGTCTTTCCCCATGGAGTCGCTGAGTGGGTTCTAACAGACAACCTTAGTTAGCAGTCAAGTGCTTAACTGTTGTCCCACCAGGGTTCCTTAGTATAATAATGCATAAGTGTAAATACGTCCTATCATGTTTTGACAAGATTTCTACGGAGGTAGAAAACTCCATTAGGCCCTTATTCACTGTTTATCTGATGTAACCACTTTTCAGATGTAATGGCGCATCCTGTGTTTTATCTGGCAACCCTACACACTTGAGTCAAGCTCCTGTCACAGAGTAATTACCCTGTCAAGGGCAATGGAGGACCCTGTGATTGGTCAGGTCTGAGCCTACAAATCTCCTGCTCCCTGCCCCATCCAATCATTGTGAGGATGGATCTAATACCTGAAGAGAAGTAACAAGGGAAACATTGTCATGTGCAGCCCAAAACGTAGGTACCCCATTCCATAACAGAGAAGGCTGAAAGTGGGTGAAGGGGAGCCAATGATAAGCAAGTCAAATCTATTCACAATTTGCTTAGGGGCTGACCTAAAAAGGAAGATGCTGATCAAATTTATTTTTCATGGTTGATGAGCCACTTTATTATATATTGCTGTTGATTACAGGACAAAGCTACGGAAATTGTCTTCTGATGGCTTTAGAAAGTAGAATAATTCTTACATAGTTGGTAGATTGCTTCAAAAGACTAGCAGTAGGGGTGGACTAAATGACTGTGTTTTAATATTTGGGGCGTTGCCAGAATGATAGGCAATCTTATTTTGTGGTTTTCCTGGGATTCAAGAAGCTTCTCTGAGCTTCTCTAAGTGGTGATTACAAAATAATAAGCAAAAAATACGTTGGCTATGGCATAAGACAGGGTGACAGAAATGAGGCTTGTCTGAGTTTGGCAGCAGCACATTTAATTACATTGACAATGTGTGGCTGTCATTTCTTTGAAACCAATCATTCCATTCTTTTGGAAAGAAAATGCCCCTAAGGCCACAGTTTGTGATATACAATTTCTGGACCAAAGACTTCAGTAGACACAGTGTATGAAATGATGTGGCCAGTTGTTGATAGTATGACTTCAAGCTGTGAAACAAGGACAGTCACTTTAAACATCTGTATTATTTTACAGAAATAATGTAGGTAGATATGGCTATTGAATGGCTACAAAACATTTTTCTCACAAAAATTCCAAAGGTTAAAAGTAATTTCTCCGAGGGGGATCAGGCTTTAACATCAAAGTGTTCTGTGCACGATGGGACAGAGAACATCCATTTAGCTAGGAATATAACCAGAAACTTCTGTGGGTAAGCAGTGCTTTGTCGGAGATTACTTAGCTGTAATAAACTTGTTTGAACTGACAATAAACAAAACTGGCAGAGAGAGGGCCAAATACTAATGTACATGCAAGAGGGAGAGACAGAAAGACTTTACACTCAAAGAGTGACCAACAAGCTGCATTCACTCCAGCAGGTTTAATCGTGAAGGTGGCCTTGGGATATTACCTACAGAAAGGAACAAGAAACATTGTGCTGTTGTGGAGCAGTTCCTGCCTCTCTGGCTTCCTCCTCTTTCTCTGGCTGGATTGTCTTTCTTCTGCTTTTGTCCCCTAAATTCAAGCATTTCCCAGGGTTCATTCTCTGTGTTCCCTCCCTGAGTAAATTTCCATAAGTAGGACTATCACCTCTATTTGCATAAGGCCTGTGCATGAGGTAGAGCAGGTTGTGCAGTGCACAGCTTGACATCCCATTCTCAGTGTAGTCCACATTGTAGAGCAGGTTGGGCAGTGCACAGCTTGACATCCCATTCTCATTGTAGTCCACATTGTAGAGCAGGTTGTGCAGTGCACAACTTGACATCCCATTCTCATTGTAGTCCACATTGTAGAGCAGGTTGTGCAGTGCACAACTTAACATCCCATTCTCAGTGTAGTCCACATTGTAGAGCAGGTTGTGCAGTGCACAACTTAACATCGCATTCTCATTGTAGTCCACATTGTAGAGCAGGTTGTGCACTTCACAACTTGACATCCCATTCACATACCCCACCTGCAAGCCAACCTATTAACTATCAGATGGCAGTCCTGATACGGACAATACAAATTTATCTCTAGCCCTCTTCTTTCTTCTGATCTCCAGTCCTGAAGTTCTATCTGCTTCTCCAACAGCTCCTTTTAACCAGAAAACAAATGCCAATTTCATTTACACTCTGAGAGCAAAAGGAATCTGAGGCTTTTCCCTAACAGAAGGAAAAAAAATGCACGTAACCATTCCCATTCGCTTGGGACTTAAAAAAAATAAGTGGCCTACTACCATTATTTGTATATGGTTCCGCCCACTCTATAGACATGCAGTGCCAAACATGATCTTCAAAGGACTTGACTGTAAGAACACCATGCAGCGGTAGCAGTACCGAAGGGCAGCTTCAAGGACAACTCTAAATACTAGATTGCAATGAAACTATTTCTGCCGAAGAGCAGCTCTGGGTTGATGGGGTACCCTCTAGTGGTGAGTGGAGAGAACAGGGAAATGTGTATCGAGCTGGGACCCTGGGAAGAGCGCTGACAACAGACACGGACACTGAGCCGGCTGCTTTTGAAGACGTGTTCCAGCTCCTGCCCAGGACTTGTATGTGCCCATTCACACCACGTCCGTATGACACGGTATGCGGCTACCTCTCAGGTCAGATGCTTGTGCCAGATCAATGTATATTGCCACCCTGTAAACCCAGAACTTTCATCTCCTTTCCTTACCTGTTTTCTGGCTACTTCTTCGTTTTAAAAAAAACCCGTTACAATCTATTTGATTCTGACTCATAGCAACCCTATAGGACAGAGTAGAACTGCCCCATAGGGTTTCCAAGGAGTGAATGGTGGATTCAAACTCCCTACCTTTTGGTTAGCAGCCAGCTCTTAACCACCGTGCTAACAGGGCTCCGTTTAGACATTCTAAAACAAAGTCTTAATTATACCCATTTTCAGCTCTGGAGCTATGCATCTGAGGTCCCTGTCAGAGACTTGAAGGGTATCTTAACCTCCCCCCTCTCTAGGAGACTATCTCAGTGGCTCCCGGGTGAGTTTTCCTTCTAAGAAATCCTAAGTACTCTCGGCTTACCTTTATGATGGTCTAGCCTTCAATGACTCCAAGGTGGTTATTTCTTGAATCTTTAATTCCTCTCTCCAATTACTACACGGAAAACAAAATATCCAATAAACTTACACAAAAGTATAAAATAATCCTTTTATTGCCATGTCATTCATTGCTTAGAACACTAATAGTCTTCCCATCATACACCAAACTGAGGCCACGAAATGATTGTAAAGATTTTCCACCATATTTCTACACAAGTCTCATCTCTCTCTACTGACCCCAAGCAGGTCAAAGTTTGAGGAATGTTCACAATTGGCCCATACCAAAAACAAACCCAGTGCCGAGTCGATTCCGATTCGTAGCGACCTATGACTCAGGCAAAATTCTGACCAACGTTTGGTGCTGTTCTGGTTGAATTGTCCTACTTCTTGCTGAATATGTGGGTGTTTCTACCATGGTAACAATGATAAATTGCAATTTATGACAACATCTGACCAATTATTTTATCATTCATTATCCATTACTACATTTTTGCTTGTACAATTATCTAATTATTTCCTCTGCATATGACTTATTTCCTTACTTTGATTATCAGCTTCTTGGGGTGGCCATATTGTGTCTTATAATTCTTAGGGCATTTGAACCCCTACGTTAGGTTCATCCATTTCTCTACCCTTATGCATCTCTTGCTAAGGGCCATCTACTTAATTTCCTCAACTTGGCGAGTTCTGAAGCAGGGCAGTAACTCCCACTACTGGTAGTATTTACATTGTTACATACTTAGCATATGTTAGCAATATGCTCTTTGTATTGAATTACATTGGCTCCCAGGGGGTGTCCACTTTTTGGAATCTTTACTAGTGCCCATTGCTAGTGTCTGGATTTGGGGTAACAAAAAGAAGGAAAAGAGTGGCATGGTTTCCAACATGTTAAAATATTTGAGATATTGGTGCTAAGATGCTTGGTTTGACAGCTAAAAAGTCACAATTGTTTGACCTAGTCAAATACATAATTTTGAGGAGGGGGAGAGGATTTTTCTTTTTTTTTTTTACTTTTTAACATTTTAATTAAACAGAAAAATGTAAAAGTAATACGAGACATTTGTATTAGCTGAAGATACATGTACAGCATAAAAAGTGAAAGCCATGGCAATAGTGCTCACTATTACCAGTACTACTTACCATTGTTCCCAAAGCCGTAGCCAAATCAGGTGGAAAAGGAAACGTAGTTTCCTTTTTTGAACTCCCCCAGGATGTCCACTGGGAGAGTTAAAAAAAAAAAAAAAGCATACCTCATTACTCACAAGATTGACAATCTTTTAATAGCTATTTGTGTCCATTTGTATTTCTTATTGTCTGAATTGCCTGATCATATCATTTTTCAAGTTTTCTAAGTGTTACTTATATATTATGCTTATTAACTTTTTGTTAATGTTAGCAGCAATATGGCCTAGATTTCAGTTGCCATGTAAATTTTTTGTCTTTTTTTTTTTTAGGGTGTGATGAGGAGTCTGTAGCCTTATTTACAGTACAAACCAGACGGCTTGTCAGACATAGTAAATTGAAAAGTCGGCTCTTTTCCAGCTAATTTGCAATCTGTTCTTTTTATTTCTAAACTATTCTATATGTGTCGTAATTTACATGCACATTCAGGCCCTACCAGCTTTATTTTTTAATGATTTAAGTTTTAACATCCAACATCTGAAGCTCTTCTTTATTTTTTCCCCAAAAGTTGTTGTCTCTTCTTGTGCAGGCACGACTCCGGATAAGACTGGAATCAATTTGTCACTTTCTACTAAAAAAAAAAAAATTCCATTAGAATTGAGATTGAGATTGCATAGATTACATAGCTATGTTGGGCAAATGTACATTTTACAAAACAAATACCTCACACTCAGGGACATGGAACACCTCTTCATTTATTCAATACATTTTACAGTAAACTTCTCAAATTTTAAAGTTTTCTTCATTTAGATTATATATATATATTTATACATACACACACACATATATCCTGTTTTCTCCATTACACTTTTAATTTCTAGCACATAGGGAAAACCTTATTTTTTATTTGAGTTTGTATCACCCTGCTTATCTCTCTTATTTATTCCAATATACGGGAGTTGATTCTTTCATATTTTACAGATAGATCTCTGTTGTTTTCAAAAACTAGTCTTTTTTTCTTATTGTCCAATATCTAGGAGCACTTTGTTTTCAGGATGTAGAACGACTACACGATACCTACAGATGGGCTTCCTTTTGTTATTTTCTATTTTAATAGTAATGCTTCTAACGGTCTCAAAATTTTGGTTTTGCTGGTATAGTTTTCTATAGTTTTAAGGGAGGTTTCCTTCACAAGTTAAAGAGCCTTTCCTTTTTTCATGGAGCCCTGGTGGTACAGTGGTTAAGAGCTTGGCTGCTAACCAAAAGGTCAGTGGTTGGAATCTACCAGCTGCTTCTTGAAAACCCACCGGGGCAGCTCTACGCAGTCCTTCAGGCACACTAGGAGTTGGAATTGACCCAGTGTCAACAGGCTTAGTTTTTGGTCTTTTTTTTTTTTTCATAGCTTGCTAAAAGTTCTTACCAGAATCTTTTTTATTTGATACATTAAGTAGCTCGTCCGATTTCTTAGTGATTGAAAACCCTTTCAGTTCTGTGATAAACTACGTTACAAAGCTGAATTTGACTGGCCAAGGTTTTTGCTTAAAGTGGTAGCATCTATGTTAATAAGGGAGATTGACCTAAAAGCTATTTTCTGTTTATTACATTTTATTTTGTATATGTGCACAAAACTGAATTTTATGTACTCAGTTTGGGCTTAGGCAAGAACTAGTTTCAGAATGAGACTAGTGAAAGGCATTCCCTCTCCAGCTCTCAACGTTTTCTCTCCCCCTGATGCAGTGAACGTGGACGGGGTGGGCTGAGACACCTGAGGCACAACATGTAGGGGCCCTGATGACTAGTTCACCACAGGCAGAAGGGCTGTCTGGAAGCCTCACCTCCACCTGCAGCAAACTTTCATGTGTCAAATTATTGAAATCGTAGGAATGTTTCCTACTGCAACATTCTGAATAACATAGGAGTTTTCCATCTGTTTTTAATGCTCAGAAATATTTCAAATAACATGTTTAAAGATTTGGTAGAATCACTGTAAAATATGTGGGCCTGATATCTTTTCAAAGGCTAGACTTTTGAGACCAGGGAGCAACAAACTGAGGTGCTGGGTATACACAGTTCCTATCTATGGCTTTTCAAAGCTTTAGGGAAGTAAGGATCTTGCCCTTTGCTTGGATTGGTTAATCATATTTATTTTATTTTTTTTAGGGTGGGGGGGCACTAAATGCTAACCTGGCTGATCTTGATTGGATAAGTGTTGTCAATTCATGCTGATAAGTACTGTCAACTCATTCTAATTTGTGCTGATAAGTAAAACTTGCTTAAGTTTTGATTTAGTTACTTATAAATGGCCCTATGTCTAATTTTTTTTGTCTCTTGGCCTAGGCAAACCACTTTAACTCTTGTCTTTATAAAGATAAATAAATAGCAATATATAAACCAAACCATGTATTGCATTGGGCAAATCTACTGTGAAAGACCTCTTTAAAGTGTTAAAAAGCAAAGATGTCACGTTGAAGACTAAGGTGCAGCTGACCGCAGTATTTCAATCACCTCATATGCGTATGAAAGCTGAACAATGAATGAGGAAGATCAAAGAACTGATGCCTTTGAATTATGGTGTTGGTGAAGAATATTGAGTATACCATGGACTGCCAGAAGAGCAAAAAAATGTCTTGGAGTAAGTACAGCCAGAGCGCTCCTTAGGAGCAAGGACAGCGGAACTTCCTCTCAAGTACTTTGGACATGTTATTAAGAGGGACCAGTTCTAGGGGAAGGACATCTTGGTAAGGTAGAGGTTCAGTGAAAAAGACGAAGACCTTCAATGAGGTGGATGGACATGGTGCCTGCAACAATGGGGTCAAATACAGCAACGGTTGTGAGGATGGCCCAGTACCAGACAATGTTTTGTTCTGTTGTACATAGGGTCCCTATGAATCAGAACCAACTCAATGGCACCTAACAACAACAGCAACATAGAATTTCCTTCTAAGTTTTAAAATCTCTTTATTTGTTCCACATTTTTATATCTAAAAGTATTTATTTATGCATTTGCTTTTATCAATATTCCCTTTACCTTTGATAATGCCTCTTTTTCTCTCTTCCTTATGTTTATATATTTTCTTAAATTGAAGACAAAATTCATAAGACTGAATTTTTCTGTTTAAAGTGCTGAAAAGCAAAGATGTCACCTTGAAGACTAGGGTGCATCTGACCCAAGCCATGTTTTCTATCATCTCATATGCATGTGGAAAGGTGGACAATGAATAAGAAAGACTAATTAAAAATTGACACCTTTGAATTGTGGTGTTGGTGAAGAATATTGAATGTACCTTGGACTGCCAAAAGAACAAACAAATCTGTCCTGGAAGGAGTGCAACCAGAATGGTCCTTAGAAGCAAGGGTGGTGAGAATACATCTCAAATACTCTGGACATATTATCAAAAGGGATCATTCCCTGGAGAAGGACATTATGCTGGGTAGAGGGTCAGTGAAAAAGAGGAAGACCCTCAATGAGATGGATTGACACAGCGGCTGCAATAATGGGCTCAAGCATACCTACGATTATGAGGATGACATAGGACTGGGCAGTGTCTTGTTCCATTGTACATAGACTCACTATGAGTCGGAACTGACTCAACAGCACCTAACAATAGCATGAATTTTTCTGACCAAATTACTTTAGCTACCTCTAAAGGCTTTTTTTTTTTTTAATTTTTATTGTGCTTTAAGCGAAAGTTTACAAATCAAGTCAGTCTCTCATATAAAACCTTATATACACCTTTTTTTATATACTTCTAGTTGCTCTCCCCCTAATATGACAGCACATGCCTTCTCTCCACCCTGTATTTCCGTGTCCATTCAGCCGGCTTCTGACCCCCTCGGCCTTCACACCTCCCCTCCAGACAGGAGCTGCATACATAGTCTCATGTGTCTACTTGATCCAAGAAGCTCACTCCTCACCAGTATCATAGTCCAGTCCAATCTCTGTCTGAAAAGTTGGCTTTAAGAATGTTTCCTGTCTTGGGCTAACAGAAGGTCTGGGGACCATGACCTCCGGGGTCCTTCTAGTCTCAGTCAGACCATTAAGTCTGGTTTTTTTACGAGAATTTGAGGTCTGCATCCCACTGCTCTCCTACTTTTTCAGGGATTCTTTATTGTGTTCCTCGTCATGGCGGTCATAGGTTGTAACCAGGCACCACTTAGTTCTCCTGGTCTTAGGCTGATGTAGTCTCTGATTTATGTGGCCCATTCTGACTCTTGAGTTCATACTTACTTTGTGTCTTTGTTGTTCTTCATTCTTCTTTGCTCCAGGTGGGTTGAGACCATTTGTTGCATCTTAGATGGCCACCTGCTAGCATTTAAGACGCCAGGCACCACTCTCCAAAATGGGATGCAGACTGTTTTAATAGACTTTATTATGCCAACTGACCTAGATGTCCCCTGAAACCATGCTCCCCAAACCACTGCCACTGCTATGCTGGCCTTCGAAGCATTCGGTTTATTCAGGAAACTTCTTTGCTTTTGGTTTAGTCCAGTTGTGCTGACCTCTCCTGTATTGTGTGTTGTCCTTCCCTTCACCTAAATTAGTTCTCGTCTACTATTTAATTAGTGAATACCCCTCTCCCTCCCTCCCTAGATCCCCCTTCTTGTAACCATCAAAGAATATTTTCTTCTCTGTTTAAACTATTTCTCAAATTCTTATAATAGTGGCCTCATACAATATCTGTCCTTTTGCAACTGACTAATTTCACTCAGCATAATGCCTTCCAGGTTCCTCCATGTTATGAAATGTTTCACGGATTTGTTTTTCTTTTTCAATGCATAATATTCCGTTGCGTGAATATACCATAATTTATTTATCCATTTGTCCACTGACGGGCACCTTGGTTGCTTCCATCTTTTTGCTACTGCAAACAGTGCTGCAATGAACATGGGTGTGCATATATCTGTTCATGTAAAGACTCTTATTTCTCTAGGATGTATTCCAAGTAGTGGGAATGCAGGATCGTATGGTAGCTCTATTTCTAGTTTTTGAAGGCAGCACCAAATCAATTTCCAAAGTGGTTGTACCATTTTACATTCCCACCAGAAGTGTATAAGTGTTCCAGTCTCTCCACAACCTCTCCAACATTTATTATTTTGTGTTTTTTGGATTAATGCCAGCCTTGTTGGAGTGAGATGGAATCTCATTGTAGTTTTGATTTGCATTTCTCTAATGGCTATTGATCGTGAGCATTTCCTCATATATCTGTTGGCTACCTAAATGTTTTCTTTAGTGAAGTGCCTATTCATAACCTTTGCCCATTTTTTAATCAGATTATTTGTCCTTTTGTTGTTGAGTTTTTGCGGTATCATGTAGATTTTAGAGATCAGACACTGATCAGAAATGTCATAGCTAAAAACTTTTTCCCAATCTGTAGGTAATCTTTTTACTCTTTTGGTGAAGTCTTTGGATGAGCATAGGTGTTTGACTTTTAACATTTCCCAGTTATCTAATTTCTCTTTTTCTGTTTGTACAGTTCTAGTAATGTTTTGCATACTATTTATGCCATGTATAAGGGCTCCTAGCATTGTCCCTATTTTTTCTTCCATGATCTTTATCATCTTAGATTTTATATTTAGGTATTTGATCCATTTTGAGTTAGTTTTTGTGCATGGTGTGAGGTATGGGTGTTGTTTCATTTTTTTTTTTTTTTTTCCAGATGGATATCCACTTATGCTGGCACCATTTGTTAAATAGACTATCTTTTCCCCATTTAACTGACTTTGGGCCTTTGTCAAATATCAGCTGCTCATATGTGGATGGATTTATGCCTGGATTCTCAGTTCTGTCCCATAGGTCTATGTATCTGTTGTTGTACCAGTACCAGGCTGTTTTGACTACTGTGGCAGTATAATATGTTCTAAAATCAGGTAGTGTGAGGCCTCCCACTTTGTTCTTCTTTTTCAGTAATTCTTTACTTATCTGGGGCCTCTTTCCCTTCCATGTGAAGTTGGTGATTTGTTTCTCCATCTCATTAAAGAATGTCACTGGTGTTTGGATCAGGATTGCGTTGTATCTATAGATCACTTTGGGAAAAGTAGACATTTTTACAACGTTGAGTCTTCCTATCCATGAGCGAGGTATGTTTCTCCACTTATGTAGCTCTCTTTTGGTTTCTTGCAATAGTGTCTTATTATTTTTTTTGTATAGGTCTTTTAAGTCTCTGGTTAGATTTACTCTTAAGTATTTTATCTTCTTAGGGGCTATTGTAAATGGTATTGATTTGGTGATTTCCTCTTTATTGCTCTCTTTGTTGATGTAGAGGAATCCAACTGATTTTTGTATGTTTGTCTTGTATCCTGATACTCTGCTTAACTCTTCTATTGGTTTCAGTAGTTTTCTTGAGGATTCTTTAGGTTTTTCTGTGTATAAGATCATGTCATCTGCAAAAAGAGATACTTTTACTTCTTCTTTGCCAATTTGTATGCCCTTTATTTCTTTATCTAGCCTAATTTTTAATAGCTCTAGGCTAGGACCTCCAGCACAATGTTGAATAAGAGTGGTGATAAAGGGCGTCCTTGTCTGGTTCCTGATCTCAAGGTCAATACTTTCAGACTCTCTCCATTTAGGATGATGTTGGCTGTTGGCTTTGTACAAATGCCCTTTATAATTTAGAATTTTCCTTCTATTCCTATTTCGCTGAGAGTTTTTATCATGAATGGGTGTTGGACTTTGTCAAATGCCTTTTCTGCGTCAATTGATAAAATCCTATGTTTCCTGTCTTTTGTTTTATTTATGTGATGGATTACGTTAATTGTTTTTCTAATGTTGAACCATCCCTGAATAGCTGGTATGAATCCCACTTGGTCATGGCGAATTATTTTGACATATTGTTGAATTCTATTGGCTAGAATTTTGCATCTAAGTTCATGAGGGATCTTGGTCTGTAATTGTCTTTTTTTTTTAACCTGGTTTTGGTATCAGGGTTATGCTGGCTTCATAGAATGAGTTTGGGAGTATTCCATCCTCCTATAAAGATTTTTATGTGTGATTCTATTCTTATTTTTTACGGAAAGTTTGTGACAACATATTTCAGTTTCCTCTTTAGTCCTCACAGGTTGTGTGTGTGTGTGTGTGTGTGTGCATTTTAATTTCCAAATAAATCCATTTATTTTGATTATACTTTTGTGCTTAATTTCTATTTTTATTGCCCATGGTTAGAGAATTTGTTTTGCATAATTTCTCCATTTTAGAACTAGTAGAAATTATTTCTGTAACATAACAACATATTCAATTTTTATAAATGTTTGATATTTAAAAAAATGCGTAGCTTCCATTTATTGGTATGATGTTGTATAAAAAAAACCAAACCCGTTGCCGTCGAGTTGATTCTGACTCATAGCGACCCTATAGGACAGAGTAGAACTGCCCCATAGAGTTTCCAAGGAGCGCCTGGTGGATTCGAACTGCTTACTTTTGGTTAGCAGACATAGCATTTAACCACTACGCTACCAGGGTTTCCTGATGTTGTATACACATACCTAATGTGTTGAACTTAGTGACTGTATTATTCAAACCCTTTGTATTACTTCGCTATCATCTTCCTCATCTGTAAATTCCAAAGAGAGGTATATTAAAATCTCCCATGAAGTCTATGGTTCTATTCATTTCTCTGAATATGTTTTGTTTTATATCCTTTAATGTTATATTGATGACAGAATAAAAATAAAGGTTAATAAAGGTTAAAGCTTTCTTATTTACTAACTTTTTCTCCATATAAAATATCCCTTTTTATCCTGTTGGATGTAAGTTCTATTTTTTTTTTTTTTCATATTTACGTCAGCTTTCTTTTTGTTAGTATGTGTTTGGTATATATTTTTTCTAACCCATTGTTCTCCCGTTGTAGCTCTCTCTGTCATTTCGTTTGAGTGTGTCTTTTATAAAAAGAATGTGGCTAGATGATATTTTATTTTTATACAATCTGTTTCTGTCAGTTAATAAGATAAATCCCTATTTTGATAGTGAAGAGTTTAGATTTAATAGTGTATTTTACTCAGAGATGGAAATGTATTCCTAGGTTATTAAAACTTTGCCTTTTCACGGTAAGCCTTTGAGATGATAATGTTTAATATGAGTATTTTTAGTTGTATTTTTAACTTCCTTCACTTAATTTCTGCTTCTTTTGTTGTTGTTAGGTCTCATCAAGCTGGTTCTACCTTGTAGTGACCTTATGTATGACAGAACAAATTGTTGCCTCGTCCTGTACCATCCTCAAAACCATTGCTGTGTTTCAGCCCATTATTGCTCAACAACATACCTTTTTTTTGCTTACACTCCTTTTTCATGTTGTGGGACTATGTCTCCCAGTTACGTTTTTGCCACAGAGCATATGTGGATGGTGAACATTTTGAAGTCTTGGTTCTACAAAAATGAGTATTTTACCCTCACGATGGGTTACAGTTCAACTAGATAGAGGATTCTATATTAAGAGATCTTTTATCTTTTTGATAAAAAGTTATTTTCCAATGTCTTCTAGGAGCCAGGGTTGTGGATGGAAATTGAGATGGCCCGTGCTCATGACACGGGTGTACACAGTTAGGTATGTGCTTAGTCTGCTACTGTTGCAAGTTACGTCAGCTATACCAGTTACCGTTGAGTTAGCTCTCACTTCTGGTGACCCATGTGTCAGATAGAACGGCACTGCACAGGATTTTCAATGGCTGATTTTTAGGAAGCGGGTCACTAGGCCTTTGTCTGAGGTACCTCTGGGTGGACTCAAACCTCCAACCATTTGGTTAGTAGCCAAGTGCTTCACTCAGGGATACACAAGTTTCAGAATACCTAACTGAAAAGTAAAACAAAAAAATCTTTTTGCACCAATGAAAGCTAGTGGTAGGATAGCACCAAAGAAACAAACCAAACCTATTGCCCTGAAGTTGTGGGTTAACCCAGTGTTGCAACAGTGTAACTAAAGACCCAACTACTTGCCTTTTTTTTTTTAATGCCGTCTAAAGAGTATTGACCTGATGCCCTATGGTCAAGGCATGGCTGCCAGAATCCCAGGAATCACATGCCCCTTGATATTATCTTGCAGAAAAGGAGGGAATGTAGTTTGTTTGTTTGTGTTGGTTTGGTTTGGTTTGGTTTCCCTGTCTCTCCCTCTCCCTCTTCCTTCCCCTTGTCCTCTCTTTCCAAGAAGAACCTTCTTACAGAAACAGACTTCCCTCATGTCACATGAACCAAAACTGAATTACATTCCCATACCTGAACTAATCCTTGCAAAGGAAGTAAGGCCGCCATAATTTTCCCCTGGGATACAGAATGTGGTCTACCTTTCTTAAAGAAGCACAGAGCATAGGCACCAAAGAAATGGTTTGCACTCGATTACTAACATAAAGGTTGGCAATTCAGACCAACCCAGTATTGCCATGGAAGAAAGGCCTGGAGATCTGCTCCACTAAAGATTACAGCCAATATGCAGCTGTTCTACACATGGAGTTGCCATTAGTTGGAACTGACTGAAAGGCAACAGGTTCTAGCAAGAAAGGAGTTTGGGGAATGGATTTCCAGCAGATGACATTCAGTATCTGTTGAAGTAAGCAGATTTTGTTCTCTCTGGGATCTTGTAGAGATTTTATCTTTGCCTTTAGAGTTCAGAAATTTAACCAGATTTTGTCTATTGATTATTTTTCTTTTTCCCAGCTTAGTATATGGTGTTGTTGTTGTTAGGTGCTGTCAGCCAGTTCCAACTCATAGTGACCCTATGTACTACAGAACAAAACACTACCTGGTCCTGAACCATGCTCACTATATTGTTATGCTTGAGCCCATTATTGCAGCCATCCTTGCCTCTAAGGAGCATTCTGGTAGTACTTCTTTCAAGACAGATTTGTTCGTCCTTTTGGCAGTCCACGGTATATTCAATATTCATTGCCAACACCACAATTCAATATCAATTCTTCTTTGGTCTTAGTATATGATAAGCTTTTATAAATTGGATAGTTGAGTCTTTCTATACCTCAGGGAAATTTCTTTGATTATTCCCTGTCTTCGTTTCTTCTGGAATCACCTGAAACTACAAGTTTAACTTTCAGATCAATAGCTTGCTCTTCGATAATAGCTATCCTGTTTTTTAGGCACTCTCTTGCTTCTTCGTGTTGTTTTATTTTTAATTTAAGAGAAATATTTTTTGTTCTCTCATTACTCATTTTTCATAGTTCCTTGAGATTTTGTAAAAATAAGTTTTGTAAAGTTATCGTCTGTTTCAAAAATTATGTCTGTTTTTACTGGAGTTATGTTTGTTCATATTGGTCCTCTCTCTTTTTTTTTTTTTTTTATATTTAGCTCAAATGTCTGATGATTCTTTGTTTTCTAGCTCTACTTTTAAGTGAATATCTATATTTATAAATGCAAGGATCCAACTTGGGTTTTCTTTGTGGTTCCGAATGTTTCTTAACCCATATTCAGTGGCATGGCCAGGGACTGGGCTGACTAGAGGTTCTCTATCAATGGATGGGTGGGCCACTTGATAAGTTCTCATTCGATGCATGGCTGGAAGTAAAAAGTTGGGCTGAGAACTCCTAAGACTGCTTAAGTAAGGAAAGTTCTGAGGAAGTAAAAAATGTTAATATGTTTTATCTTTAGTTTTTTTTTTTTTCTTATTTCTTTATTGTAAAAGTCCGTAGTTATTACAGGGCCTACTCTGCTTCCTTGTTCATCATTCTTATATCTAACATAAGAACTCCCTAGAAGCAAAGCCCCTTAACTGGGGAAGCATGATCAGTGCCTTATCCTGGGGTAAATTCTAAGGCAAGAAGATCCATATAAGCAGCACAGTGGAATAGGATGAGGAATCGGGGGAAGAATGTTACATCACATATCTTATAAGAAATAAAGCTTATGATAGCATTAATTTTCTGTACATTTGTTAGCTCTAAAGTTGAGGTTTCTTCAAACAGTCCGTGGGATAAAAAAGCTCCCACCTTTCTGGCAATCCTCTGTGCTAGTTAGAGAAAATCTATTTCTGCTCTGGGTTTTTTTTTTTTTATTTAATCTATCAGATCCCATCTGCTTCAAATCTTTCAACAATTCTTCAAAATGTGTTGTCCCTTGATGGTGCTTTTCCCATGATTGCCAAAGTATCAATGGATTAAAGAATCATTCTGTGATTTCTCTGGGTTTGGAAGGGAGGTTGGTAAAATCACGTGCTCGACCTGCTATCTTGACTCATTCTTGAAAACGTACATTTTGAACTGCCTTCTCCAATGTAGATGCATCTAAACCCCTCTGTTCCAACGTTCTCCCACTCATGGTGGCAATGAAGGATATTATCCAGAAAAGTCATCCAATCCTCTTGACCTTCGTCACAAACCTCAAGATTGCCTGTTCTTGGTGTGTCCTGCCTGTCATCTGCATATGCTGTTCATCTCCATATCTTGGCCCTTAGTTTTTCTGTGTCCAGTGTTGATTTATGCCCATTCCAAAGAAAGGTGATCCAACCAAACATGGAAATTACCAACCAATGTCATTAAATATCACACAAAATAAAATTTTGATGAAACTCATTCAAAAGCAGCTCTAGCAACAGGGGACTGCCAGAAATTCAAGCCCGATTCAGAGGAGGATGTGGAAAGAGGAATATCTGCTGATATCAGATGGCCCCTGGCTGAAAACAAAGAATACCAGAAAGCTGGTTACCTGTGTTTTATTGACTGTGGAAGGGCATTTGATCATGTTGTTCATAACAAATCATGGATGACATTGCAAAGAATGTGAATTCCACAACATTCAATTGTGCTCATGAGGAACCTGTACATAGATCAAGAGGCAGTCATTTGAAGAGAACAAAGGGATACTACATGGTTTAAAGTCAGGAAAGGTGTGCATCAGGGTTGTATCTTTTCACCGTACTTATTCAATTTGTATGCTGAGCAAATAATCCGAGAAGCTGGACTATATGAAAAAGAATGGGGCATCAACATTGGAAGAAGTGTCATTAACAACCTGATATATGCATATTACACAACCTTGCTTGCTGAAAGTGAAGAGGACTTGAAGCACTTATTGATGAAGATCAAAAACCACAGCCTTCAGTGTGGATTACACCTCTCCACAAAGAAAACAACAAAAATCCTCAAAACTGGATCAAAAAGCAACATCATGAGAAAAGACTGATGTTGCCAGGGATTTCATTTTACTTGGATCCACAGTCAACAACCATGGAAAATGCATTGCAGTGGGCAAATCTGTTGCAAAAGATCTCTTTAAAGTGTTGAAAAACAAAGTTGTCACCTTGAAGACCAACATGTGGCTGACCCAAGCCATGGTATTTTCAATTGCCTCAAATGCATGCGAAAGCTGGATGGTGAATAAGGAAGACCGAAGAATTGATGCCTTCAAATTGTGGTACTGGCAAAAGATATTGAATACACCATGGACTTCCAAAAGAACAAACAAATCTGTCTTGGAAGAAATACAACCAGAATGCTCCTTAGAAGCAAGAATGGCAAAACTCTGTCTCACATACTTGGACATGTTATCAGGAGAGATCAATCCCTGGAGAAGGACATCATGCTTGGTAACGTAGAGGACCAGCGAAAAAGTGGAACACCCCTCAACAAGATGGACTGACACAGTGGCTGCAACAATGGGCTCAAACATAACAACAATTGTGAGGCTGGCTCAGGACCGGGCAGTGTTTCATTCTGCTGTTCTAGGGTTGCTGTGAGTGGGAACCAACTCAAAAGCACCTAAAAACAACAACAGTGTTGCTAGGCTAGGGACCATATTATTAAGATCCTAGCTGTCACCCTGATAAAAATGAAGACTATTTTGGCTTAATCAGGGACTGGCTCTGATTGTCCACCTTCATTCTTTAAAGAGCAAGTCCAGAAGAGCTCCCTGCTCCAGTTCTGAATAAAACCACATTCAGTAATGCCTAGAATAGAATTTTGGTAAATAGTCTTTTAAATACATTCTTAGGAGCAATAGTTGTCCACTCGGATGATCTGAAGAGTTCTGACTGACTAGTTATTGTCCTTAAATAAAACACTTAACCTCACTACTCCTCAGTTTCTTCCATTTTTAATACCTATATTATTCTACGTAACCTTTCAGGTGCCTTCTAGCTAAATAATTCTATGAGCTACAGAGAAAAAAAAGAGACTGAGGGTTTGCTGTAATGCTTTGGGGAAAAACGCAACATCTTAATTTCAGAACAAGTTAGCAGCTAGTGCTCCCCGAGTCTAAAGTGTCCATATCTGAGATAGTCTACAGTGAAAGGTAAGCTTGATGCAAATGGTTTAGAATTACAAATAAGGCCTTAGGGTCGTCCAGTTTGTATAAACAGTTTGTATAAACTTCCAGATAGCCTAGCTAAGGGATCTTCCGTCACAGGTCATGACGATGATGTTATACGCAGCACCAATTCTGTCAAAGGCTGGCGTTCTAGTTTCCGAGAGCTTTCCTAACAAAACACCATAAATTGAGTGGCTTAAAACAACAGGAGTTTTTTCTCTAACAGTTCTGGAGGTTGGAGTCAAAAATCAAGGTGTCAGCGAGGTTGGTTCCTTCTGCAAGTTCTGAGGGCGAGAGTCTGTTCCATGCTGCTCTCATAGTCTCCAGTAGCTTCTTGTAATCCCTGGAGTTCCTTGATTTGTAGATTAATCACTCTAATGTCCGTCTCCATATTCACATGGCTGCCTTCCCTCTGTGTCTGTCTGTCTCTGTGTCACTTCTCTTCTTGTAAGGACACCGGTCATATTAAACTGGGGCCCAGCCTACTGCAGTCATGTGACTAATTACATCTGTGCTTAATACATTATTTTCACATAAAGTCACATTCACAGGTACCAGGATTAGGACTTTAACTTATCTTTTGGGGGGACACAATTCAACCCATAATAGCTAATCTCCCCTAATGTTCTTTCCACTCATTAGTGGAAAGAACATCAGTCTTGGAGACATGTAACTTGTTTTGAGAGCATATACTGCATTATTTCTAATGGTATGGTCTTGGGCAAATAAATTACCCTCTCTGATTGTGTTTGTTTAACACCCAAATGGGATTTCACTACGTACTGCCTGCTTCATAGGATTATTATGAAGAAAAATAACACACATGTTACAGGATGTGCAAACTGAAAGGCGGCACGTAATAGTAAAGACGATTTTAGGGAAAAACTTTAGTGAACAGAATACTTTTTAGTATTAGAGGCTGCAGTACCAGTCTGGGGGGTGGAGCTAGCTGATTAAACATCTTTCTTATATCGCACTTTAACGGTGAGTATCACATGCCCTGACATTCATTTTTGTACATATTAAAATCTATATATTAAACCATAATTTCTCTTTGCATTATGAGTCTTTCATCTATAGTATAGCTTCTGTTTGAAAGAGACTGGTTTTGTTTTTAAATGAGACATCAGGTTCCAGGCCCTTGGACTGCTAAGTGGATCTGAGTCATGCAAGCTCCCCCACCAAATGGATGGGTAGATCTTGTCCAAGGCAAGCAGATTATTGTACAAGACCGATGTTTAGAACATGAACCTACTCAAGGAATGCTGATATTTTGTAAACCAAAATTTACTTGTATTTGTTTGTAAAATTATAGTAACAATTTTATTCTTCAAAATTTTCTGTATTTAAATAAATAAAAACACTGGACGCTAGTGGTTTTGAGTAATTAAATAAAGACGAAGGGACCTTTGGCATTTCGGTGTTGAGGAAAACCAGTACTTTTGTTGTGGTAGTAAGTGGAGTCAGAAACGAGCATGCAGAGAGAGAGAGATGGATCTAAGCTATTTCGACTAGCAAGGAAGGGGCATCTGTGGACAAGCCCATTGCCAGCTTCAACGATGATTTGTCAGGTTTGATTAAAACATGAATTAGCAGTCCTCATTAGAACCTCAGACAGATGAATTATGCTGCTTAAACAGATTACTCAGGCTCTGATAGAAACAATGGCACCACACACCCCGCTAGTAACTTTCAGTTACGTTGGTAAATGAGAAGTTAAGCCGTCATTTTTTTAGCACTCTCCATTTTGTCTCTAATATTTGGCCACTTCTGTTTTTTATTGTGATTAAAAACAGAAGCTGCAAGGAAACAGTCATCCAAGTGAGCGTCACACTCCAGGCCAGGAAGCAAAGTGGAGAAGGGTGAGATGTGCCCTTAGTATACATCCACTGCTTCCCAGATGCTTATTAAAACTGTGTGCTGCGTGCACATATGCTTTGTCTTCACCTATATCATAAATAAAGCAGCCAAATTACGGAATGAGCTACTAATGACTGGGTCTTGAAAGTATCATTAGAAAATTTAATCTCATAGGTCAGTGTTGGGCTTGTTAACCAGCCAGCGAGTCAATAGTCTTCATTCGACATAGTTTATCTTTACGTCACAAGCCTAGAGAAGACAGCAGAAGCACTCATCCTGTCTGTCTGCATTTCCTCCTCCTGGCTGTTAACAAGCATTAATTAAATTTACATCCAAGCTCACACCCTCAGTTCCTGACACACAGTCAGTTCTCCTATTGATGCAGAATGCAAACATTTGGGTTAAGCACTGTGGAAAACAGGAAGGCATCAAAAATATTTTTGATCAAAAATCAAAAATTAATTTCATTCTCCAAGTAAAACTGGGCTTTGAGGCTCATCTCAGCATGGCAATGGAGCCACAGAAACAAAAACTCAAACTCCCCAAGATTTGAAAATTAGTATGCTTATGCTGAGGACTTCTAAATGCACAGGCTGCTGAGCACTGGACTACTAACCACAAGGTTGGTGGTTAGAACTCACCCACAGGCTCTTGGGAAGAAACGCCTTGAGATTTGCTTCTGGAAGGTCACACCTCGAGAACCCTATGGAGCAGTGTTACTCTGCACAGGTGAAGTCACCATGAGTTGGAATCGACTCAGTGGCAACTGATTCGATTTTTGGTTCTGACCCTTATACTGAAGTCTGCTAAAGAAGAAAAAAAAAAGAAGAAGAAGAAAGAACTGCATCTAATGACTCACAGAAAAACTTCCCAAAATTTCATCTGCCCATATCTGTCTCTCCCTGAAATTTCACTTCAGGGAGTAGCTGTTCAAACTTTTCTCGCTGACATCTCAGAATTCCTTCAAATTTTTTCAGTTCCTCTGTCTCCTCTTTCTTTCTGTCCTCTTCTTACCTTCTGGATGTTTCTTTTATTCCTAGCCAAATGTAGACCCATAATGTAAACTAATTGACACTTTACTATTCTTCTTCCAGTTCTCTTTTCCATCTATTCCTCTAGTTAGACAATAAAGAACTAGGATCCAAGTGGCATAAGGAAGCCTTCTGAGAGTATCTGGTTACTTACACTTTAATTTTTTAATTTTAGGACAGTTGCATTTTACCAAGGGCCTGGAATGACCTCGCCAAAAAATGAATTGGTAGACTTTTCAGTGGCAGAGATTTCTGCTCTTAAAGTTATGAAGGCAAGTACCTCTCAGCATTTTTACCTCATCTCATAGCAGGTTTATGCTAGCTTAGATCAGAGATCTTGGGCTTTCCCCCTTTCGTATAAAAGAAATTTGGGCTGAGAGGAAGGAAATGAAGGGGGGGGGAATTAGTACAGAGACTTGGAGAAAAAAGAGATAAAGGAAGAGTGATGAGATTTTAGTCAAAAAAAAAAAAAGACAAGCTACCTACTTCAAAGGCAGACTGAAGCCTGGAGGAGGGAGGGAGGCTATAAAGAAATAAAAGAAGGCCAAATTTGCATCATGCTCTTCTGTTTGTAGGAAGGATCAGTCCCGGGAGAAGAGCCTCATGCGTGGTATAGTACAGGGTCAGCGGAAAACAGGGAGATCCTCAACGAGATGGATTGACACAGCGGCTGCAATAATGGGCTCAAGCATAACGACGATTGCACAGGACCAGGCAGTATTTCCTTCTGAGTCGCTATGAGTCGGAACCAACTCAATGGCACCTAACAGCAACAACACTTCCTTTTGTATTAAGAAAATAACTGCCTTAGGCCTCACTTACTCCTGTGTAAAACGAGGGAATTTGAAGAAAAGATCTGAAAGGTCCACCTGCCATGATTTTATGAATTCTTCTTCAACTAACCTGCCCTCTAACCACCCCTGTCATTGCAGTGATCCCCAGAACTCTAATTATGCTCCTGTTCACAGGCTCTGAATATGTGTTTTGTTTTTGCTTTGTGCTCTGTGCAAACTCCAGCAATCCCTGGACACATGTACTTTATCTCCTTATTCTAATCATCATCTGCAACAAAAAAACCTATTTTAAATGCCTGGTTGATTATGATACTGTGCTAAGCTTACAGAATACCAACCTCCTAAGAAAACCCCATTTCCCTTGAGTCGATTCTGATGCATAGCGATTCTGCAGGACAGAGTAGAACTGCCCCATAGGGATTCCAAGGAGCACCTGGTGGATTCGAACTGCCGGCATTTTGGTTAGCAGACGAACTCTTAACCACTATGGCACCAAGATTCCCACAGACTTCCTAGGAGTTGACAAATTAAGATCAACAATGCCACCTACTACGGATGCAGCTACACATACAAAGACTGAAAGCGTTAAATCAACATACAACTGACCCATAAGTCATAAAATGTGTGATTGTTTAGCCATGAGCTATTTTATTGGTTAAATATCTGTGTATCCAATGGTTAATCATTTTCAAAATAGTCACCTGGGGGGGGAAATTTTGCTTCTGTTAGAATTATTCAGTGATCATACAAAACTCAGTGACATTCCTACATTGCCCCTTCTTGACTCTGTTTCCTGTAATGGATATTGACTTTTTTTTATCGAGCTTATTCACTGGACTTAATTTCAAGTGATCTCGGTCTATTAAGACAGGGATAAAATCCTTAAGATAGGGATGAAAACCATGCTATGGGCTCCAAAGGAAACTTAAGCAAGAATTCTAAAACTTTGAGTAGGAACAACATGAAGTGCTATTTAGTATCTAATTTTCCAAGTTGACTACTTTGAAAAGAACAAGATTCATTGGGAAATAAAAATTTTGTACTAAGAAAAATAACAGTCACGTTATTTTTAGTTGTATGTTCCAAATGTGAAGTGCATCTTGGGGGTGAGGAAAAAAAAAAATGTTGCCATCATGTCAATTCCTACTCATGACGACCCCACGTCTTAAAGAGTAGAACTGCTCCGTAGAGTCTGCTTGGCTGCAATCTTTACAGAAGCAGATCGCCAAGCCTTTCTTCCACAGCGCCACTCGGTGGGTTTCAACTGCCAACCTGTAGGTTAGTAGCTAAGAGCAAATGTTTGCATCACCCAGGGACCTGCAGGGGTAAGGAACTCCTTGATACTATGATAATGTAAGGCCTCGGTGGCACCATAATACAAGGCTGCTGTTGCTGGGAGGGACTGCTGGGCACTAAATGTTTGTATGTTTGAGGAACAAGAGGCAAATCTTCTTTACATTTTAAAGAAAACTGATCATGAGTCATCTTTGGTCGAACCAGAAATGGGATGAGGCTATTTAAATCTCTGGTTCTTTTCCAAGACTTCTAACAGGAAAGTTTTTGCAATAAATTGAATTTTGATTATTTTGGTATCGTGTTGAAGAAAAATCTAGTGAATACAATGATAAGGGAAAAATTGTTTCCTATATATCCTTTTTATCGTATAAAATTATTTCCTTCTGTACAGAACACTGAAGTAACACTCAGACATGTTGTGCTGTAATATTCGTATGTACTCAAAATAAAGAGAGGATCTCTCAGCAGTTAATGCTAACAGTGGAGATGGAAGAAGCTTTACTTTTTTTTTTTTTTTACAAAGTCTTTTATGTTCTTTAAATAATCAAAAAGTTCTGCAAGCTAAAAAGAAAATCGGCAGTCCTGTAATGCCCACCCATCTCCACCCACACGTACGCATCATGCGAATTCCTTCCTCGCACCGAGATTCTCACGCTTGGCGTCCTACCCCAGTCTTCCTGGCTCCACCTCTCTACAGATTCCACCGCTTTTAGATGGGGGTGGGTGGCACGAGGGGAGGGGAAGTGGACTGAAGGAAGCATCTGGAGGGTGATTTCTTAAATAGCCTCTCCACTAACAGTCGTCCTGTTTTTCAGTTCTACTCACACTCCCAGTTTCACATCACACCTCACCTCTCCAATTTCTAAGAGTTTCTGGTGTTCTGTAGGCGGCTTCACCCCCTCGCCCAGCTCAGGCTCCAGCTTCTTTCAGTCTGCTGCAGGTTTCAGCTCTTACCCATTTACTTGTCAGCTTTCAAAAATTGTGTTGTTGTCATCTCTTCTACTGTTGTCCATTCCTTCGTGGATTTATGGCTTTTTAAAAAATCACTTAATTGTCCTTTTATTGGAGTTTTGGCAGGGAGCGTTTGAAATCTGCCATATTTAGTCAAAGCACTCAACTTTTATTTTTTGCTCAAAATTCTTAAAAGTTGATACTTTATTGGATTTTCTTCTACAAGGAAAAATAAATTTAAGATTAAGTCTATGGGCTCTGTGATACCTCTTTTCCTACTCTGAGGCTTCCTATAAGTTTTTTTCTCTATTTTCTATTTTGTGGCTAAGCCTAGATAGTTACACCTATCTGATGTTGGCCAATGATACTCAAAAAAAGATTAATCAAGTCATCCATGTAACAGTTGTGAATGTCAAGCATTGGGCTTTCTCTACAAAATGAGTCAGTTTATAGTTATGGAGGAAACCTCCCCAAAATGCTGTAACAACCAGTGGTCCCACAGATTGTCAGGCTGCTGCACATAAAGGCACTTGACACATAATTCTTAGCGTGGCTCTTCTCTTTGTACTACCCTATCTATCTCCCTTTTGTTGAGTAAAGAATCTTACTGATTCTTCAAGACATTTCCTCTCTTTGGCATTCTCTTTTCTGTTCCATTTTCCTGGCAGAATCTATTACCCCATTATCGGGGCTCCTCTATTTTGTAGATATATATATATATATTTGTATTGCAGCACTTATTGCAGTTTACTAAAGTGATTTGTTGTCTGTTACCTCCACTAGGTTTTGAACTCCTCAGACAGGACTGTGTTCCAAACACCTTGATGTCACCAGTAACTAGTATAGTACCTAAAACGCAAAAGAACATCACAGTGAATGTAATTAATGTCACCAAACTGTACGCATAAGAATTATTGAAATGGCAAATGTTTTGTTATATACACTTTACCACAATAAAAAAATTAAAGAGCGTCAGTAAAAATTTTGAACTTAATTACAATAGTGCAAATGCCCCTTCTACTCTAACAAAGCTCAGGAGTGCATGAGGAAAAATGCAATGAATATTCTATACAAAGGCTACAATTAAAAGGCTTTACATATTAATCCATTTACTCCTCACTAAAACTACCCAAGGGAAGCATCATTTCAATTTAACTGAGTGAAGAAATGGGACACAAATAACTTAGGCGAGGGCAAAGCTAGTGGCTAAGTGTTAGAACAAGTATTTGAACACCTGTCTGGTTCCAAAGCTAGAGCTCTTGTTCTCTTTTTTCTTTTTAATGCTTCTTTTTTGAGAAACATAAACTATGGTGAGGGACAATTTTTCATCTGCATTTTGTGAAATTGCATTCTATATTTGTCTATAGTCTTCAAATATAAGTTAAGAATAGAGATATGCCCAAACGTTTGCTTTTTAACTTATTTTTACATTGTTCATTTCTGAGCCATTACATTTGCCATGGTTAGTTAAGCATGCTGTGAACTTGTGTAGTCTGAGACTGCTATTACTTTAAATGGTAATTCTCCATGCATGGAGACAATACTCCCAGCTGTTCCACCTTGGGGAAGAAGAAAGCCACAACCAATTCTTTGACCTGCATCCTCAACCACTTATCTTACACCTGCAATTTACGTGCTGTGGAAAAAGAAAGTAAAATGTGATGTGGGACAATTTCATAACAAAATAAACCTTCTTAGATGATTGCCTGGCACCACTTACCTTGTTTTTCTCCTTCAGGCACCTATGTATTGACAGTATTATACAGGTTTGGTGCAGTCCACATCTCTATATCTAAATTTCTATGTAGTCAGTAAGGAGTCCCTGGGCAGCATGAATGGTTAAGCACTTGACTACTAGCCAAAAGCTTGGCAGTTCAAACCTACCCAGAGATGCCTCAGAAGACAGACCTAGCGATTTGCTTCCGAAAGGTCACAACCGTGAAGACCCCATGGAGCACAGTTTTACTGTGACAAACAGGGTTGCCATGAGTTGGAATCTACAGTGTAGTCAATAAAGACATGCAAATGTGAATGTAAACAATTTTTAATACCAATTCCTAATTCCTATTCTCCAGGAAATTCACGTTTATTTATCAATGTGGTCAAAAAAAAAAAAGTTTCCATTCTGGCCAGTCTGATTTTTCTCTAGGTCTTGCTGATGCAATTCTAGGTATATCAGATTCTTAAATTATTGTCTTTGCCATGATTGGTAATAGGGCAGAACATAAATCCTTGTCATTTATTCATCTCATTCCTGTTGAAGGCTTATTACTCCAAGCACCTG
Source organism: Elephas maximus indicus (assembly GCF_024166365.1). Taxonomy (NCBI): domain Eukaryota; kingdom Metazoa; phylum Chordata; class Mammalia; order Proboscidea; family Elephantidae; genus Elephas; species Elephas maximus. Next base: position 82,651,899 of record NC_064836.1, on the reverse strand, counting down.
CTACTCTTGACTGAGGACTTCTGTAGGTGCCAGAGAATTCTCAGTCCATGCACAAGGCAGTCCAGAGGTGGCAGGAAGGTGATGTTTCTAGAGCAGACCTCGACCAATGATGAAGGGAAGTTGGTGGATAAACATCACAGCCTCTTCTCTCCACAGGGAGACAACTGTGAGGTATATTCCACACTGACTCCCAGTGGTCCCTAGCAGGACTAAACCCTGCTTTGCCACTGTGGTAACTTTCTCGTTAGAGGACTGGCTTCCTTCCCTTCCTTCTGATGCTACCTGGGATCCCCTTCCACCTGACTTCCAGCCTCTACTCTTGGAATAGATAAAAGGGCACTTTAGGCACAGTGTTTTTCAGGTGATGCTGTGGGAGTTTGGTCTCTCCGACATACAGAGAAGAATGACAGCTCTTAACTGTCTCATTCCACTAGGATTGGCTTCTGCTTATCTCCTCTCTGCATCAGTTCTTCTCCCTAACCTGCATGCCCCGTGTCTACACTTTCTGCCATATGGTGGCAAAACAAGGGGCATTTTAAGTTCTTTTGGTTAGGAAGAGTCAGTATCTTGTTCAAGTCCAAGATAAAAATGGATCTTGTGCCACCCCAACCACTGAGAAAAGCCTTGCGACTTCAATTACTCCTTCCCCTCCAATGTGACTCCCAACTCGAGTTATTATTTAACTATATTATGTGCCTTTGTCCACAACCTGCAAAACGTCTAAGGATTAAGACATGAGCACCTTTTGGGGGCCATTATCCTGCCTACCTAGGTAGTGCCAATGGTGTGCACTTGACTGCTAACCTAAAGGTTGGCGATTAGAACCCACCCAGTGGTGCTCTGGAAGAAAGGCGTGGTGATCTGCCGTAAAGATTACAGCCAAGAAAACCAAAGGAAGCGGTTATATTCTGTAACACAGGCTTACCCTGAGTCCTGGAAACTTTTTTTTTTTTTAATCCTGCCTACAAAGAAAAAACACAATAAGTTAAAAAAAATATTTGTTAAGTATATCACACCTACTGCTATCAGGCCTAAATGGTGCTAAATGTTGTGTACAAGGATAGCACTCATTCTAGAAATTAAGTCTACCTAAAATATAAAAGACTGTAATTGTGGGTTCCCATTACCAATAGTTGCCATCAGTGAGAACTTATGATGTACTCATTGTACTGTTGTGGCTATTGTTTGGCATCAATTAGTTCCGACTAAGAACAACCCTATATGACAGGGTAGAGCTGCCCCACAGGGTTTCCAAGGCTATAATCTTTACAGTAGCAGGTCTCTAGGCCTTTTTCTCCCAAAGAGTTGTTGGTGGGCAAAAACTGCCAACCTTTCAGGTAACAGCTGAGCGCTTAACCATTGTGCCACCAAAGCTCCTTATTTATTGCACAAAGTAGTATTTAATATTTACAGCATAACTCTTCAGAATAAGACTAGTCTGGATTTGAATTTGTACTCTGCCAGCTACAAAGTGTGTATGACTCTGGGCAAGTTATTTAACTTCTCTGATACTCATTCTCTCAAGTCTCAAAGAGACAATTGTACCTTCTTCGTAAGTGTAATGAGGTGTTCACTTTATTATTTTAGCGGCAGACACCAGAATTCATCATGGTAAGAATATTGTCATTGTTTGGAAAAAATAACTGAGAAGACTTCTTGTTAGTGAGAAACATATTTTTATCTTTCATCCATCCTAAAATTACACTAAAATGACAATAGAAAATAAAAATATCTTTTACCCATGAAAACACAGAGAAGCAGAAAAGAAGCAATGGTGAACTGAATTATTTCATCAAATATGTGAAAGATGAAAAACAGTTGAAGGAGTGGTAACTGATTTACCAGAACAAAAGAAATTAAAACCTACATCAATTTTTGGAGGGTACACCAAAAAAAGAACACCTGGGCAGCTCAGGTCTTAAAGTCAACAAACATTGCCCAAATAGGGATGAATTGGGGTGAATATGGGTAAATTAGTTTTCTAGGGCTGCTGTAACAAAGTCACACAAAATGAATGGCTCTAAAGAACAGAAATGTATTGACTCGCAGTTCTGAAGGATAGTAGTCTAAATTCAGGGTGTGGGCAGAGCTGTGTTCTCTCTGAAAGCTCTAGGAGAAGATGCTTCCTTTTCTTTCTCAGCTGATGGTAGCCCCAGGCATGCCTTGGCACACAGGTGCATCTTCACATGGCTGTCTTTCCTCTGTCTGTCTCTTTGTGTCTCTTCTCTCTCACAGTACACCGTTGTGATTGGACAGAGGAATCCCGACATGGTGCAAACACTTAAGTGCTCAACCACTAGCTGAAAGTTTGGTGATTTGAACACACACAGAGGTGCCTCAGAAGTAGGGGTGGATTACCCAATAAGCAAGGTAAGCATGGGCTTACATGTGCTTACTTCCTAATCTGTAGTGAACAACTTCACATGGGTTTAATTACATCTTTGATGTGGTGAAAGACATATGAAATAGTTCAATACAGATTAGGAAGGAAGCACAAGTAAGCCTGAGCTTACCTTCCTTATTGGGTGATCTGTCCCTGTCAGGGACTGTAAATTTGAAAAAAGGCTTTGATTCTCTAGAAAGGTGTTGTGGGGTTGGGAGAGGGACAGATGCCAGTCATACCTAGAAGCAAAGAATCTTTAATGTTGGGTAAAAAATGTGGAATTGTTTACTATAGATGATCTGGTATGCAAGGCAAGCACTGTGCTTACCGTGCCTATTGGATAATCTGCCTCTGCTCAAAAGAAAGGACTGGCGATCTGCTCCTGAGAGGTCACAGTCCTGAACACCCTATGAAGCAGTTCTACTCTGCATATATGGGGTTACCATGAGTCAGAATTGACTCAAAGGCAACCAACAACGATGACATGATTGGATTAACACCCATCCTACTCTGGTATGAATCTCAGGTTAACTTAACTGACAGCATCGTCAAAGGCGCTCTTTCCAAACAAGGTCATGTTCACAGGTACCAAGTGTTAGGACTTCAGCGCATCTCTTGGGGGGCACTATGTACTCCATAGCAGTGGGGTTAAAGATGTACACTCACAGTGAGTGGAAATATGTACACCTTCCCACCAGGTTCCCTTTTTTATTATGTGCATCCAGGCAACTTATTTTTAACCTCAGCCTATGTGAGAGATGGGCTTTTTTTTTTTTTTCCTCTGAAGAAACCCAGCCAATAAGGTTTTAATGTGGAATGGAAATGGGGTTGATACATAGGACTGAAAAGCAGAGAATTATATATAAGTTCACTTACTAAACTATGGGACTCACAGAGCTCCATGTACATCACAAGGAAACTAAAAGATTTTTGTTTAAAGACACTGAACAGTTCTACATAGTGACATTTGGGTGACTGTCAATGAAATAACTGGCCCATTGCCTAACTACCACATGAAGAAGGTCATCAGCTAAGAAGCCTATCCACCATCAAACGGAACTTCTGACTGAAAATTTAGTGACCACCTTTTAAATATAAATGAATAGCCAAAGATTACTGGACATTTGAGGAATACGACCAAAGTGAAAGATCAAAAGAAAAAAAAGAAAAAGCTTATGAAGAAGAAAATCAACAGAACACATGTGTTAAGAGAGATGTCATTCTTTCTCTTTTAAGTCCAAAGCAGGAAAGGACATTAAAGTTAAGAAACCCAGGAAGTAGACTAAAATGTACGACAAGATAGAAAACAGTAAAGAAAAGGTAACAAAATTAAAGAATTTTCAACATTCAATAGGAATTTCAGAGAACAGAATACAGAAAGTTACAAAGAAATAATATTCAAAGATTCCCCTGAACTGTAAAACGATTTTCCAGGCACAAGTACCTAGGACTACCCATAATAATGAATGAAATAGATCCATAATAAGAACATCATTAGAAATTTCACCAAGGGTTCACGGATGATGTGATCCTATATATAGAAAATCCCTAAAAGCAAGAAAACTTCTAGAGCTAATAGAGGAATTCAGCAAAGTTGTAGGGTACAAGGTCAAAAAACAAAAGTCAGCTTGGTTTCTATACATCAGCAATGAGAAATCTGAAAGGGTAATTAGGGGAACAATTCCATTTACAATACTGTCTAAGAGAGTAAAATATCTAGGAATAAATTTAACCAGGGAAGTGAAGGACTTATACAATGAAACTATAAAACACTGCTAAAAAAGATTAAAGAAGGCTTAAGTAAATGGAAAGATATTCCATGTTCATGGATTGGAAGACTTAATATTGTTAAGATGTCAGTACTACCCAAAGCCATCATTCAATGCAAATCCTATCAAAATTTCAATAGCCTTCCTTACAGAAATGGAAAAACCAATCCTCAACTTTATATGGAATGGCAAGAGGCCCCAAATAGCTAAAGCAACATTGAAGGAGAGGAACAAATTAGGAGGACTCACACTTGCTGATTTTAAAACATAATATACAGCTACAGTAATCAAAACAGCCTGATAAAAATATAGTGGTATAATAATAGACACATAGACCAATGAAACTGAATTGAGAGTCCAGAAATAAACCCACAGATTTTTGACAAGGGTGCAAAGTCCATTCGTTGAGGAAAGAAGAGTCTCTTCAACAACAGTGTTGGGAAAATTGGATTTCCACATGCAGAAAAATGAAACGAAATCCTTGCTTCACATCATACATTAAAAACAAATTCAAAATGGATCAAGGACCTAAATGTGCAAGCTAAAATTGTAAAATTATTAGAAAAAATCGCAGGGTCAATGCTGTCTGGCCTTAGCTTTTAACAGCGGATTATCTAATATAATGACAAAAACACAAAAAGAAAAGACAAAATAAATAAACGGGACTTCATAAAATAAAAAAACTTTTGTTCATGAGAAGACTTTACAAAAAAAGTGAAAAGACAAGCTACCAACTGAGGATATCTTCAGAGACCATATATCCAATAAGGATCTAGTAACCAAAATATGTGTAAAACTCCAAAAACTAACAACAAAAAGACAAATAATCCAATCATAAAATGGGCAAAGGAGTTGCATAGATGTTTCACCAAAGAGGACGTTCAAATGTCCACCAAACACATGAAAAGATATTCAATCTCACCAGCCATCAGAGAGATGAAAATCAAAACCAGTGAAAGGGAACTGGGAGGGCATTAATGAAATTGATATCATTTTATAAATTCTGTATACATTAACAATTTCCCTTTTCATTTCAGACCAATTGGGTATAACCTCACATTCAGACCTCTCTCAGAGACCACATAAGAACGCACCAGGGCACTATAATAACGTGATTTGTGACCTATCTCATCCTGCACAAAAGCAAACAAAACTCATCTTCAGATTGAACATACATTGGTATTTGTATAATGCTCTTTGCAATCACTCTTGCCCGCATTGGTTATCCATAGTAGACAAATGAACTGTGACGACACAGCATCAAAGGACGAAAAGTGAGTGCACAAATTTTTAAGTATTATTTCAAGATGAAAAACACATGTGGAGATATGTGAAGGGCCCACCAACAAATATTGTACGACAAAGGAATGAAATTATTTCTGACAGCTTTGTAAGGACTATTTCTTTTGACTATCTTATTCATGAAGATCAAAATTACATACTCCAAATAGTTTTTTTAACTTACTAAATTTCAAATATAAATTTTTGTGTTAACATCAATATTCAAACGTACATTTTATTTTATAAATTTTACTTGTTTTACAAATTTTATTAACAATTATTCAAATTTATTTGCTGCAGTAGAACTAAATTTAAAAAATGACATAATCTTATATCTAGGTAAAATGAAAGGGCAACAACTACATGGAGTGCAAAAACAAAAACTCACAAAAGATAAAAAGTATTTTTGAATTAAATATTAATATCCTTTTTAAAATGCAATGAATCAGAAGAGATTTCTTCCATGGAATATTTGAGTTTAATGAGTGCAAATCATTGTACTAGCACCGCTAGTGCTGAAATTACTAATTGTTGTTGTTAGGTGCTTTCATTCAGTTCACACTCATAGGGACCCTATGAATCACAGAACTAAATACGGCCGGACCTTGCACCATCCTTACAATCTGCTATATTTGAACAAATTGTTGCAGCCACTGTGTCAATCCATCTCATCAAGATTCTTCCTTTTGTTTGATGACCTGTACCTTACCAAGTATGATGTCCTTCTCCAGGGACTTGTCCCTTCTGATACCAAGGAGCACTCTGGCTGTACTTATTCCAGGACAGACTTGTTTGTTCTTCTGGCAGTCCATGGTATGTTCGATATTCTTTGCCAACAAATTCAAAGGCATCAACTCTTCTTCAGTCCTCATTCATTGTTCAGCTTTTGCATGCATAGGCAGTGATTGAAAATATCATGGCTTGGGTCAGGCACATCTTAATCCTCAAAGTGACGTCTTTGCTTTCCAACACTTTAAAGAGGTCTTTTGCAACAGAATTACCCAGTGCTATATATCACTTGATTTCTTGACTGCTGCTTCCATGGGAGCTCAATATCATCAGTCAGAATAAGGCCAAGGCCTGATTGTGGAACAGAACATCAGTTACTCAAAAGCAAGTTCAAACTGAAGCTGAGGAAAATTTGAACCAGTCTACAAGAGCCAAGGTACGAACTTGAGTATATCACACCTGAGTTTAGAGACCATCTCCAGAATAGATTTAACACACTGAACACTAACGACCAGAGGAGTTATGGAATGACATCAAGGACATCATACATGAAGAAAGAATAGATCATTAAAAAGACAGGAAAGAAGATGTCAGAAGAGACTCTGAAACTTATTCTTGAAAGTAGAGTAGCTATAGAGAAATGAATAAATAATGAAGTAAAAGAGCTGAACAGAAGATTCAAAGGGTGGCTTGAGAAAACAAAGTATTATAATGGAATGCACAAAGACCTGGGTTAGAAAACCAAAAGGGAAGAAGATGCTCAGCATTTCTCAAGCTGAAAGAACTGAAGAAAAAACTCAAACATGATTTTCAATATTGAAGGATTCTATGGACAGAATATTGAATGACATGCAGGAAACATCAAAAGGAGATGAAAGGAATACACAAAGTTACTGCACCAAAAAGAATTGGTTGACCTTCAACATTTCAGGAGACAGCATATGATCAAGCACCTATGGTACCGAGGAAAAAGTCCAAGCCGCATTGAAGGCTTTGGTGAAAAACAAGGTTTCAGGAATTGACAGAATACCAATTGAGATGCTACAACAAATGGATACAGCGCTAGAGGTCTCACCGGTCTATGCTGAGAAATTTGGAAGACAGCTCCCTGGCCGACACACTGGAAGAGATCTATATCTATGCCTATTCCAAAGAAAAGTGATCCAACCAAATGTGAAAATTATGGAACAATATCATTAACATCACACACGAGTAGAATTTTGCTGAAGACCATTCAAAAGTAGTTACAGCAGTAGATTGACAGGGAACTGCCAGAAATTTAAGCCAGATTCAGAAGAGGATTTAGAACAAGGGATATTATTAAGGACCTTGGCTAAAAGCAGAGATTACCAAAAAGGTGTTTACCTGTGTTTTATTGACTATGCAAAGGCGTTTGACTCTGTGGATCATAACAAATTATGGATAACATTGCAAAGGATGGGGATTCCAGAACAGTTAATTGTGCTCATGAGGAGCCTATACATAGATCAAGAGGCAGTCATCTGAACAGAAAAAGGGGATACTGCATGATTTAAAGTAAAGAAAAATATGCATCAGGGTTGTATCATTTCACCATCCTTATTCAATCTTTATAAAAAAAATAATATAGCACTATTTTTCATTCAATCTGTATGCTGAGCAAACAATCCAAGAAGCTGGACTATATGAAGAAAGCAGTGTAGATTTGGAGGCAGACTCATTAACAACCTGAGATGTGCAGATAACACAACCTCGCTTGCTGAAAATGAAGAGAACTTGAAGCGATTACTGATGCAGACTGAAGACTACAACCTTCAGTATGGATTACATCTCAATATAAAACAAAAATCCTCACAACTGGACCAATAAGGAACATCATGATAAACAGAGAAAATATTGAAGTTGTCAAGGATTTCATTTTACTTGGATCCACAATCAACACAGCAGTCAAGAAATAAAACCGCGCACTGCATTGGGCAAATCTGCAGCAAAAGTTTTCTTTAAAGTGTTAAAAAGCAAAGATGTCACTTTAAGGACTAATGTGCACCTGACCCAAGCTATGGTGTTTTCAGTCACCTCGCATAGCATGCAAATGCTGGACAATGAATAAGGAAGACTGAAGCAGAACTGACGATTTTGAATGACAGTGTTGCTGAAGAATATTGAATAAACCACGGAGGGCCAGAGGAACAAAACAAATCTGTCTTGGAGGAAGTACGGCCAGGAAGCTCCTTAGAAGCAAGGATGACAAAACTTCCTCTCACATACTTTGGACATGTTATCAAGAAGGGCTAATCCCTGGAGGATGTCATGTTTAGTGTCTTAGTTATTTAGTGGTGGTATAACATTAGTTATTTAGTGCTGGTATAACAGAAATACCACAAGTGGATGGCTGTAACAACGAGACGTTTATTCTCTCACAGTCTAGGAAGCTAGAAGTCTGAATTTAGGTTACCATCTCCAGGGAAGGATTTTTTTCCCTGTTGGCTCTGAGGGAAGGTCCTTATCATCAATCTTCCCTTGTCGAGGAGCTTTTCAGTGCAGGGACTCAGATCCAAAGGACCTGCTATTCTCCTGGTTTTGTTTATTGGTGGTATGAGATCCCCTTGTCTCTCTGCTTGATTCTTTTATAAATCAAAGAGATTGCCTTGAGGCACAACCTAATCTTGTAGATTGACTCCTGCCTCGTTAACATAACTGTCACTAATCCCACCTCATTAACATCATAAAGGTAGGGTTTGCAACACAGGAAAATCACATCAGATGATGCAGTGGTGGACAATCACACAATACTGGGAATCATGGCCTAGAGAAGTTGACAGATATTTTTAGGGGACGTGATTAAATCCATGACACTTGATAAAGTAGACAGCCAGCAAAAAAGAGGAAGACCCTCAACAAAATGGATAGACATAGTGGCTGCAACAATGCTCTCAAGCACAACAACCGTCGTGAGGATGGTGCAGGACCAGGCAGTTTCATTCTGTGTGTTTTGTTGCTATGAGCTGGAACTGTCTTGATGGCACCTAACAACAACAGCTTCCATGGGCATTGATTGTAGATCCAAGTAAAGTGAAATCCTTGACAACTTCAGTCTTTTCTCTTTATCATGATGTTGATTATTGATCCAGTTGTGAGGGTTTTTATTTTCTTTATGTTGGGCTGTAATCCATACTGAAGGCTGTAGTCTTTGATCTTCATCAGTAAGCCCTTCAAGTCCCCTTCACTTCCAGCAAGCATGATTGTGTCATCTGCATATCACAGGTTGTTAATGAATCTCCCATGAATTCTGAAGCCATAATCTTCATATAGTACAGCTTCTTGATTTAGTTGCTCAGCATACAGATTGAATAAATTTGGTGAAAGGACAGAACCCTGATGCACACCTTCCCTAATTTTAAACCACTTGATACTCTCTTGTTATGTTTGAATGACTACCTCTTTATCTATGCACAGGTTCCTCATGAGCACAATTAATTGCTCTGAAATTCCTATTCTTTGCAATGTTATACATAATTTGTTGTGATCGACACAGTGGAATGCCTTTGCATAGTCAATGAAACTGATGTTTTATTGCTTTCAGCCAAGATCCGTCTGACAACAACAATGATATCCCTCATTCCAAGTCCTCCTTTGAATCCTGCTTGAATTTCTGGCAGTTCCCCCTTGATGTACTTCTGCCAACATTTTTGAATGATCTTCAGCAAAATTTTACTTGTATGTGATATTGATGATATTGTTTGATAACTTCCCTGTTCTGTGGGATTACTTTTCTTTGCAATGGGCACAAATATGGATCTCTTCTCATCAATTGGTCTGGTAGGTGTGTTCCAAATTTCTTGGCATAGGTGAGTGAGCACCTCCAGCGCCACATTCATTTGTTGAAACATCCAATGACTTACAGTGTTACTAAAATAACAAAATTTGTTCTAAATTCTGCATCCATTCCTTGCTGCAGTAAAAAAATTAGTAATGTGGAAATTGAAACTATTATAGAATCTGAAATTTGTCACATCTGTATACCACATAAATAACAGAAATAAAGATCCTACTTTGTGGAATACTTTTTCTTCTAATAATGTAAAGTATTGGATTCAAAGAGCGAAGGCAGTGGGCCATTTGAAAATTCATGTTCAAAATTTGTGGATGGTAAACAAGGTTCTATAGTCAGAATGTATTTATAAGGTGCAAAGCTAATGGAGAAAATTATAAGTAGTGGCAACTGTATTCTCCATCAGTAGGCTCAACATATTGTTTTCTTTGCAAACTATTCAGTCTAAAATCATTTAATTCTTAATTTGCTGTTGATGGATTTAGCAACTGGCACAACACAAATATGATTGATAAACACGAAAACTTCAATTCACAAAGGTTGCATTTCTTATATTTAAAGCAAAGACATGGTTTTGGTTTAACTCATGAACTGGAAAAACAAGTTGATGAAGAATATCAGTTTTGGAAAGCCATTTTGCTGTCGTTATAACAACCGCTGAACTTGGACTATTTTTTCAAGGAAGAAATGAAGTGTTTGGGTCTCCACAAAATGGAAATTTTGGGGGTTTACTTGAACTTGGTTAGCTTGATCCATTTTTAGGAGGTCACATCTCAAAATATGGTAATACAGGGAAAGGCAACCCATTGTATGGGTCTAAAACAACACACGAAGAATTCATAAACTTACTAAGTGATAAAGTTCAATCATTTTCAGTGAAATAAGTATAGCTTGATATTTCAGTTTGTAGATTCCACTCCTGATCCTTCTCATACAGATCAGCTAAATATTGTTCTAAGATACGTATCTCCAATATTTGGGAAACTTGTCGAGCAATTTAATACATTTACTAACAAACAGTCATGCTGGTGAAGAAATTGCAGATCAAGTACTTCTATTTATGTGACGTTTGCAAAATTGATTTCTTTAAGAGCAGAGGACAGTCCTATAACAATGCTTCATCCAGTATGTCAGGGTGTTATACAGGTGTGCAATAGAAAATTTTAGATTGTAATGAGTTTGCCATTTTCATAGCGTGTGCTATGCATTCACTTAATCTTGTAGGGCACAGCCCAGTAGGTTACTGTCCAGAAGCAGTTGATTTTTTTTCAGCTCAGTTACTCTACACATTTTTTGCTGCCTCTACTCACCAATGGGTAGTTCTTAAAATATATTTAGGCAATGATCGAATATTAAAATGTTTTTCTGATATACACTGGGAGGTGCATGTTGTAGCAACAAGTGCAATCCTTGGACTGTACACTCAGATTCTAGATGCCTTAGAAAATATTGTTGAAGGGCAGACACAAAAAGGAGGTACCAGGAGAGAAGCTGAAAACATTGCCAACAAAATGCAAACACAAGAGTGTGTATGTTGTTTATGTAGGATAATATGTTGCAGCATTTTCATCAGATGAGTCAAGCTCTCCAAGATTCGTAAATAAATTTAAAGACATGTACAGATCTTTACCAGTCATTAACAGGGTATTTACATAGTTTAAGAGAAAATTTTGAGTATTTTGGAACACAACAAAACAAATACTGATTATCAAGAAGTTCACCAATGCAGAAGCATTAGAAAGAAACAAGTAAATGATGGAAGTGCTTCAAAAGTATCATTGAGTGCCAGCCATCAATTTCATGTAACCCCATACTACACCGTCATTGACACACTTGGCTATTGCATGAAAGGGCAAAAGTGCATGAAGTTCTTTCAAATAGATTTAACTTCTTAAACAACGTGAAAAACAACCTTAAACCTTAAACAACCTGAAGAAGAATGCATGAAGGCATCAAAGAAATTAGTTCAGACTTATCTCAGTGACTTAAACACAAACCTTTACAGAGACGTAAGACAATTTCATTTCTATATGAGAACTAATTTTACTGATTCAGAAAAGACAAATTTTACTCATGTAGGCATGTACGATTCCATAATAGAAGATAAAGTGCATATTTCTCAATGTTGAAATTGCCTTGTGCATATTCTTAAGTTTAATGATCATAAACTGCACAACTGAACACTTATTTTCATCCCTAAAGAGATTCAAAAATTCTTAGCATATGATGATTCAAGAAGGACTTGATACATTATTCTTATTATGTATGGAAGTACATCTTGTTCAGTAGCTTAATTATGATGAAATCAATGAAGAATTTGTAAAAGAATAGAAAGAAATGTTTTTAATTATAACATGTTAGAGATGGAAGAGCTACCTTAAAACAGCAATTTGTTGCAATATTAGTTTTCTCATCTTTAAATTTTCTTTTATGACATCTTTTAATTTATTCATTTATAATTATAGAATTTATTATGAAACAAGCACCAGAATTGAAGTATGAGCTATTTAAGGCAAAATTGGTGAAAGTAACTTTTCGTGTGGGAGATCAACAGAATTTTACATTGATTGTTGAAACAAGAAAGTTCACTGACTCACTTTTTGTTGTAGAATATGTGGAATATTCTTTTGTAGAAAATATGGTAAATAGTAAAAATCTTAGTGCTAAATTTTTGTAATCCACTAAAAATTTTATAATACAGCTCATCTCATTCCACTAAAATGACATACACCACTTTTGCATTCAACTGCTAACATTAACAGTCACATTTTTTTAAAAAGTTATATAATGAATAGCTAAAACACACACATATGTATATATGTCATTGTTGTGTGCAGTCAAGTCAATTCTGACTCACAGTGACCCTGTAGGTTAGAATAGAACTCTCTCATAGGGTTTCCAAAGAGTGGCTGGTGGATTCTAACTGCCAACCTTTTGGTTAGCAGCAGAGATCTTAACTACTGAGCCACCAGAGCTCCATATATATATATATATATATATATATATATATATCTTCTTATATATGTGTATATATCTTATATATATGTATTATATATTTATATCTTCTTCAAATGCCTGAGTAAGCAGAGGAAGGAGCACCACAGATTACCAGTGTTTAGGGCCCCCACATACCTTAATCCAGGCCTGATTACAACTATAAATATTTTGAATGATCCTGGAACATTACAGAAGAAACCTCTAAAAAAGTTGAAGTTGATATATTAGGAGAGCAGGACTTGAGGATGAGAAAGAATGAGACACCCATTAGACCTACGTTAATTATGTAAATACATTATTTTGATAAACAAAGAACTATTTTTTAAAGATGAAAACTATCTCCACAACTACCAGTATAGACAATAGGATCTCAAGAGCATGGATTCTGACTCATGGCAACCCCATGTGTGCAAGAACAGAACTGTACTCCATAGGGTTTTCAATAGCTGACTTCTTGGAAATCGGTTCCCCTGCCTTTCTTCTGAGGCACTCCTGGGTGGACTAGAACTCCTAATCTTTTGGTGAGCAGCCAAGTGCTTTAACAGTTTGCACCACCTGATACAAAGATAAAAAAGTGAAAAACCAAACTAGTTGCCTTCGAGTTGATTCTGACACATGACAACTCCATGTGTTTCAGAGTAGGTCTGTGCTCCGTATGGTTTTCAAGTGTGTGACCTTTTGGAAACAGGTAACTAAACCTTTCTTCCAAGACACCTCTGGGTGGGTTCAATCCACCAACCTTTCAGTTGGTAGCCAAGAACTTAACTCTTTGTACCACTCAGGGATTCCTATACCAAGATACCAAAACCTTAAAGAAAGTTGCACAATAGAACATAAGCAATTTGAAGTTCCCAAGGAAATTGAGGAAGAAAGAAAAAGATAAAAAGGAAAGAAGGAAGAAGTTAATGAACAGTAGCCAGCAAAGGAGAAATTTAGTGTTCCACATTGTATGACTCCTTCCCATATCACTGTAAAACCATCAATACCTTATCCTAATTCATAAATTATTGGTATGAGTGACTTCTGACAAGGACACTGAAGAAAGCATTATCATTGCTCCAAACATTGTTGGTAGCAGATAAAGAAGATAAAATGGCTCAGCTACCTCTTTGGAAATGAGCCTCTTAGAAATTAGCAGAAATCTTGGACATGGTTTTGGACTTCCAAATTCAAATTTTCCCATAACTTGAAGGGCAGCAAAGAACACAGTTGATACTGACTGATTGTGGGTTATACATAAAATAATGTGTCTGATGAACTCAGCACAATGCTGGCACAAGTAAGTATTCAGTGTTGGGTAGATATGATTTCATATTGTCCTCGCAACAATGCTGTAAGGTAGGCAATATTAACTCCTTTTTTGTCAAGGAGGAAAATGCTCTGAGAAGTTGTTTTCTCAAGATCACAAATGCCACTTCCTTGCCAATTCTCATCCTAAGGTTGAGCTAGAACTGTGCACACTGATTAGACCACTAGCATCTTTTCCTCTGTATACTGTTTTTAAATGAGTGTAGCAAAAAGATAAGAAAATATATGCCCTTTCACTTTGGAACCTAAAATGATCTAACTGTCCTTAAACAGATTGAGTGGGAAAAATGAGTAGGAGTGAAAATGATGGTGACAACTTAGAGACATTTTTAAACATGTCCAGATTTCATGTAGAAGAGTTTTATTTATTTATTTTTTAATGGCATCTTTTTGTGGGAGGATAGCTTCTGTCTTTATCCTGTTTTAAGAAACTCATTGCCCTAGGCAGTCAATATATTTTTAGATTGTGATTGTTATCCCAACTCCTTAAAAAGAGTAGTTGCTCAATTACAAAAGTAGAAAGTCTGAAAATATCAGCTAAAATTAATAAATTAAGATATAGCAGTACATTTTTTAGAAGACGTTGAAAAATTAGGTTTGGCGTGACTTAATATTTTAATATCATTAATATTACACACACTTAAAATTTTGCTGAAGATAATTCAAAAACGCTTGCAGCAGTACATTGACAGGGAACTGCCAGAAGTTCAAACCAGATTCAGGAGAGGATGTAGAACAAGGCATATCATTGCTGATGTCAGATGCACCTTGGCTGAAAGAAGAGAATACCAGAAAGATGTTTACCTGTGTTTTATCACTACGCAAAGGCATTCGACAGTGTGGATCATCACAAATTGTGAATAACACTTCAACAAATGGGCATTCCAAGATAATTAATTGTGCTCATGAGGAACCTGTACAAAGACCAAGAGGAAATTTTGCAAACAGAACAAGAGAATATTGTGTAGTTGAAAGGCAGAGTTGAATCTTTTCACCGTACTTATTCAATCTATATGCTCAGCAAATAATCCCAGAGGCCAAACTATATGAAGAAGAATGTGGCACTAGGACTCAAGGAAGGCTCGTTAACAACCTGTGTTATGCAGATGACACAACTTTGCTTGCTGAAAGTGAAGAGGACTTGAAGCACTTACTGATGAAGATCAAAGACTAGAGCCTTCAATATGAATTGCACCTCAACATAAAGAAAACAAAAATCCTCACAACTAGGCTGAAAAGCAACATCACGATAAATGGGGAAAAGATTGAAGTTGTCAAGGATTTCATTTAACTTGGATCCACAATCAACACTTATGGAAGCAGAAGTCAAGAAATCAAATGACATTGCATTGGGCAAATCTGATGCAAAAGATCTCTTTAAAGTGTTGGAAAAAAAAAAAAAAGATGTCACTCTGAGGACCAGTGTGCACCTGACCCAAGCCATGATATTTTCAATCTCTTCTTATGCATGCAGAAACTGACAATGAATAAGGAAGACCAAAGAAGAATTGATGACTTTGAATTGTGGTGTTGGCGAAGAATATTGACTGTATCATGGACTGCCAGAAGAATGAACAAATTCTATTGGCTCTGTTTCTCTGGAGAATCCTGAGTGGTACAGACTGTAAACCACAAATGCTTATAAAAATTAGTTGGGGAATGAAACTGGGGAGCATAGCAAAGTGAGGTGGAAACTTTGATAAACTGGAGAATTTAGCCCCCCTAAAAGTATTCAAATTCAATATATTTTGATAATGACCAATAGATTTCAGCCAGCTTTATTTACCCTACAGGCCACAAGTTTGTGACTTTATATGGATGGCTTACCATCAATCTTTTCAAAATCAGAGTGCCATCATCTTCTTCAGTTCTCCTTGATTCTGCAGAGGTCATCTACAAGGATTCAGCACACTCCTTCATCACTGAACATGTGCTGAGTATAAACTAGGTCCCAGACACTATTAGCCACCAGTAGAAAAGTGGGGAGCACAAGAGGCATGTCCTTATAGAGCTTATAGTCTAGATAGGAAAATAACAATTGAACATAACCACACAAGTAACTATATATTTACAAATTATAATATAAACTCTTCAGTTAGGAAATTTCAGCATGTTACAAAAGAATGTAACAGGAATAATGATCTGTTTGAGTTTGTCCTAGTCTTCAAGATCATATTTCATCTAGCTGGAGACATGAGCTTATTTAGATATCTCAGGTGCTAGATGCTGGCTCATAATATCTCCACCCATATGGACTTAAATTTCTCTCTAATCAATGTTTGTTTTACCCTCCTATGGTTTGAAGGTTATTCTATTTGACACAGAAGACAAAAGCAAAACAAAAGTGGTGTGTTTCTGCTTCTTCATATCACTCATCAATATTGTAACATTGGCCCTAATCAACACTCTGTTACTTCATTGATTTTTTGATTCAAACATTCCTTTTTAAAAACACATTTTTGATGGCTTTGCAAGCTTGTACTAGTCTCAAATGAATTTGAATTTTAAACTTATTGACACTATTCATACTAAGCAATTTAACTTCCTAAAAAGGTGACATTTGTATAGATTCAAATCTTGACACTACCAGTAAAAGTTTCTTTTACATAACCAAATTATTAGTCTCTCTGAGTCTCAGTTTCATCATTTTAAGAATGGGAATAATTTCTACCTTGCAGGGCTGTGGTGAGACTTAGATTAAATCACAGGAGCAAACTGTCTACTACACAGAGCCAAATAATGGATAGCTATTATTTTTACAGGACAACACTATACATAATGCTTGGCCTTCCCTATATTATGGGTTTGGTAGGGAGATAAGCATGACAAAAGCTTATCTCCCACACCGAACAACCCTCTGCATGAGGTTTTTTTTTATTTTTAATGAATTAACCAAAGTGATCAGTTATTTTGATCATAGCTACCAAACCCATTGCCATCTAGTCGATTTTGACTCATAGCTACCTGGTAGGACAGAGTAGAACTGCCCCATAGGGTTTGCAAGGAGCATCTGGTGGATTCAAACTGCTGACCTTTTGGTTAGCAGCTATAGCTCTTAACCACTATGCCACCAGGGTTTCCAATGATAGCTAAGCAAAGATGAATTTGATCAAAAACCATTAAGGTTAGGTAGAGAAGAAAAAAACCTATTCCCACCCGTTACAGGATATTTGTCAATGTTGATGAATTCCTATCACTGGATGTGCGGAGGAAGAGGTGAGAGAGTTCTTACTATTCCAGTTATTAAAGTACAACTGTAATGTAAAATTTTACTTGTGAGCCTCATTTTACAAAATAGATGGTATTGATAAATAATATTGAATAGACCGTGGACCTTCAGAAAAGCAAACAAATTTGTCTTGGAAGAAGTACAGCCAGAATGCTCCTTAGAAGCAAGGATGACAAGATTTTGTCTCACATAGTTTGGAAATGTTATGAGGACATACCACTCCCTGGAAAAGGACATCATACTTGGAAAGGTAGAGGGTCAGTGAAAAAGGGGAAGACCTTCAACAAGAGGGATTGACACAATGGCTGCAACTCTGGGCTCAAACATAGCGACAATTTTGAGGAAGGCACAGAACTAGGCAGGGTTTTACTCTGTTGTGCATGGGGTCGCTAGGAGTTAGAACCTACTTGATGGTACCTAACAACACCAACAAAATGAATAATTTAAGTTATAACAATTCAGTCCAGCAAATATTTTTCTTGAGGTAACAGAATAGGGTTGTTATGGATTGAGTGGTATTCCCTCAAAATATGTGTTGGAATCTTAATCCCTATACCAGGATATTTAATCCTTTTTTGAAACATTATTCTCTTTTTTATGCTAATTAGCTCATACCTGAGTAGGGTACATTTTAAATCTAATCATATCTGAGTTATAAAAAAGAGAAAATTAAACATAGAGATAGGACACACATGGTTTTATGGGTTGAATTGTGTCCCCCCAAAAATGTGTGTCAATGTGGCTAAGCCATGATTACAAGTATGGTATGGTTATCCTCCATTTTGTGATCTGATGTAATTATCCTGTGTGCTGTAAATCCTAACCTCTATGATGTTAACACCCCCATGAGTCTACCAGTTTGTCATTCTGTGGGGGCTTGCATGTTGCTCTGATCCTGGAAGCTATTCCACCAGAATTCAAATACTAACAGGGTCACCCACGACAGAAAGGTTTTAGTTGAATTTCCAAACTAACACAAACTAGGAACAAGGATCCAGCAATCAATGTCTGAAAAGATCTAGCCAGTGAAAACCCTACGAATAACAGCAGAACACTGTCTGATATAGTGCCAAAAGATGAACCCCTCAGGTTGGAAGGCACTCAAAAGACAATTGGGGAAAAGCTGCATCTACAGTGTAGAGCCAATCTTAATGATGTGAATGGAGTCAAGCTTTTGGGACCTTCATTCGCTGATGTGGCACGACTCAAAATGAGAAGAAACAGCTGCAAATATCCATTATCAATCAGAACATGGAATGTATGAACTATGAATCTAGGGAAATTGTAAATCATTAAAAGTGATCTGGAACACATAGACATCAATATCCCAGGCATTAGTGAACTGAAATGGACAGGTATTGGCTCTTTTAATAATTGGACAATCATACAGTCTACTACGCCAGGAATGACAAGAGGAATTGCATTGCATTGCCCATCAAAAAGAACATTTCAAGTTCTATCCAGAAGTACAATGCTGTCTGTGATAGAATAATATCCATACACCTACAAGGAAGACAACGTATTGTGTCTATCATTCAAATTTACTCACCAACCCCTAAGGCTAAAGATGAAGAAATTGAAGATTTTTATCAGCTTCTGCAGTCTGAAATTGATTGAACATGCAATCAGGATGCATTGATATTTACTGGTGATTGGAATGCAAAACTTGGAAACAAAGAAGGATTGGTAGTTAGAAAATATGCCTTCGTGATAGAAATGATGCCACAGATTGCATGATTGACTTTTGCAAGACTTTTTCATTGCAAATGCCTTTTTTCACCAACATAAACAGTGGTTATACACACGGACCTTGCCAGATGGAATACACAGGAATCGAATTCACTACACCTGTGGAAAGTGATGAGGGAAAAGCTCAGTATCATCAGTCAGAACAAGGCCTGGGATCAACTGAAGAACAGACCATCAATTGTTCATATGCAAGTTCAAGCTGAAACTGAAGAAAATCAGAGCAAATCCATGAGAGCCAAAATATGACCTTGAGTATATCTCACCTGAATTTAGAGACCATCCGAAGAATAGATTTGACATGTTGAGCACTAATGACTGAAGACCAGACGAGTTGTGGAATGACATCAAGGACATCATACATGAAGAAAGCAAGAGGTCATTGAAAAGACAGGAAAGAAAGAAAAGACCAAGATGGATGTCAGAGGAGACTCTGAAACCTGCTCTCAAACATCAAGCAGCTAAAGCAAAATGAAGAAATGATGAAGTAAAAGAGCTGAACAGAAGATTTCAAAGGGCAGCTTGAGAAGACAAAGTAAAGAATTATAATGACATGTGCAAAGAGCTGAAGGTAGAAAACCAAAAGGAAAGAATGCACACGGTGTTTCTCAAGCTGAAAGAACTGAAGAAAAAATTCAAGCCTCGAATAGCAATAGTGAAGTATTCTAAGGGGAAAATATTAAACAATGCAGAAAGCATCGAAAGAAGATTAAAAGAATACACAGGAGGCGAGGCCAAGACGACGGAGTACTCAGATGCTTCCAGTGATCCATCTTACACCAAAGGCCTGAAAAAAACAAGTGAAACAATTATATATATGACAAGCTAGGAGCTCTGAACATCAAAGGCCAAGATAGAAAACGGACTGAGGAGCAGGGTGTGGGAGAGATGGTTCAGAAGCAGTGAAGCTTTGCAGGACCTGAATCACCAGGAACCCTCAGGCATCATTCCCCGGAGTGACTAGGTGCTCTTAGCAAAAGCTAAGTCCTTGCATTTATTTTACTGCAACCCCAGGCCCCAGGCTAGCTTCAGTGGCTATCAATTTCTCTGGGCCTGTGATAGGTCCTGTTACACATTCTGAGCCATTCTCTTGGCTTTGGAGAAGGAATAAATTCACAACTAGAGGAAAAGACAATCTGCCAGCTCCACTAAGCTGGGGAGCTCAGGACAGAAGCAGCTCCTGCTAGGAACAATCGGCCCATGGACTTTGAATACATTTCACCACTGCATGGACCTGCAAGGGCCCATTTCAGTAGGCTTGCCCCTTGTTGGCAGACTGCAACATTTCAGCTGTGCAGTGGAGAGGTGGGACTTGGATGCTTTACACCAATTTGCCTATTAAACAGGGTCCTCACCTACACACAGCAGGGGCCCAAGGAATGGTGGCTCCACCCACGTCACCAATCAAGATGCATTGATAATTACTGGCAACTGGAATGCGAAAGTTGGAAACAAAGAAGGATCAGTATTTGGAAAATATGGCCTTGGTGATAGAAACAATGCCGGAGATCGAATGATAGAATTTTGCAAGACCAACGACTTCTTCATTGCAAATACCTTCTTTCACCAACATAAACGGCAACTATACACATGGACCTCACCAGATGGAACACACAGAAATCAAATTGACTACATCTGTGGAAAGAGACGATGGAAAAGCTCAGTATCATCAATCAGAACAGGGCCAGGGGCCAACTGTGGAACAGACCATCAACTGCTCATAGGCAAGATCAAGTTGAAACTGAAGAAAATCAGAACAAGCCCACGAGAGCCAAAATATGACCTTGAGTATATCCCACCTGAGTTTAGAGACCATCTCAAGAACAGATTTGATGCATTGAACATTAGTGACTGAAGACCAGACGAGTTGTGGAATGACATCAAGGACATCATCCATGAAGAAAGCAAGAGGTCATTGAAAAGACAGGAAATAAAGAAAAGACCAAGATGGATGTCAAGGAGACTCTGAAGCTTGCTCTTGAGCATCGAGCAGCTAAAGCAAAAGGAAGAATTGATGAAGTAAAAGAACTGAAGATTTCAAAGGGCCTCTCGAGAAGACAAAGTAAAGTATTGTAATGACATGTGCAAAGAGCTGAAGATGGAAAACCAAAAGGGAAGAACATGCTCGGCATTTCGAGTTGTAATAGTGAAGGATTCCATGGGAAAAATATTAAATGACGCAGGAAAGCATCAAAAGAAGATGGAAGGAGTACACAGTGTCATTATACCAAGAAGAATTAGTTGATACTCAACCATTTCAAGAGGTGGCATATGATCAGGAACCGATGGTACTGAAGGAAGAAGTCCAAGCTGCTCTGAAGGCTTTGGCGAAAAACAAGGCTTCAGGAATTGATGGAATATCAATTGAGATGTTTCAACAAACAGATGCAGCGCTGGAGGTGCTCACTCGTCTATATCAAGAAATGTGGAAGACAGCTTCCTGGTCAACTGATTGGAAGAGATCCATATTTATGCCTATTCCCAAGAAAGGTGATCCAACTGAATGTGGAAATTATAGAACGATTTCATTAATATTACACGCAAGCAAAATTTTGCTGAAGAGCATTCAAAAACGGCTGCAGCAGTGTATCGAAAGGAAACTGCCAGAAATTCAGGCCAGTTTCAGAAGAGGAGGTGGAACCAGGGATATCATTGCTGATGTCAGATGGATCCTGGCTGAAAGCAGAGAATACCAGAAGGATGTTTACCTGTGTTTTATTGACTATGCAAAGGCATTTGACTCTGTGGATCATAATAAATTATGGATAACATTACAAAGAATGGGAATTCCAGAACACTTAATTGTGGTCTTGAGGAACCTTTACATAGATCAAGAGGCAGTTGTTCAGACAGAACAAGGGGATACTGATTGGTTCAAAGCCAGGAAAGGTGTGTGTCAGGGTTGTATTCTTTCACCATACCTATTTAATCTGTATGCTGAACAAATAATACAATAAGCTGGACTATATGAAGAAGAACAGGGCATCAGGATTGAAGGAAGAGTCATTAATAACCTGCATTATACAGATGGCACAACCTTACTTGCTGAAAGTGAAGAGGACTTGAAGCACTTACTAATGAAGATCAAAGACCACAGCCTTCAGTATGGATTACACCTCAACATAAAGAAACAAAAATCCTCACATCTGGACCAATAAGATACATCGTGATAAAAGTAGAAAAGATTGAAGTTGTCAAGGATTTCATTTTACTTGGATGCACGATCAACACCCATGGAAGCAGTAGTCAGGAAATCAAAAGGTGCATTGCATTGGGCAAATCTGCTGCAAAGGACCTCTTTAATGTTTTGAAAAACAACAAAGTCACCTTGAAGACTAAGGTGCAGCTGACCCAATCCATGGTATTTTCAATAGCATCATATGCATGTGAAAGCTGGATAAGGAAGCCCGAAGAATTGCCACCTTTGAATCATGCTGTTGGGGAAGAATATTGAATACACCACAGACTGCCAAAAGAAGAAAAAAATTGTCTTTGAAGAAGTACGACCATAATGCTCCTTAGAAGCCAGGACAGTGAGACTGAAGCAAAGATAGCGACACTGAGCCTTACATACTTTGGACATGTTGTCAGGAGGGATCGGTCCCTGAAGAAGGACATCATGCTTGGTGAAGTACAGGGTCAGTAAAAAAGATGAAAACCTTCAATGCGGTGGATTGGCTGCAACAATGGTCTCAAGCATAACAAGGATTGTAAGGATGGTGCAGGACCGGGCAGTGTTTCGTTCTGTGGTACATAGGGTTGCTATGAGTCAGAACCAATTCAATGGCACCCAGGAACAACACACAGGAAAAATATTAAATAACACAGGAAGCATCAAAAGAAGATGGGAGGCATACACACACTCACTATACCAAAAAGAACTGATTGACATTCAACCATTTCAGGAGGTAGCATATGATCAAAAACAAATGACACTGAAGGAAGAATTCCAAGCTGAACTGAAAAAAAAGAAAAAAAAAAGGCATTGGCAAAAGCAAAGCTCCAGGAATTGATGGAATAACAATTGAGATGTTTCAACACAGGGATGCAGCACAAGAGGCGCTCACTTGTTAATACCAAGAAATTTGGAAGACAGCTACCTGGCTAAGCCACTGGAAGTGATCTATATTCATACTTATTCCCAAGAAATGTGATCCAACAAAATGCGGATATTATCAAACTGTATCATTAATATCGCAGGCAAGTAAAATTTTGCTGAAGATCATTTGCAAGTGGCTGCAGTAGTATATCAACAGGGAACTGCCAGAAATTCAAGCCGGATTCAGAAGAGAATGTGCAACCAGAGATATCTATGTTGATGTCAGATGGATCCTGGCTGAAAGCAGGGAATACCAGGAAGATGTTCACCTGTGTTTTATTGACTATGCAAAGGCATTCGACTGTGTGGATCATAACAAATTATGGATAACATTCCGAAAAATGGAAATTCCAGAACACTTAATTGTGCTCTTTAGGAAACTTACATGGATAAAGAGGCAGTCGTTCAAAAAGAATGAGGGGATACTCTGTGGTTTAAAGTCAGGAAGGGTGTGTGTCAGGGTTGTATCCTTTCACCAATCTTATTCAATCTGTATGCTGAGCAAACAATCCAAGAATCTAGACTATATGAAGAACAGGGCATCAGGATTGGAGGCAGACTCATTAGCAACCTGCCTTATGCAGATGACATAACTTTGCTTTCTGAAAATGAAGAGGACTTGAAGCAATTACTGATGAAGATTAAAGACCACAGCCTTCAGTATGGATTACATTCTAACATAAAGGAAACAAAAATCCTCACAACTGGGCCAATAAGCAATATCATGACAAACTGAGAAAAGGCTGAAGTTGTCAAGGATTTCATTTTACTTTGATCCACAATCAACATCCATGGAAGCAGCAGTCAAGAATTCAAAAGACGCGTTGCACTGGGAAAATCTGCTGCAGAAGACCTGTTTAAAGTGTTAAAAAGCCAATGTCACCTTGAAGACTAAGGTGTGCCTGACCCAAGCCATGGTGTATTCAATCACCTCACACAGAATGCGAATGCTGGACAGTGAATAAGGAAGACCAAAGAAGAATTGATGCCTTTGAATTGTGGTGTTGGCAAAGAATATTGAATACACCATGGACTGCCAAACGAATGAGCAAATCTGTCTTGAAGAAGTGCAACCATAATGCTCCTTAGAAGCACGGATGGTGAGATTATGTCTCACATACTTTGGACATGTACTATCAGGAAGGATCAGTCCCTGGAGAAGAATATCATGCTTTTTAAAGTACAGAGTCAGTGAAAAAGAGGAAGACTCTCAATGAGATGGATTGGCACAGTGGCTGCAACAATGGGCTGAAGCGTAACAATGATTGTGAGGATGGCAAAGGACTGGGGAGTTTTTCATTCTGTTGTACATATGGTTGCTATGGTCAGAACCGATTTGACGGCACCTAACAACAACAACATGATATTAATGAAGAAGTATTAGAGACAGTTAATGTTAATGAGGTGGGACGTAATCTACAGGATTACGTTGTATCTTGAGTCAATCTCTTTTGAGATATAAAGGAGAGAATTAAACAGAAAGGGGAGAGACCTCCTACCACAAAGAAAAAGTGCTGGGAGCAGAAAGTATCCTTTGGACCTGGGCCCCATGCTGAGAAGCTCCTAGGCCAGGGAAAGATTGATGCCAAGACCTTCCCCCAGAGACGGCAGAGAGAAAAAGCCTTCCCCTGGAGCTGGTGCCCTGAATTCAGACTTCTAGCCTCCTAGACAGTGAGAGAATACATTTTGTTAAAGACATCCATTTGTGGTATTTCTGTTATAGTAGCGCTTGATAACTAAGACAGAATTTTGTAACAGAAGTGGGGTGTTGCTCTAACAAAATACCTAAAATGTGGCAATTTTGAAGCTGTGAATGATTAGCGACAGGAGGGTTTTAAGTTGCCTAATACTGAAAGCCTAGATTGCCTTGAATCGACTGTTGGTGGAATTAAGGCCATCAAAGACAAATCTGGTGAGGGCTCAGAAAGAAGTGAGGAGAGCTGTAACACTGGAGATGGCAAGAAGCAGCAGCAGAGTCAGGGATAAGAGTGAGACAGCACAGGAGCCAACTCAAGGAGCAAAAGCACTGGCTGTCTTTAGACAGCAGACTTCCTGGAGGAGTGGGTACCTCTAGGCACTTATTGGTGGAGTTAAGCTTGCCAGCCCATGGAGCAAGACAGCTGAGTGCCCTCTGGTTGAGGTTTACTGGTGGAATGGGGTGTCTCCAGGCACTTACCAGTAGTGCTAAAGAGCTTTTTAACACTTGCGGGCCAGAGGCTGGGCTAGGCCAAGAGACCCAAGGCGCCAGGGAAGTAGAATCTGAAGAGACAAGGAGCACAGGAAGCAGAGCCACCTCGGTCTCAAAAGGTAGGGTCATGACCTCTGCGGTCTCAAAGGGTGAAACCACAGCCTGCTGAGTCTCAAAGGGTGCGACCATGGCCTTCTAGGTTTCAAACAGTCAAATCTTCACCAACTTGGTTCTGGAGTGTGATGCTGCCTTTCACGAGCGCTACCAGGATGGGGCTGGACCCACTATCCCAAGCTGGGGGTAGAGGCTGCCATGCCCAAGGAGCAGAAGAACAGGGCCTACCCAGGGCCGAGGGAGTAGAGTCATCACTCAGACAGACTAGAAGAATGGGTCCACCTAAAGCTAAAGAGCAGATTTTCCATGCCAGTGGGCCTGGAAGGCAGAGCTAAAGCCCAGGGCTGAGAGACCTCCACCCAGAAACCAGAGAGTGTAGCCAACACCCAGAGGCTGAAGGGCAAGACCATTGTTTAGATGGTCTCAGAGAACCAAGGATTATTTTCAAGCCTTGAGAGCTAATGTAATGTTCTGCTAGGTTTTCAACTTGCTTGATGCCTCCAATTTCTCCCATTCGTGATGGAAATGTCTGCTTTCTGCCTGTTCCAACATTGTACTTTGGAAACAGACAACTTCTATTCAAGATTTCTCAGATGAAGGGTACTTGTGCCCCAGGATAGAATTTGCACTGGGAGTTGATTTAAGGCTTTCAGGATGATAAGATGTGGTGAATGTATTTCACATGTGACAAAGATATGAATTTGGGGGGGCCAAAGGTGTAATGTTATGGATTGAATTGTGTCTCCCAAAAATGTGTGTCAACGTGGCTAGGGCATGATTCCCAATATGTGTGGTTGTCCTTCATTTTGTGATCTGATGTAATTATTCCTATGCGTTGTAAATCCTAACCGCTATGATGTCAATGAGACAGGATTAAAGGCAGTTATACATGTCCCTTCCTGCCTTCTCTTCTTTGCTTCTGGGCAAGCATTGCCCATTTGGTCGCCTATAAGTGACTGAACGGAGAAGGATGTTTTTCACATGTGTTATTGCTTGTTTTTATAGGCCTGTCTAATCTTTGGCTGAAAGTGGACTTCTGGCGTAGCTTCAGATCTGAATTAGCAGGGTGTCCAGGGGCCATGGTCTCAGGGTCCCTCAAGTCTCCATCCTACCAGTAAGCCTGGTCTTTCGTGTGTGTGTGTGAATTTAAATTTTGTTCTACATTTTCTCTCCCACTCACTCTGTTCAGGACCCTCTATTTTGATCCCTGTCAGAGCAGTTGGTAGTGGTAGCTGGGCACCATCTAGTTCTTCTGGGCTCAGACTGATAGAAGCTGTATTTTATGTGGTCTATTAGTCCTTTGGACTAAAATTTTCCTTGTGTCTTTTTTTCTTTCTTTATTCTCCCTTGCTCCGGATGGGATGGGACCAATAGATGTATCTTAGATGGCTAACCACCAGTTTTTAACATCCCAGACTGACTCACAGTACTAGGATGTAGAACATTTTCTTTATGAACTGTATCATGCCAATTGATCTAGATGTCCCCCAAGACAATGGTCCCAAGCCCTCAGCCTCAGTAGCCCTCAGTCCCTCAAAATTTAGATGTGTCTAGGAAACTTCTATGACTTTGCCTTGGTCAAGTTGTGCTGTCATCCCCTATATTGTGTGTTGTCTTTCCCTTCAGCAAAGTTCACACTTGTCTACTATCTCGTTATTGATTTCCCCTCCTCTCCTCTCCCCTCCCTCATAACCATCAAAGATTTTTTTTCTGTGTGTATACTTTGTATTGTTTTTTATTTTTTATTTTATAATTGTGGTTTCATGCAATATTTGTCCTTTTGTGATTAACTTATTTCACTCAGCATAATGCCCTCCAGATTCATGCATGTTGTGAGATGTTTCATGGATTTATCATTATTCTTTATAGTTGCGTAGTATTCCATTGTGTGTATGTACCATAATTTGTGTATCCATTCATCTGTTAATGGGCACCTAGGTTGTTTCCATCTTTTTGCTGTTGTGAATAATGCTGCAATGCACAAGGGTGTGCATATGTTTATTTGTGTGATGGCTCTTATTTCTCTAGGATGTATTTCCAGGAGTGGGATTGCTAGATCCTATGATATTTCTCTCTCTAGCTTTTCAAGGAGGTACCATATGGTTTTCCATAGTGGATGTACCATTTTACACTCCCATTAGCAATGCATAATGGTTCCAATCTCCCCAAAACCTCTCCAACATTTGTTACTTTCTGTTTTTTTGATTAGTTCCAGTAATGTCAAGGTGAGGTGGTATCTCATAGTCGTTTTGATTTGCACTCTCTAATGGCTAATGATCAAAAGCATTTCTTCATGTGTGTTAGCCAACAGAATGTTTTCTTGGTGAAGTGTCTGTTCATATCTTTTACCCATTTTTAATTTGATTATTTTCTTCTTCTTGTTGAGTTCTTGAAGCATGCTATAGATTTTAGAGATTAGACCCTTGTCAGATACGTCATAGCCAAAAATTTTTTCCAAGTCTATATGTTCACTTTTTACTTTTTTGTTGAAGTATTTTGATGAGCATAAGTATTTACTTTTTAGGAGCTCCCAGTTACCTAGTTTCTCTTCTGGTGTTTGTGTATTGTTAGTTATGGTTTATATTTGTTTTTATACTGTGTATTGTCCTACTATTGTCCCTATTTTTTCTTCCATGATCTTTATAGTTTTAGGCTTTATGTTTAGGTCTTTGACCCATTTTGAATTGGTTTTTGTGCATGGTGTGAGGTATTGGTCCTGTTTCATTTTTTTTACAGATGGACATTCAGTTTTGCCAGCACCATTTGTCAAAAAGATTGTCTTTTTCCCATTTAATGGACTTTGCTCCTTTGTCAATGATCAGCTGACCAGGGGCGAGTAGATTTATATCTAAGTTCTTTATTCTGTTCCATAGGTTTATATGTCTGTTGTACCAGTGCCAGACTTTTTTTTTTTTAATAATTTTTATTGTGCTTTAAGTGAAAGTTTACAAATCAAGTCAGTCTCTCACACAAAAACCCATATACACTTTGCTACACACTCCCAATTGCTCTCCCCCTAATGAGACAGCCCACTCTCTCCCTCCACTCTCTCCCTCCACTCTCTCTTTTCGTGTCCTTTTTGCCAGCTTCCAACCCCCTCCACCCTCTCATCTCCCCACCAGGCAGGAGATGCCAACATAGTCTCAAGTGTCCACCTGATCCAAGAAGCTCACTCCTCACCAGCATCCCTCTCTAACCCATTGTCCAGTCCAATCCATGTGTGAAGAGTTGGCTTTGGGAAGGGTTCCTGTCCTGGGGCAACAGGAGGTCTGGGGGCCATGACCACCAGGGTCCTTCTAGTCTCAGTCAGGCCATTAAGTCTGGTCTTATGAGAATTTGGGGTCTGCATCCCACTGCTCTCCTGCTCCCTCAGCTGTGTTCCCTGTCAGGGCAGTCATCAGTTGTAGCCGGTGCCAAGCTGTTTTGACTACTGTGGCTGTATTGTGAGGTTTCCTATTTTGTTATTTTTCTTCAATAATGTTTTGCTTACCTGGGCCCTCTTTCTTTTCCGCATAAAGTTGGTGATTAGTTTTTCCATCTTGTTAAATAATGCTATTGGTATTTGGCTCAGGATTGCATTATATCTTTAAATCACTTAGGAATGGGTATTATCAAACTCCTTTTCTGTGTCAATTTAGATAATCGTGTGTTTCTTTTATTCAATTTACGTGATGAATTAAGTTGATTGATTTTCTAGTGTTGAACCATTCCTGCCTACTTAGTAAGCATCCTGCCTGGTTGTGATTTATTATTATTATTATCTTTTATATAATGCTGAATTCTATTGGATAGAATTTTGTTGAGAATTTTTGCATCTATATTCATGAGAGATATTGGTCTGTAATTTTATTTCTTTTTTGGCGGGGTGTCTTTGCTTGGCTTTGATATCAGGGTTAGGCTGACTTCATAGAATGAATTTGGGAGTATTTCTTCCTTTCTATGCCCTGAAATGGTTTGAGTAGTAATGGCGTGAGCTTGTCTCTGAATGTTTGGTAGAATTCTCCAGTGAAGCATTCTGGACCGGGATTTTTTTTTTTTTTTGAAGGGGGGGTGGTGGGAGGGTAGTGAGTCTTTTTGTTTGTTTTATTACCTCTTTAGTCTATTATCTTGTTATTGGTGTGTTCAGGTCTTCTATCTCAGTTTGTGTTAGTTTAGGTAGGTAGTGTGTTTCTAGAAATTTGTCCATTTCCTCTCAAATTTGTTGGAATACAATTTTTCATAAATTCTGTTAAGGCCGTTTTTGTTTCAGTTGAGAGCATTGTAATTCCCTCATCTCATTTCTTATTTAGGTTACTTGCTTCTTCTTCTGTTTTTCTTTTGTTAGTTTGGCCCATGGTTTGTCAATTTTGTTGGTCTATTCAAAGAATCACTTTTTGGTCTTGTTGATTCTATTGATTTTCTGTTTGCTATTTCATTTATTTCTACTCTAATATTTATTTTTTCCTTTATTCTGATGACTATGGGCTACTTTTGTCCCTTTCTTTCTATTTGTTCCAGTTGTAGGGCTAACATTTTTATTTTGGCCTGTTTTTGTTTTTTGATGCGTGTGTGTATTGCTATAAATTGCCCTCCGAGCACTGATTTTGCTGTGTCCCAAAGGTTTTCTTAAGATGTGTTTTCATTCTCATTTGATTCTAGTAATTTTCTTTTTTATTCTTTCTTTGATTTCTTCTATAACCCAGTTTTCCTTAAGTAAGGCATTGTTTAGTTTTTATGTATTTGATTTTTTTTGCTTAGCTCTTCCCGTTATTGATTTCTACTCTTATGGTGTTGTGATAAATGAGAATGCTTTTTATTTCAGTGTTTTTAATTTTATTGAGGCTTGCTTTGTGGCCTAAAATGTGGTCTAATCTGGAGAATACTCCATGTGTGTTGGAGAAGAATGTATACTTTCCTGCTGTTGGGTGGAGTGTTCTATATATGCCTGTGATGTCAAGTTGTTTGATTGTGGCCTTTATATCTTCTGTATCTTTGAGTTTCTTTCTAGGTGTTCTGTTCTTTACCAAGAGTTGTGTGTTGACTATTATTATTTTATAACTGTCTATTTGTCTTTTCAGTGGTTTTAAAGTTTTTTTGTTTGTTTGTTTTTTGTGTATTTTGGAGCCCTGGTGTGGGGTTCATAGATATTTATTAGGGTCATGTCTTCTTGTTGGATTGTCTCTTCAATCATTATATAATGTCTTTCCTTGTCTTTTATGGTTGTGTCTTAAAATGTGTTTTGTCTGAGATTAGTATCGCCACTCTTGCTCTTTTTTGGCTACTCTTTGCTTGATACATTTTTTTCTATCTTTTCATTTTTAATATGTTTATGTCTTTGTGTCTAAGGTGTGTCTCTTGTAGACAGCATATTGATAAGTTGTGTTTCCCTCCCCTTCCCCATTCTGCCACTTTGTCTCCTTATGGGTGCATTTAAGCCATTTACATTCTGCGTGATTATTGATAGGTATGAGTTTATTTATTGCTATCATATTGTTGGATTTTTTTTTTCTTGTAGTGCCGACATTTTCTATGTTCCTCTTACTTTCCTAAGTTCCTTTTGTTTGTGGATTTTCTTTTCTTTCTTTATTATAGATTTTGTGTTTACTGAGTTTTTATGTTTTTCTTCTTTTTTATTTTGATGACTAGGCTTGTTATCTTTGTGGTTATCTTGAAATCTACCTTTATCGTCTTAAGTTTAAAACCAGACATTTGGAAGTTCTATACCTACACTGTTTATTCCTCCTTTTATTGTTTTGACGTCATCATTTACAGATTGACCTCTTTGTTTCCCTGTTTTAAATATTTTAGCTTTTTTTTTTTACTAAAATTTCTTTACCTAGGTTGGTATCTGGTTGATGCTGTCCTGTGTACTAGACTCAGGTTGTTGGTTCTCTAACCAACTGCCTTAGTCATCTAGTGCTGCCGTAACAGAAATACCACAAGTGGATGGCTTTAACAAAGGGAAATTTATTTTCTCACAGTCTAGTAGGTTACAAGTCCATATTCAGGGCATTGGCTCCAGTGGAAGGCTTTCCCTCTCTGTCTGCTCTGGATGAAGGTCCTTGTCCTCAATCTTCCCCAGGTCGAGGAGCTTCTCAGGCACAGGGACCCTGTGTCCAAAGGACCTGCTCTGCTCCTGGTGCTGTTTCTTGGTGGTATGAGGTCCCCAACTCTCTACTTGCTTCCCTTTCCTTTTATCTCTTGAGAGGTAAAAGGTGGGGCAGGCCATACCCCACGGAAACGCCCTTTACATTGGATCTAAGTAAGGGTGGTTTTACAATCCCACCCTAATCCTCTCAACATAAAATTACAATAATAAAATGGAGGACAACCACAGAATACTGGGAATCATGGCTTAACCAAGTTAACACATATTTTGGGGGGCCACAATTCAATCCACGACATACCACCTTTGGCCCCCCAAAAATCACACCCCATCATATCATAGCAAGTTATAATCCAAAAAATTCCTATTCATCTGTGAAATCTAAAATACAAGCTATCTGCTTCCAAGGGTACAATGGCAGAAAGGGCACAAGCTAGACATTTCCATCACAAATAGGAGAAACTGGAGGGGAAGAAGGAATAACAAACACCAAGCAAGTCAGCAGAACACATTACATTAGCCCTCAAAGCTTTGAAAATAATCCTCTGTTCTCTGAGACCTTTTACACAATTCCCCTGCCATCCAGATTCTATGTATTGGCCACACTCTCCGGTTTGAGTGGAGGCACCTGGGCTTCAGCTCCACCTTCCAGGCCCACTGGGACAGCAACTCTGTTCCCTTGGTTTTAGACACACCATTCTCCTAGTCCATTTGAGTGGCAACTCCAGCCTTAGAAACACCAGAGGCTATGGCTTCAGCCTTTGAAACCCCTGAGGCAATGACCATATCTTTTGAGACTGAGGCATCTCAGCTTCTTGTGTTCCTTGTCTCTTCGTCTTCTGTTTCCTGGTTTCTTCACCTCTCGGTTCCTTGGGCCTCATACCCACATCTGCCCCACATGTTCCAAACTCTGTAGCTCCACCAATAAGTTCCTGGAGGCACCCCACTTCACGAAGAAGCCTTCTGCACACAGGCACTCAGCTCTCTCGCTCCATGGATCAGCTTCAGTGCCTTCTAGCGCTGGTCTCCTGGTTCTGCTGCTTTTGGTTCTCTGCTGTTGCCGCTTCTCTGCCACTGCAGGTTCTCTGCTGCACTGGTCCTCTGCTGCTATTGCAACTCTATCCATTCACAGTTTCAAAACCGCTTCCACACTTTAGGTATCTGTTAGAGCATCACCCCATTCTTTCGGTACCGAATTCTGTCTTAGTCATCTAGTGCTGCCATAACAGACATACAGCAAGTGGATGGCTTTAACACAGAGAAATTTATTTTCTCACAGTCTAGTAGGTTACACCAACTGAAAAAAAAAAAAACAAACCTATTACTATTGAGTCAATTCTGACTCATAGTGACCCTATAGGACCGAGTAGAACTGCTCCATATGGTTTCCAAGGAACACCTGGTGGATTCAAACCGCCAACCTTTTGGTTAGCAACCAAACTCTTAACCACTACACCACCAGGGTTTCCTCTCTAACTGAAGAACTCCATTTAATATTTCTTGTAAGTTTGGTTTGGTTTTTACAAAGTCTGTATATCTGGAAATATCTAATTTTGCCATTACATTTTGAAAGAGTGTTTTGCAGGATATATTATTCTTGGTTGCCAATTTTTTTCTGTCAAGGTTTTATACATGTTATCACATTGCCTTCTTGCCTGAATAGTTTCTCCTGAAAATAAGAATTTTGTTTTATTGTTTTCCTTTGTATATGACTTTGTGTTTTTCTGGAGCTGTTTTTGGATTCTTTGCCTTTAGTTTTTCAGATGTGATTATGATATGTGTTGGTGACTTTCTTTTGTGGTCTATCCTATATGGGGTTCATTGACCATCTCGGATGGTCAGCTTTTTGTCTTTCATGGTATATGGGAAGTTTTCTGCCAGCAAATCTTCAACAATCTTCTCTGTGTTTTCCATTTTATGCCCCTGTTCTGGATCTCCAATCCCATGGACAAATTTTTGGTTTTGATTGTGTCCCACATAATTCTTAGGTTTTCTTCATTCTTTTCTCTGGTTCTTCCTGAAAGTGGTGCCCATGAATTTGTCTTTAATCTCATTGATTTTTCAAATTTGCTAGTAAAATCATCTTTTGAGTTGTCCATTTCTGAAATTTTGTTGTTTACTTTTTGAATATCTAGTTTATCTTATGTATGGCACTAGGTAGGTAGGTTATGATTTCTAATTATTTATTTTGACATTTTGTTCTTGTATTATTTTCCTGAATTCTTCTATTGCTTTGCCCATGTTTTCCTTGATTTTGGCTATGTTATCCTTGATTTTTCTATATTTCCCTTGATCTCTTTCCTAATTTCTTGGAGAGCTCTATATATTAGTCTTTTTAATTTCATATCAGATAGTTCCATTCCCTTTTCTTCTACTGGAAGGTTATCTGATTCTTTGGTTTGGTCACTTCTAGAACCATCTAGTCCTGCTTTTTTATATGTTTTGATATTGTCTACCCTCTCTGAGACATGCTTTTTTTATTGATTGTATGTTCTTTTTTTTTTTTTTTTGTCCTGCTTTTTTGTATTGTTTTTATATGTGCTTTGCTGCATGCTCCTCTTCTGGCGTGATAGCTGTCACAGCCTTGTCAGCAGGAATAGCAAGCCCACCTCACTGTTCTCTGGTTTAGCAAGGTGACTATGGACAGACTGGGAGGGTACTGTCTGCCTCCTGATACTGGTCTAGCAATATGGGAGCAATGTGGGAGTAGTCATATATAAAAGAGACAATCAAGCAGAGAGGAGAGGAACCCCCTACCACCAAGAAAGGAGTGCCAGGAGCAGCATACATCCTTTGAGCTCAGGGTCCCTATGGTGAGAAACTCCTAGTTCCAGGGGAAGACTGATGTCATAACCTTCCCCCAGAGCTGACAGAGAGAAAAAGCCTTCCTCTGGAGCTGGCACCCTGAATTCAGATTTCTAGCTTCCTAGACTGTGAAAGAATAAATTTCTGTTGTTAAATCCATCCACTTGTAGTATTTCCTGTTATAGCAGCACTAGCTAACTAAGATACATGGTAATGATAGATGCCACGTGAAGATCATCTATAAGTCAAGGAACTGAGGAATATCTGGCACTACTGCAAAAAAGGAATCAACACGGCTGAGACTCTCATTTGGACTTTTATTTCTAGAACTGTGAGAAAATAAACTTCTGTTCTTTAAAGCCACTCACTTGTGGTGTTTCTATTATAGCAATTTTAGGCAAGGGCTCTGTTCCATATATTACCTAAATTAAACTTATCTGGGCCCCTGTCTTAATAACAGAGATAAGTCAATTTTTTCTCCATGCCCTGCCACCCCATTTCTGCAATAATGTCAAGAACTCTGGTGTGGTGGGCACTATGGATACTTTGCCCAGATACTCTCCAATCCCTGTTATAGCTTCTGTATGCCTCTTCTCTGGCTACCATGTGCCTTTGCCTCTAACACTGCATATAGGACTCTCTTTGTGCTCCTGCAGTTGCTTTGCTTGAATTTACAGCCCCCAGAGTTTACACTAGACTACTCATCTAAAAGTTGGCAGTTCAAATCCATCCAGTGGTACTTATGAAGAAAGGCTTGAGAATCCACTTCCTTAAATATTATAGCCAGTAACACCTTGGAGCAGCTTTACTCTGTGATACATGGGATCACTATAAGTCAGAACCAACCGGATGGCAACAGGTTTTGTTTTGTTTTTAGGGGTATCCCTTAGCTAATGGTGTGATCATATGAACACCTTTCCCTTGTCTTGTGATGAGACAAATTCTGAGGAGTAATTTCTCTGTAGAGCTCCCCTGCAGCCCCAGGTTGAGGCTGGGATTTTGCCTAAAAGTGAATCCTTGCTGAGCCTCTTTGTCTTCCCCATCCTGCTTCCCCAACTTGATTTCTGAGATGTCATTCATTAAACACTTTCTTAATAAATAACTTGTACTTGAATTTTCTTCATGGGGTTTGCTCCTGGGACATCAGCTTAAGAGCACGGGACACTTACCCTTTTCAAAGGGATCTGTTTTGGCCGACACTAAATGACAGAAAAAGAATTCAGAATGTTTGAACGGCCCCTGACAGTTCCTGTCTCAGTGTTGTGGATGCTGTCACAGTCATGCAGCGATGCCTCCGAAGATGAGGGTTAGCAGCCTGGGGCAGGGCTGGTCCACCTCAGAAAGTACCACCAGATGCTGTGGACCCCCAAAACTGGCTGTTCAGTCCCAGGCTCTGTCCACCTCAAGAGAGTCATAAGATACACTACATTTGCCTGTATACTCAAAGTCCAGGCCCTCACCAGATCATGTAACTTCTTTTTACACAATAAAAGACTGGGTATCTATACGCCTTGAAACTACACAAATAAAAAGGGTCAAAATAATGGTTCTTCCCAGTTAAAAAAAAAAAAAAGTCACATCCAAGGGTATTTGATGTTTCTGCTTCTTAAAGTACATAGGAGTAACAATTTCAAATAACCATCTCTATTTATTTTTTTTATATATAAAAAAATAGGTAGATCCCTGGGTGGTGTAAACAGTTAAGGCTGACTACTAGCAGAAAGGTTGTGGTTTGGACTCACCCAGAGGTGCCTCGAAAGGTGGGCCTGGTGATTGGCTTTTGAAAGGTCACAGCCTTGAACAGTTCTCCTCTGCACACATGGAGTCTCCATGAGTTCAAATTGATTTGAGGGCAACTAACAACAGTTACAACAGTTAGGTAGATAGGCAGATAAACAGATACAGTTGATAGATTCGACAGACAGATATCATAGATAAAAAAAATCATAGATAGATATGATAAATAGATAGTTTTTCTGCTGTACCTTGCTGGCACTCACTATGGTTAATCACAGAAAAAGAACTTAAATGTTAATTGTAGGAAAATTCACATAAGTGAAATCAATCAAAAATATATTTAAAAATCACTTGTAATTGTATCACTCAGATAATTCCTCTACACATTTTTTGTTACTATTGTCTTTAGTGTTATTTATTTAAATATAAATACATATAGTGTGTATGTGGTAAAACATGCACAACAAATTTGCAACTTTAACCATTTTTTTAAGTGTACAATTCAGTGACATTAATTACGTTCACAATTGTTACGGACTGAATTGTGTCCTCCAAAAAATATGTGTTATAAATCCTAAACCTTTTACCTGTGGTTACAATCCCATTTGGGAATGGGGCTTCTTCGTTATGTGAATGAGACAGTAGTATTAATATAGGGCCTGCCTTAAATCAATCTCTTTTGAGATATAAAAGAGCATATTAAGCAAGGAAGTAGGCAATCAGAGATGGGGGAAGATAGATTCCATGCCACACGAGACCTCCAAGGAACCAAGAAAGAGAAGGTGAAAAGAGAGAAGGTCCTTCCCCTGGAGCTGACAAAGAGAGAAAGCCTTCCCTTAGATCCAGCTCCCTGAATTCAGACTTGTAGTCTCCTGAACTGTGAGAAAATAAATTTCTGTTTGTTAAAGCCAACCTTGAGTGGTATTTCTGTTATAGCAGCACTAGATAACTAAGACAAGAATGTTGTGCAATCATCTCTACCATCTGTTTCCAAAACTTTTCCATCACCCCAAACAGAAACTCAGAACCCATTAAGTAATAACTCCCCATTCCACATGTTCCATTGATTTATGTCTATCCTTGTACCAGTACCACACTGTTTTGATTACTGTAACTTTGTAGTACATTTTGAAATCAAAGGAAGTATGAGTTCTAGTACTTTTTTCTTCCTTTTCAAGATTCTTTTGGCTATCTGAGGCCTTTTGGTATCCTGTAGTGTAAGGACCAGCTTTTCCATTTCTGCAAAAATAGATTTTGGGATTTCGATAGGGATTGTGTTGGATCTGTGGATCACTTTGTTAACACTTACATTTTAACAACATTAAGTCTTTCTGTCCTTGAACACATTGCCGTTCCACTTATTTTGGTCTCCTTTCATTTCCTTCAGAAATGTTTATAGCTTTCAGTGTACAAGTCTTTCACCTCCTTGGTTAAATTAATTTTATTCTTTTAAAATCTTTAAACCAATCTTCTATTGTTGAATATTCAGGTTATTTCTAATTTTTAACTGTTATAAACTATCTTTGTACATATAATTTTGTTCACTTGTCAGGTTACCTCTTTAGGATGAATTCCTAGAATTAGAGTTACTCTGTCAAATAATATGTACTTAATAAAGCTTATAAAATATTTTTTTCTAATAGTCTTCCACAAATTTTTTTTTTATATGCCACATACATAGCCAAAAATTGTATATGACTGTGCTATATTTCTCCACACCCTTGCTATGAGTCATTTCACTCTTCTTAATCTTTACTAATTTAGGGAAAAACTCATTGTTTTAACTTGCATTTCTTTACTTGGCATTTTCACAAAAACATAATAAACATTTGTACTTCTCTTAACTTAATAATTCAGCACATGCATTTTATGTACCTATTACGTGGCAAGGATTGTTCTGGAGATATAAAGATAAATAAACCAGATATCCTTCCCTGAAGAATCCTACCATTGTTTGGAATGCAGAATAAATTATTCCATAAAGAGTTTATAAAATGGTGGTTTTACAGGTTGGCCCATACTGTGGGTTAGTTTGTGTGTGTGTGTGTGCGTGTGTGTGTGTGTGTGTTACTGAGCTAAGGATATGTTTACTTATTCATACATTGCTAACCCTGTTACTGTTAGATTTAAGGTAATTAAAATGAATTTTAAATATTATTCCTAAAGAAAAGCTATTTTTTTTTTTAATTCTGAGAATACATTTAACCTTCTAATCTAAAGACTATCCATACTGGCACTAAAAAATAGACTCCCTCACCAAAAGAAAAACAGTGATTACAACATCATCAGTGGCTTGAACTATCAAATATTCCTACAGTGTGTCCTCTCAAATCATTGCTACAAAAGTCTCAGAAGTGCCTGGATCTGAGGCTATAAAGACCTACACACACACACACCCCTTATTCCAGTACCTAAACCAGTGACTGTCTTACAGAAGACACATAATACATGTTAAATGATTAAAAGAGTAAATGAGCAAACAAACAAAATAATGGGTTTATCAGAACTCTGTTGAGTATCTAGGAACCCTGGTGGTATAGCGGTTAAGTGCTTGGCTGCTAACTGAAAGGTCAACAGTTTCAACCCACCAACAGCTTCATGGGTGAAAGATGTGGACATCTGCTTCCATAAAAATTTACAGCCTTAGAAACCCTATGGAGTAGTTCTACTCTATCCTATAGGGTTGTATGAGTTGAAATCAACTGAACAACAGTGTTTTGTTTGTTTGTTGTATTATCTACTATGTGCTAGGCAATGGGCTAGGCTGGACTAGGTTCTAGGGATACCACAATCAGCAAAACTATTCAATGCCCTTACTTTTATGGTGTTTATATTCTAAAAACCTATTGCTTTCGAGTTGATTCTGACTCATAGCCACCCTATAGGACAGAGTACAACTGTCATATGGCTTCCAAGGAGCAGTTGGTGGTTTCGAACTTCTGACCTTTTGGTTAGCAGCCAAGCTCTTAACCACTGCACCAGTGAAGAAGAAAAACAGATACCCTCTCCAGACACACACACAGACACACACAGGCACACACACACACGGAGAGTGAACTGGGGTCTTTAAGTAGATAATGGTTTGTAAGGGTGATCTAGAAGACCCATTTTGGATCCAGCATAAAAGTGAGGAGTGAGCAGGCCTCCTGCCTAGCTTGGTACTAGGTTTAATAGCTTCTGGAGTTAATGTTCACTCATTCACAGACATGGGTCATTGGTACATCAAGGATGGCCAGTATTCCCAGAGCGTGTATCAAAACAGATACGCTTACAAAGAGAATTCTGTTTTTAATAAATTCTTTAAAGTCATTGTACTGTGAAAATTCATGCAAAGTAAAGAATCATGTCTAATCAGTTTGCAGTGTATATTTATGGTTTACTTAAAGCAGGATGGATCTGCAATGTTATTAAACAATAATGTAGCTAATTGTCAGTGCCAGGAATTAGAGGAAAGCTTGTAATGAGTTTCTGCAAGGTTGAGAGAACTTGGCTCCCTCCCGAAGAGCATTTTTTCTCTTCACTCTTTTAAAAAATGTGAGCTCATGCACACTGTGGAATAACATGTTAGCATGCCTGAATATAAATATTATTTTACAGAATTATGATAATTTTCTTGACAGAACAAAGAACCTGGTTTAATTCTATTAACGGCTTGCATTTGCCAGCAAACACAGCATCGACTATGATGTTATGGGAAATTACTTCGGCTCCCCTGCAGCTGCACTGGCAAGCCTATGAACAATTTTACTCATTCTTAGAACATTTCCTAAATCCAACAGAGTTATGTGATAGCTCAAGTGAAGACACCACAAGTGCCGAGCACAGCAAGAGGTCTGCTGCTGCTATAGGAGATGCGGACAAGGCGACTCTGGTGTAAGTTCACTGACTCTAGAAAAATCACCAAGGTGGAAGATAGCAAAGACAGCCTGATGACAGTGAGCTTTATATCTGGTAACTGATTATTGTTGGTTGCCGCAATAATTTCTGCTTGGACTTCAGATCAAGATTACTCAGGTGCTTTGGTCCTAGAGTATGAAAATACTGCAGTCAACATGCCGTCACTCTTCATGGACGCTCTGGATAATAATCTACTTTTGGTGCATCAAAAGTAGACATTATTCTTATCTGTAAGAAAAGCAAGATAGAAGAAACCCTTTTAGCCAACTGTGACATTTTGATCAGAGACTGCCCTGTATGGTCTCTGGCGTCTCCGTCGCTCACTGTGTCTCTGCCCATGCAGGTCAGTGTATACAACAGGTAGTGTGGTGTGGTGTGGTGAAAACAATGTGGCCACCAGAGCCATAAAAACCAAAACCAGAGCAGTTGCCATCAAGCTGATTCTGACTCATAGGGACCCCAAGTATGTCAGAGTATAACTGTACTCCACAGGGTTTCCGATGGCTGATTTTTCTGAAGTAGATCGCCAGGCCTTTCTTCTGAGGTATATCTGGGTGGACTCAAACATTCAAACTTTGGTTGAGCATGTTAACTCTTTGCACCATCCAGGGACCCTGGTTTAAATTCTGGCTTTGCCATAAAGGAAGTATACAACATAGAGCACTTAGCTTCTTTTAGTATACCTTCCCCCTTTTATGAAATGCATATTTGACATAATGTTAAGAGGATTAAGTGTAAGCATGCATGTAAATCTTCTTGCAAGATCACATAGCAGGTACCTAATAACGTTCAAATAAATATATGGCTGTCTTCATCTCACCACTAAGGAATGAGGAGTAGAAATTTGTGCAATTACAATGAACCCTTGGGGCATACTCACCAAATAATTTCAGCTTCCTTTTTCTCACTTACTTCCAAGTTTTAGCATTGTTTGGGATCCTCCCCGTCTCTAAGGGAATCAGCTTTAATTCTAATGTCCAGCTGTACACAGTGTATAACACTTGACATCTACTCTTCCCTCTTGACTCCAGCTGACAATGTACCACCAGACTATCCTCCATAAAGCTTTACTATCAGCATGTAACTTCAGTGCTCTACAACTTCCAAACCAAAAGCAAACCAAACCAGCTGCTGTTGATTAAAGTCCAACTCATGGAAACCCCATGTGTGTGAGAATAGAACTGCTCCATGGTGACCTCCAAATGTCCAGGCAATGCTCATTCTCTAAGCTAAGACATTGAAGACCCTCCATTCTCAATATACATATGCGGATATATTCAAAATAGAAAATCTGTGATTAAAATGCCTGTCAAATTCTACAAATATAAATTACAAACCACCATACAATCTTTTAAGGATAAACAGATTGAGAACCAGTTGTGTAAACATAGCTAGTCAGTAGCAGATGTCTTTGAATCGTTCTCTTGCTGGAACTGCTAGAATGTCCCTAAAATGTTATGAGCATTTGGCTCTTTTATAACAAGTAGAGAGCTTTATGCTGGGCTGCATATCAAGATGGTCTGAATAAAGTTGTGACTTACAGAATCACAGCTAGGTAGAATAAGAAGAATAATAACAGCAACTATCCAATGATGCCTATCTCAGCCCAGTTTCCCTAGAAAATAAACACTAAGTTAAAAGTTTATTGGCAATACCTTATTGGAGGGAACAGTTCCGTAAGCCAGGAGCAAAGGCAAAAGGTAGCAAAGGCGAAAGAGCACATAGGGTGGTGTATTACTGAGTTGGTTGCAGCTTTGTAGCAAGCTGCATAAATTGCTCTGTTTCCCTGGATGGCATTAGAGAGTCCAGAACAAGGTGATGAAGAAGGAATTCATTTGCTGATTCTCATCTGACTCTTGTCCCCCACTAGTCAATTTTCACACTGTGGGGAATTAATTTCCTACATCTTGGTGATATCATCAGCCCCTTCAGCTGATGCTGAGAAACCCTGATCCT
This sequence comes from Elephas maximus indicus, assembly GCF_024166365.1. Taxonomy (NCBI): domain Eukaryota; kingdom Metazoa; phylum Chordata; class Mammalia; order Proboscidea; family Elephantidae; genus Elephas; species Elephas maximus. Next base: position 82,609,765 of record NC_064836.1, on the reverse strand, counting down.
ATACTTTGCAAAGTGGTGCTTAGTCTGAGTACAGGGATATTGAGGGAAGTCAGATCCCCGGTTGAGGTGGTAGAACTCACAGGACTCGTGGAGGTGGTCACTGAAACTATGGAGCTTTAACAAAACAGGTGGCTGAGTGGAATCTATGTTATGGTTGTCATGAGAGCACTTCTGCGCTTGTTCAGAATTTAATGGGGGGTAGTACTCATGAATAGGAGCCCTGGTGGCACAGTGGTTAAGAGCTTGGCTGCTAATCAAAATGTCAGCAGTTCAAACCTACCAGCTGCTCCACAGAAGAAAGATGTGGCAGTCTGCTTCCATAAATATTTCAGCCTTGAAAACCCTGTGGCCAATTACACTTTGTCCTATAGGTTACTATGAGTCGAAATTGACTCCGCAGCAATGGGTTTTTTTTTTTTTGAATGCTGCTGAAAGAAGCAGATTAAGCTGGGAAAGCCTTCAGACCACTATGGAGATCTGATGCCTGTGAAAGGAAAGAGGTAAGGAAGGAGGAATGGGCCCTGTGAGCCTCCAGCTGGTATGCAGATCTGACAAAGCCTAGGTCAACCTGACAGGGAGCTTGGAGCTAAGATTGTCCATTAGCGGCATCCCACTTTTGGCAGAAATATTCACGCCCTAGAACCCCTGCCTTGCTCAGTTATGCACAGGGGACCACATGAACAGATCATGACCTTGGCCCCGATGTCATGGCAGATCCCAAAGGTGCTATATCTGGATGCTATTAGCTAACTGCATCTCTCACAGCTAAACAGTAAATTCCATCTTGAAGGAGATCTGAGTAGTGTATCTCCATGGGTACCACACCCTCAGAGACCTTGCCTCAACAGCAGCTGCACTGAACAAATTGACAGTTTTGAGTTTGCTCCGCTGATTGTAGAATCCAATGCATAGTTTTCTTGTTTAAACTTTCTCTGATTTTGGCGCTGTTTACCATTTCACTGATCCCTCTTACTTAATCCTGTCTGCTGGCCAGCAACTGTACCAGTATGGTCTTATAATGTATGGCAATAAAATTGGCAGAAGAAATGACCAACATTATTTAGAGGCTGTTTCAAAATAATATCCATAGATATGCAGAGATCTCTATAACTGGAGAATGAAAGTTTCTCATTCTCTTTGGGCCAGTTCAGCAACATAAAGCAGGTGACAGAACAGTGTTCCAAGATGAGCAATGGTGATGATTATGGCAAGATTGATTTATGGAGTTAAAAAGGAAAAATCAGATTTGTGTAGCTGGCCTTTACAATTTCTAGAGGGACCAAAAAAACAAAAACCCAAAATCAAACTCATTGCCATTGAGTCAATTCTGACTCATGAAGACCCTGTAGGACAGAGTAGAACTGCCCCGTAGAGTTTCCAAAGACCACCTGGTGGATTCCAACTGCCGACCTTTTGCTTAGCAGCCGTAGCTCTTAACCACTATGCCACCAGTGTTTCCACAGAAGGACTAAAGAGGTTTATAAATACTTGGGAGGTAAAACACTAAGGAAGAAAAGATAATAAATAGAAATGCACTGCTTTTAAGTTCACACAATGGGATAAAATTTAAAAATATAAAATTTTTGCTGAATGGCAAGAAAAAATTCCCTGACCTAGAAGAAGCTTATGAAGTTATGTTTAAAAGCATTCTAGAAAGAAACCCAGGTTATAGCAAAGAAGACAATTTTGTATCAGCCTGTAGGGGGATCAACTTATTGGATTTTTTTTTTTTTTTTTCCCACTTCTAGTTATCTTTTGTCTCTACCACAACTTTTCAGAGACTTTGTTAGTGCTCTTGGCAGCTCTGGTCACAAGTGGATATCTAATGATTTCCCCATGGAAGGATCAAATATCCTTGGAGAGAAGGTTGAACTGGGATTTCTCAGGCAACCATCATATTCTTTTGGAATGTGGCAGCTGGTGTGCTGGAGAGAAGTACAGAAAGTCCTCAACCTAAACGTAGGTTGTGTCCTAAAAGCTGCATATTCAAAACTCATAATTCAGCTCTCCATGAAAAGTCTTAATGCTTAACAATGTTTAGCTATTGTTTCATACATGCAGTCTGAAATGAAATGTGCTGGAGTGAAATGATAATAGCATTAGTTAAACTAAGTCTAAGTTTCTATTTTTATCTTTCCTAAATACTTGTTAGAGTCCCTGGGTGGCACAAATGGTTAAGTGCTCACTTCTAGCCAAAAGGTTGGCAGTTCAAACCCACCCAGCGATGCCTTGGAAGACAGGCTTTAGTGATCTGCTTCTGAAAGGTCATAGCCTTGAAAACCCTATGGAGCAGTTCTACTCTGCAGTACGCGGGTTGTCATGAGTCAGATTCAATTCTGTGGCAACTAACAACAACAAAGTAAGTGTTAGTAAGAGTGAATGCGTTGCAAACAAGCAGTGCATCGGAAAGACGAATCAGTTTTGCTGCGGTGATGAGAGTGAACGATCTCTATTATTGTAGTGGTAGTAGGGCAAGGAGTGGAGCAAGGAGAGAAGTCCTATACTGCTGCTGTTAATAATGCTTAAGGCGAGTTCCACGAGCGTGCAACCTGTGTAGTCACACCGTGCCCGAGCTTAAAGGCTCTGTGTCTTGAAATTCTTGACAATTTTTGAACAAGGTACTTCACATTTACATTTTTTCATTAGGCCCTCCAAATTTTGTTGCCAGTCCCGCTAATGCTATCTTGAAATTAATAAAGTATTTTCCCATTCACTATCTCATTTCATTGTCTCAAATGCCTATAAGGTAAGTAAGGCAAGTTTTACCATCTCTGTTTTATGGGTATGTAGATTAAAGTTCAAAGAAGGAAAGAAACTTGCTGCAAAGTTAATACATGGTGGAGCTAAACCCAGAACTCCAGACTTTAAAGTCAGGGCTCTTTCCATCAGCCCACACTGCCTCTAGATCTCCTGAGCCACAGTTCAGTCTACAAATCAATATAAAATAAGGGCTTGATGTAAGGGAGGCACACATGAGAACAGCTTCCTGTTCTCAGTAGCCCCATACTATTGATTGGATTTCATCTCAAAGTCTTTCTTCTTAAGTAACAAGAACTTGTTATAAGTCCATTCTTTCCTGTTTCTTAAAAGATGTTAAAGTTTCACTATTTTAGCCATTATCTAAATCCCACTGATCTTCTGTAAGTGTCCTTTCCTTAGGCAGGGTTATAACTAGGTTTCCAGAGATTGTTTGAGACCTGTCATTTCTAGATGAACAGTGGGCTTTCTGGATAACTTTTTCTTAGCTTTGAACAGTAAGAATTTAGGTTCCTAATTAGGAATCCCATGAGGCATAACTGCAAGATTTTGGAGAGCATGTGATAAAGGGCATCTCTCCTACTATAAAATGCCTGGAAGCATCAGGTGGGGAAAAGAAACACTGATGATACGATATCAGGCTATGGAGATTATGGAAGCCTGTGGAGACACACAACGTGGCAGGAATGACCAGGAGTTCTTCACTTTGCACAATAGATCAGAAGATAGAAAGTGTCTAAAGGCTTCCCTTTGTAAGTGTAAGAGCAGTTTTAAAGCCTTCCAGGACAAGTTTACTCTTCTCTCCAATGCGCATGATAGGAGCTATGGTGCTGTGACATTATGTGCTCTGCTGCTAATGGAGAGGTTGGTGGTTTGAACCTACCAGCCACTCCATCTACCTAGGAACCCCTATAGGGCAGTTCTGCTCTGTCCTATAGGGTTGCCATAAGTCAGAATTGACTCCACAACACTTAACAACAACAATGTGTATAAAAAGCAAAAGGTCTTTGGTTTGGGGGAAAACTTATGGTTAAGCCTAGAGTGAATCTAACTGAACCTCAGGGATGGAAAACAAACAAACAAAAAAAACCAAACCCAGTGCTGTCGAGTCGATTCCAACTCATAGCGACCCTATAGGAAAGAGCAGAACTGCCCCATAGAGTTTCCAAAGAGCGCCTGGCGGATTTGAACTGCTGACCCTTTGATTAGCAGCCACTAGCACTTAACCACTACGCCACCGGGGTTTCCACCAGGGATGGAAGACAAGGGAAATATTTACTAGAATGCACTATACGAAACTCAAACCAACCAAGCTCGTCGCCATGGAGTTGCTGTACAGAGCAAAGGTGGCTTCTCAGCTCACTTACTTGGTACCTCTGTGGGCTTGCATGGCTTAGTAAAGAAGTTCTGTTATTTTTTATGAAAATTGGAGATAATAATAACATTCTCATGAATTTGTTGAGAAATTAATAAGCAACTTTATCTCATGGTGCTTTACTCAGAGTAGGTGCTCAAAAAGGGGTAGCCATTATTATTATTATTACCCCCCTCATTTTAACTTGGCTTGCAGCACTTGGCTGGCACGGGAAACATTCTTTTCCATCCTGAGCTGATCTTTGCCCATTAGCACAGAATCAGTATTTGTCAGTGGCCAAGCTGAGAAACAGCCCCTTCCTTCTTGGGTAACAGAATCTTAAAACTGGAGCAGAAGGGGATACAGCCCTCCTCTTGTGTTTGTTCAAGCCCTGGCACTCCCACAGGAAGATTATATTTAAAGCTATCCCCCTGCATTGTCCTTCTCATCCATCACCGCCCCCAAACCAGCAATGGGGTGGCCAGGTTCCAAGACAACTTTGTCCTCAGAGGATCTTCTATTTGATGCACTGCTGTGAATGACGTAAGGGAAAGCGTTTTAGTACTTTGATTAGATGCTGCTTTCAACCCGTAGTCATTTTGTGTAAGCTGCAATTAAACATTGACAATTCATTCCACAGCAGTAAAAAAGATATGGTTTTAAAACCTAATTGCGATGTTGGCTTCGCAGGGTTTTCTTTATATCTAAATATTTGCAATCATTCAGTGTTGATACATGTGTAGAAGCTACCTATGGAAGAAGAGAATAAAAGTTTATGAAGAGAAACTGAAGTTTTTGTTATTGCCAAGTTATAAACAATACTTAGAGTATTTTAGTACAGTCTAAGGATTTTCTGAGTTTTCCGTATTCCTACTTGTGATCATAATTTTGATTTCTATGTGCAGATGGTAACAAACAGCATCATATTTTTCTAAGAGAACTATCACCTTCTGTCTAAAAAATAATAAAATACGTATAGCAATAGTTTGAGTTACTTTGTGATCAATTAACTCTATCTCTCAGTAGTTATAACAATCTAAAAATCTACCCTAACAGTGTGAACCAAAACCAAGCCCGTTGCTGTCGAGTCAATTCTGAACTGCTCCATAGACTTTTCAAGGAGCTCCTGGTGTGTTTGAACTGCCGACCTTTGGTAGCTGCCATAGCTCTTAACCGCTACACCACCAGGGTTTCCCCTTATTGTATACACACTTTAATAATTTTGCATGTTCTGCTAAATCTGTCTCCTGACTAATATAGCATACTTATAAATCGTGTTCCTTTCTTCCACACCTGGTTCGTACTTTACTATTTAAGATATTCTCAAAGAGTTTCAGTAGGGGAAATCGCCAACATATTAAGAAATAAAGAGCCAAATTCATTGGAAAGTTATGAAATCTGCCCACAATATCAGTGAGGGCTGTGAAAAGAATATTTGAGAGAACTTAGCTGCAGGAAATAATATAAGGTATATATTACATTTTATATATATATATACACACACACACACACACACACACAAAGAGACCAAATTTGCTGAATGAACCAATTACATGTTCTTTAGTTTTATTCGACCATTGTTTAGGGTACACTTACTAGGTATCAGCAAATGTATTAGGCACAAGCGATACAGTGTTGAAGACAGACGTAGTCCCTGACCTCATCTTGCTTATAGTTAATGGAGTTACAGGCAAGTAAATAGGCAAATATAATGCAGTGTGGTAAGCGTTATGGTAAGAAAAAAAAGAAAGAGAATCCTATACTTATTTATAAGGGGCAGTGGTGGTTCGGTGGAAGAATTCTCACTTTCCATGCATGAGATTCAAATTCAATTCTTACCCAATGTACCTCATGCACAGCCACCATCTGTCGGCCACTGAAGGCTTGTGTGTTGTTATGATGCTCAGCAGGTTTCAGGGGAGCTTCCAGACTAATACTAACTAGGAAGAAAAGCCTGGTCATCTACTTCTGAAAAATCGGCCAGTAAAAACTCTACAGATCACAACAGTCCAGTCTGCAACTGATCATGAGAATGGGGCAGGGCTGGACAGCATTTCCCTGCATTATGCATGAGGTGGTCATGAGTTGGGGGCCTACACGATAGCAGCTAACAACAACAGCATACTTATATATAGAAAGAACTTTAATGCTCAGATTAGTGTGTGTATATTTTGACCTTTAGGCTTGGGGAACTCACTGAAAATCCAGAACAAGAAAACAAAAATAATCAAAGAAATATTTGGGGTAGATTAATTTCACTGTCATGTATGTGTTTTATTGGCCTCGGTAGGGATTGAAGGTAGGAATGCCAATTAGAAGGCTAGTGAAACAATACATGTGAGAGGTTAAAAGAGGCTGAAATAAAGTTGCAGTAATGAGAAATGGGGATGCTTCTGAAGGAATACACAACAGATCAATAGAACAGAATACAGAGACCAGAACAGATCTATGCACACATATGATGACTTTTTAAAACAATGGGGAAAGAAAAAGTACTCAATAATATATAGTGCTGGCATCAAAAGACTTCACCAAAAGAGTAAAAAGAGAACCTACACACTGGGAAAAAATTTTGGCTATTACAAATCAGAAAAAGGTCTAATTTCTAAAATCTACACAAAAATCCAACATCTCTACAAAAAAAGGACAAATAATCCAATTAAAAAATGGGCAAAGGAAATGACTGGAGAGTTCACCAAAAAGACATTCAAGGGGCCAACAGACACATGAGGAAATGTTCATGATCTCTAGCCGTCAGAGAAATGCAAATCAAAATCACAATGAGATACCATCTCATCCCAACATTACTGGCACAAAAAAAAAAAAAAAAAACAGAAAATAACAAATGTTGGGGAGGCTGCGGGGAAATCAGAACTCTTATGCACTGCTGGTGGGAACGCAAAATGATATAATCATTTTGGAAAATGATATGGTGCTATCTTAGAAGTCTAGAAATAGAAACACCATATGATCCAGCAATCCCACTCCTAGGAATATAAAAAAAAAATTTTTTTTAGAGAAATAAGAGGTGTCACATGAATAGACACATGCACACCCATGTTCATTGCAGCATTGTTCACAATAGCAAAAAGATGGAAACAACCTAGATGACCATCAACAGATGAATGGAAAAACAAACTGTTGTACATACACACAATGGAGTATTACACAACAATAAAGAACAACAATGAATCTGTGAAGCATCTCACAGTATGGATGAATCTGGAGGGCATTATGCTGAGTGAAATAAGTCAATCACAAAATGACAAATATTGTATGAGACCACTACTATAAAAACTCATGAAAAGGTTTACACACAAAAAGAAACAATCTTTGATGTTATGAGGGAGGGAAGGGGTGGGGATGGAAAAACACTAAAAACACAATAGATAAATGGTAACTTTGGTGAAGGGTAAGACTACACAATACTGGGGAAGCCAGCACTACATGTACAAGTCAAGGCCATCGAAGCCCAAAAGACACATCCAAACTCCCTGAGGGACCGAATTGCTGGGCTGAGGGCTGTGGGGACCATGGTCTCAGGGAACATCTAGCTCAACTGGCACAACATAGTTTACAAAGAAAATGTTCTACATTCTACTTTGGTGTGCAGTATCTGGAATCTAAAAAGCCTGTGAGCAGCCATCTAGGATATCCACTGGTCTCACCCCTTCAGGAGCACAGGAGAATGAAGAAAACTAAAGATAAGAGGGAAAGATTAGTCCAAAGGACTAATGGACCACGTCTACCACAGCCTCTACCAGACTGAGTCCAGTACAATGAGATGGTGCCCAGCTACCACCACTGACCACTCTGACAGGGATCACAACAGAGGATCCCAGACAGAGCTGGAGAAAAATGTAGAGCAAAATTCTAACTCAAAAAGAAAGACCAGACTTGCTGGCCTTACAGAGACTGGAGAAACCCTGAAAGTGCCACACTTTCAGCTCAGTAATGAAATCACTCCTGAGGTTCACCCTTCAGCCAAAGATTGGATAGGCCTATAAAACAAAACAAGACTAAAGGGGCACACCAGCCCTGGGGCAAGGACTAGAAGGCAGGAGGGGACAGGAAAGCTGTTAATAGGGAACCCAAGTTTGAGAAGGTAGAGTGTTGACATGTAGTGGGGTTGTTAACCAATGTCACAAAACAATATGTGTACTAACTGTTTAATGAGAAACTAGTTTTTTTCTGTACAATTTTATATATATATATATATATATAGTGTTGGAATGAGGAGCAAATGTAAAAAGATTGTGTAATGAATGGGAAAATTGAAGAAAAATTTTAAAGAGGTATTATGGGAAAAAATTGACCAAGGTGGGTTTATAATTCTTATTTCACAGATTAAATTAAGGAGGTTGTTCAATTTTGTTTCATAGTTTGTCAGCTGTCATAAGGAAACCAAGGGTAGGAGTTGCCTTAAATTTTTACTAGACTCTGTTGGACATGACCTTTCTGCATTTAATCTCTAATTAAAAAATATTGGTGAGTATACAAAAACCACAAACAAGGCAGACATATTTCCTGTGAGGGGTTGGAAAGATCACAAAAGGGCTTTCTGAACAGAGAAGCAAGAAACAATAGTCCTCTGTGTTTAAAGGCATACACAAGGAGTGAGTCATCCAATTAACCGTAAAGATTTATTTGTAAATGGCATTTTATAAATGTATACTGGAAGGATACAAATCTGGTCACCACCTTTGGTAATAGATACAACTCAGGAACAAGTGTTGAATTCTAATACAGAACTGGCTCTGTAATTAACATCTGCAGCCCACAGCTCTGCTAATAATAATAAAAGAAGATGGCATGTTTGGTTGAATATACAAACAAATACACGATATATACTGAAGGCAGTGCAATTTAGAATCTTCCTTTTCCACCCCCAGGTATAAATTAATCAAAAGAAAAAGTTGCTGTAGAGTCAATGTTGACTCATGGCAACCCCATTTATGCAGTGTAGGACTGCACTCCACACAGTTTTTAAGGCTGTGACTTTTTGGAAAGAGATCATCAAGCTTGATGTCCAAGGTGCCTCTGAGTAGGTTTGAACCTTTCAGTTAGTAGTTGAGCACTTAACCAATCATGCCACCCAGGGACTCCTAGATTAATTCATTAGGTTAATTATTTTATTTTAAGAGCTTATAAAACTCATCAACAAGCTGACAGACTGGAATTCTGCAATGAAGTATCTTCATCTTCAAAATTATATTATCAATTAAATGTACTTTTTAAAATTTAGCAGGCATCATTGTTGCCTGATTATTATATACACTATATCATATCACATTGCTGACTAAGACATGCTGACCTTAGGGACATGTCTGAGACCACTTCAAAACACTTTTGGCCAACATCCATCCTTTAGCTTTTAAGATGGCTCTAGTTCACTTTATAAACTATAAATAACTTTCTTAGTATTCTTCAGTGTGGATAATGGTGGTTGGTGTCAGGTTGCATGTGGATGTCTGTACCTGTGAACATATACAGATACTACATGTTTAGGAACATTTTTCTTCAAAATGGCAATCAGAGGTTCACAGTCATAAAATTACTTTTTTCTGAAAGAGCCATATCCAATTTCCTAAGATGGCATTAAGACTCCTCAAATACCATGCTTCAAATTCTTTATCCATCTCATTTCTAAATATTAAGCTTCTCCCCTCTGGCCTGCCTTATCTATTTATCTTCTCTATTGGCCTATCCTCTTCTACATTTTTGTTCGTATTGTCCTCACTTCTACCTCCCTGACCAAATTCTATGCATTATTTAAGCTGCAGATTAAATTCTGTTGCAATAAAATGATGTAAAATATTTACTTTCTCACTATTTACTTTTTCCTGTTCTCATGGCACTTTGAGTCCACCCTACCAATTTAAGAATTAACCTTATGAGAAATCTATTAATATTAAAGCTAGGCTACTAGAGCCTTAATGTTTTACTATATCCACAACTTCTGGGACCTTCTTAAGTGACTCTGCGTGTGTGCGTGTGTGTGTGTGTGTGTGTGTGTTGAGAGTATGTTTTGCCAGGAAATTTTTGGACAAAGTATAAATAAGACAAGCGAAGGGATAAAATGGGGCTTTCACCATGCAGATGTATATATTATTTTTTGTTATAACTTATTATTGCTTAGGCTTTATTTTTCTAACCGTGTAAGTGCCTGAGATGTGTCCTTTTTCTTTTTTTCAAAAAAGTTTCTAATAGCATTTAATGCAGCAACTAATACCTAGTAGGTAATGACTATTTTTGACTGATTGACTAAATACACAGAACTGGATTATCAATGCACACAAGTCTAGTGTAACAGCTGGTGTCAGGGGAAAAAAAAAGACAAAAATTAATAACAACAAACAGTTTGCTGTAGCCTATCGTATTTCTTTTGGCTTAAACTGATGTTCAAACACCCAGGAAAACCTCTTCTTTGGCAAGTCAGATCAATACAAACCAGTAGACCTTTCAAGGGCATTTTCAAAAAAAGAAAAAAAAAAAAAGGAAAACATCATACGAAAACTGCCATGATAGCCCTGGAGTGTCTGGGCCCCTTCTGGGGCCTAGGTGGCAACAGGAGACTACACCAAAGTGGCCAAAGTGGGCATCTGAAGGGCCATGTAGGACAAAGAGAAGTGTTCACTCATTGTGGCCAGATGAAATGTGGTGGAGCCCTGGTGGTGCAGTGGTTATGAGCTTGGCTGCTAATCAAAAGGCAGGCAGTTCGTGTCTACTCGTTGCTCCTTGGAAACTCTACAGGGCAGTTCTACACTGTCACATGGGGTGCTTATGAGTTGAAATCAACTCAACAGCAACTGGTTTTGAAGCCTCCAAATTACAGGCAGGGAGAAGAAAAGATTATCACTGAAAAGTTGGCACCAGGGAGAAGTTCTGATGTTGTTTATAAAAATTACAGTATGATTGGTAATAAACAGTACAGTAAAAAAAAAAAAAAAATAGAAGATAATTCTTCCTAAGGAGCCCTGGTGGTGCAAAATCTAAGCACTGGGCTGCTAACCAAAAGGTTGGTGGTTTGAACTCACCCAGCATCTCCTCTGGAGAAAGACCTGATGATCTGCTCCTGTGAAGCCGTATGGGGCAGTTCTACTCTGTCACACGTGGTTGCTATGAGTCAGAATTAACTGAAGGCACCCCAAAACAACAATAATGTGAGGAACTTAAGACCAATAACTATTTGCATGGTATTTTATAATACCCAGAGTTCTTTCAAATATATTACTCATAGTTTCCTTAGCTTCAAAGTGGACCCTATAATTATCATCACCCTGTTAGAGAAGACTGAGGTAAAATGGGAATGAGTGACTGGCTAAGACATCACACAGAGTAAGCAGAATTGCAGGGTCTTAATCCACTTTCTTGCCACTTGTCCCTCTGCCTTGGTGATACCTTAGGCTTCTACCTCATTCCCAAGATTTAAGCTCCACATTTTTGCCTCAGTTGTAATGTCTAAGCTATAATCCTCACCCTAGTGCCAAGTCCTTACCTTAGAAAACTGCCTAGATTCCAGTCACTTTAGGAGTCTCAATTCCCCTCCAAGGACTGGAGCCCGGTCCCTGAATAGCAACCTCAGTGGCTGAGCCTCCTACCCCAGGCAGAGCTCCATGAATCACCTGCCTACAAGTTCCTAGAATCCTCTCCTGCTGTCTGAGGCCACCCACCCTTTCCCTCAGCAACTTTTTCTATCTTCCAATGCTAACTGCTTTCCTCATCTGGGATGTGTAATCTCAAAACCTATGTGATACTGTGCTTTTTTCCAGACCAGACAGTCGTCAGTACCTACAGTGGTATCTGCCTCTCAGCCTCCTCTAAATGAGAGCTGCCCCTTCCAAAATACCCCTGCCTTTTGAAGTTAACTGAGCCATGGCCAGTCTGATCTGGAAATATTGCATGCATGATGTTGAAGCTTTCCTCTTAAAATTCCAGCTCTGGGACAAGGTCAAAAACAACCCATTTCAAAGCAATAAAGTGAGTCATAGGAGACTCTTCCAATGGCAAAGATGTTCGCCTCAATAGTACAATCCCTTACGATTTTGAAGAACTCCTTTCATAACATAATTTCCCTCTGAGTAAATTTAGAATTTGCCTGATAATAATGTGGTAGGTGCTGCAGGATCCACAAATATCAGTGAACAACCTTTAATAAGACATAAAAATTCTCAGTACGTAATGGTACACGTTTCCAATAAGAACAGCTTTTTCACATGAAAAAGGGCAAACCCGCCAGCTAATTTTTAGACTAGAAGCAGGCACTAGGAGTGCTCTGGCTACTGCACAAAGAGATATCAAAACTAGCACTTTGTCTTTTGATGAAGTATTGCCCTTTTCCCCAAGTAAAATCTAACTATTAATGCTCTGCCCAAGAATAATAACAGCAGTGCTCATGTGCTCATTGTCAGGGACCTGAAGCACAGAGAAGACATTGGCTAATAATTACAGTCTCTCTACATCATGAATAAGGAAAAGGTTATTAGCTGGGTTTTTGCTATTAGGGTGCTATTTCTAGGTCTGCTAAATAAAACTTGCTCTTACCCCAGAGTCACATTTTCTAATGAGCTGACTATTAATACAATTCAGCAACGACATGATAAGAAAGGAGTCCGAAAACTAAAATCTGAACCTAATTCCATTGCTTACATTACTATTGGTATGAACTTGGCTTAAAAATATTTCTAAACCTCAGTTTGTTGTTGTTGTTGTTACATGTCATCAAGTCGGTGGTTCCGACTCATACCGACCCTATCCACAACAGAATGAAACACTGCCTGGTCCTGCCACATCCTCACAATTGTTGCTATGCTTAAGCTCATTGTTGCAGCCACTGTGTCAATCCATCTCACTGATGGTCTTCCTCTTTTTTGCTGACCCTCTACTTTCTACCTTACTCTACTTTACCAAGCACGATGTTCTTCTTCAGGGACTGATCCGTCCTGATAATATGTCCAAAGTATGTGAGACGTCATCTTGCCATCCTTGCTTCTAAGAAGCATTCTGGTTGTACTTCGCCCAAGACAGATTTTTTCATTCTTTTGGCAGTCCATCGTATAGTCTATATTCTTCACCAACACCACAATTCAAAGCTATCGATTCTTCTTTGGTCTTCCTTATTCAATGTCCAGCTTTTGTATGCGTATGAGGCAATTGGAAACACCATGGCTTGGGTCAGGCGCACCTTA